>NW_012110486.1:899089-901565 GCF_000951045.1 Mandrillus leucophaeus
CATCCTCAACAACGGTTTTGCCAGAATGCTGCTAGACTTGGGAAGGATGATTAACAGAGCAGATACTCACATTTAATGACAGCACACTACTAATTCATTCCAAAATAAGTTCACCTTCACGAGCAGGAGGAAAGAATACAACAATGAGACAGTTTTCAAGTTATCTTTTTCTAAGCCATCCACTTTCAATAGAAGTCCAAAAGCTTATATGATTACTAAGTAATTCCCAAAGGATATCGTGTAAGTACTGACAGAATAAAAAATACATTTTCTGATGAGTCTACAACACTTTCAAATGTAGAATTCTTCATTCTCACCCAAATTGATAATCAATAAGTAAGCCAAAGCAAGCAAAAAATAAGAGTTTGGTATGTATAATTACACCTCATTTTATTAGATCATTTTAAACTCCTAGTTTAAAAAGACAAACAAGAAAATAATTAAAACTGCACCAATCATGTCAACATGAAACGACTGAAATACTATCTGTGCTGGAGAGCTGATACCCCTTTCTAAAACACAGACCATGATGAATGGGACAAAATTTGCTAATGATAATGCTGAAATTGGCTCTATTGACCTCACAAAAAAAAAGAAAACTATTCAATGACAATGTTGTGCAAGTGAGGCTGCTCTAAAGACAATCCTGGAAGAAGCAAGTCAGCAACAAAGTTGCCAGAAGAACTTCCTATATGTAAATAGTCTGTTTCTCAGCCACCTATGCCTAAACTGGGGAGAACAAAATTATGGGTTTAAAAATTCATATATGCAGGCAGTATCATCAGTATGATAGGCTTTAGATAGAGGTAAAAAATTGAGTCCTAGAATAAATTTAATATTAAATCAGGTGAACGATTCCACTTTTGGCAAAGATGCAGTAACAGGGACCAGACTTGCCTCAGTTTCCTGAAACAATTTAAAAACCGAACAGCATACATGAATGTTGGACATTACTAAAATAAATGAAACTGTTCCCTGAGAGAAGCAGATCCGGTGAGCACTGACATTGCCCTGGTTTCTTCACGGGGTTCATCTCTTGGCCACAGAGCAGCGCAGGGGAATCCAAGTGGAGCTCAGCCATGTCCCTGCATTGGTGATATAAGTCTGAGGTTCCAGGAGGCTAGTGTGACTGAAGTCTGCAGGGCAGTCATGAAGAAGACGGAGCAGTTCACAAGAGGCTGCAAGATCGGCAGAGGCTCCCTTGTGTTTTCACATGAGTGCCGATGAGCTCATAAATGTGAGAAAACTACACAAAAGAAGGCAGAGACCCAACTAAAGGGCACACAAAATAAACAAGCTCTGGGGCTAACACAGCCTCAGGAACAGACTGTGTTCCCACCAGCCAGAGCAGAAAGCTTCCTACTCCATAAACCTCAGAAAAAAGCTTTCAGAAAAGTATGGTCTCAGCAGCAAAGTGAAATTTTACTAGACTAATAGTTGCCTCATCCCATATCATAGAACCTGGAATAAGACCACAAATGGATCCAACTATTTCCATGTAACTGATGTGCACTCTAGAACAACAGTCAAGGATACCATAAGAATAAATATATGGCACCCAATAAAGTAAAGTTCACAATGCCTGACATCCAATGAAAAATACTGGCCACACAAATGTGTTCAGAATTGGTATGTTCTTGGTCTCACTGACTTCAAGAATGAAACTGCGGACCCTGGCAGTGAGTGTTACAGTTCTTAAAGATGGTGTGTCCGGAGTCTGTTCCTTCAGACCGTCAGATATGTCTGGAGCTTCTTCCTTGTGGTGGGTTCGTGGTCTCATTGGCTTCAGGAGTGAAGCTGCAGAACTTTGAGGTGAGTGTTACAGGTCATAAAGGCAGTATGAACCCAAAGAATGAGCAGCAGCAAGATTTATTGCTAAGATCAAAAGAACAAAGCTTCCACAGTGTGGAAAGCAAATGGGTTGCCGCTGGCTGGCTTTTATTCTCTTATCTGGCCCCACCCACATCCTGCTGATTGGTCCATTTTACAGAGAACTGATTGGTCTGTTTTGACAGAGTGCTGATTGGTGCGTTTACAATCCTTGAGCTAGACACAGAGGGCCAGACGGAAAAGTTCTCCAAGTCGCCACTAGGTTAGCTAGACACAGTTAGCTAGACACAGAGTACCAATTGGTGTATTTACAAACCTTCAGCTAGACACAGAGTGCTGATTGGTGTATTTACAAACCTTGAGCTAGACACAGAGTGCTGATTGGTGTATTTACGATCCTCTACCTAGACATAAAAGTTCTCCAAATCCCCACCAAATTAGCTAGATACAGAGTGCTGATTGGTGCACATAGAATCCTCCCGCTAGATATAAAAGTTCTCCAAGTTCCCATCAGGCTCAGGAACTCAGCTGGCTTCACCTAGTGGATCCTGCACCTGGGCTGCAGGCAGAGCTGCCCGCCAGTCCCCAGCTGCGCCTGCACTCCTCAGCCCTTGGGCTGTCAATGGGACCGCACGCCACGGAGCAG
>NW_012110487.1:0-1517 GCF_000951045.1 Mandrillus leucophaeus
TAAGGGGAATATTGGCATCTAGTGGGTAGAGGCCAGAGATGCTGCTGAACATCCCACAGTGCACAGTACAGCCCCCTGTAACAGAGTTATCCAGTCCAAAATGTTAATAGTGCCAACAGTGAGAAACTCTGATATTAGGTATTATCTGTAAACCATTTATTATATATATTTGCCTGTGTTGCCAGACTCCATGCCACCTGTATTCAGTTTCTTCCCCCCACCCCGCCCCTTTTTTTTGAGACAGACTCTCGCTCTTGTTGCCCAGGCTGGAGTGCAATGGTACCATCTTGGCTCACTACAACCTCCGTCTCCTGGGTTCAAGCAATTCTCCTGTCTCGCAGTACCTGGGATTACAGGCATATGCCACCGCGCCTGGCTAATTTTTGTATTTTTAGTAGAGATGGGGTTTTGCTATGTTGGCCAAGCTGGTCTTGAACTCCTCACCTCGTGATCCACCCACCTTGGCCTCCCAAAGTGCTGGGATTACAGGCTTTAGCCACCGTGCCTGGTAAGTTCCTCATTAGACATTTTCAAGCAAAAGCTACAAGCCTTTTGCTTGGAATCTCTGTCTATGTTTAATTCATCATGCTTCCCTAGCATTAGCACCTTTCCTTGGCAAATAGTAGAAGGTCAATACTTCCATACAGGTTATGTGACTGTTGACTCACTAAGTTTATGAGCTGTCCAAAATCTAAAATTTTCTTATTCTAAAAAATTGTTTCATATTACATTTGCTATTTATTTTCTCTCCTGGAAATATCAGCCTGAAAGCTGTCCTTTAGTCATTATGTATAAACATACATACATAGAACATTTAGAAAACACAGTTTAAGAATGATTTTGAAAATTAAATGTATACTGACATTCTCAGAAAATAATTAGAAATAAAAATTAAATTCTTATTACAGGGGTCTTTGGGCCGAAAGAGGAAATCTGCTCTAGTTATGGCTTTTAAAATAATGATCAGTAAAATAATATGTAGCTCTGAGAATCAGCTGATGAAACTAGGGCTAAGAAGTAAAAAAACTTCTAAGTGTAGAGAACATATTCAGACCACCAATCAAATTTTACATTTGTTCAAAAAATCACTTAGTTTCATTTTCTTTTTGTCCTCATGCAGAAAATTATGGGCAGTTAGTAAAGAGGATATTGACGTTACATAGGAAGTGAATATTAACCTCCCACCAAGCCCTATTATTGGAGGCCATTAATTTTTTACCAGGAAATGTAGTAAAACTTAAGACAAAAAAAGTCAAGTAAACTTCTACTTTCCCTGAAGATCTCTGGAATAAACAGGTCAATAAATAACTTTTAAACAACTTATTTCAAATAGTTTTTAAAGAATTTTTAAATGTCTTAAGTAACATTTAAGCAGCTATTATTTATGCTTATCTCCAATTAACTTATACCTGTATTGAAAATTTTTTCAACTTAAAAATAATGAAGTAGTTGGCATTACAAAAAATCAACTAAAAGGTAACCTTGCATTTTAAAGTTTACTTAAGGGAACATCATTG
>NW_012110488.1:0-1882 GCF_000951045.1 Mandrillus leucophaeus
AGACAGAGTCTTGCTCTGTCAGCCAGGCTGGAGTGCAGTGGCACGATCTCGGCTCACTGCAACCTCCCTCTCCTGGGCTCAAGCAGTTCTCTTGCCTCAGCCTCCCGAGTAGCTGGGTTTACAGGCATGTGCCACCACACCTGGCTAATTTTTATATATTTTTTTAGTAGAGACGGGGTTTCACCATGTTGGCCAGGCTGGTCTTGAACTCCTGACCTCAGGTAATCTGCCTGCCTCCGCCTTCCAAAGTGCTGGGATTACAGGTGTGAGCCACCACACCCAGCCAGTCCCGCTGTCTTTTAAGGAGCCTGCTTAGGAGCCCTGACAAACAACTTTGCCTTATATTCCATTGGCTAGAACTTTGGCCGGTTTTCAACATCTTAAAATGGGAAGATTTTACTGTATAAAACTCCAGCTATCCACCTTCTCTTGGAAGCTCTGGTGACACCAGGCCTTTTGACAACAGTTGGCTGGAGCTGAGGAATAGCTGCCTCCTCCAGGTGCGGCATGAGCTCCTCCTGTGGCCGCAAGCCCCACATGGCCTGTTCTGCTCATTTAAGTCACTGCCTACTTGTGACAGTACAGGCACACCTTTGCTTTATTGCCCTTTTGCAGATGCTGTATTTTTTTTTTTTTTTACCCAGTTGAAGGTTTCTGGCAACCCTGCACTGAGCAAGTCTACTGATGCCATTCGTGTAACAGCATGTACTCACTTCATGCCACATTTTGGTAATTCTCACAATATTTCAGATTTTTCATTATTATTATATCTGTTATGGTAATCTGTGATCAGTGCTGTTTGATGCTACCATTATAATCATCTTGGGGCCCGTATAAGATGGCAAAGTTAATCTATAAATGTGTGCATTCTGACTGCTGCACTGACTCTAGCAGTTCCTGTCTCTGTCTCTCCCTCCCTCTCAGGTCTCCCTGTTTCCTAAGACACAACAGTATTAAAATTAGGCCAATTAATAACCCTACAATGGATTCTAAGTGTTCAAGTGAAAGAGTCCACTCCCTTTAAATCAAAAGCTAGAAATGATTAAGCTTAGTGAGGAAGGCTTGTCAAAAGCTGAGATAGGCTGAAACCTAGGACTCTGGTGCCAAACAGTTAGCAAAGTTGTGAATGCAAAGGTAAAGTCCTTGAAGGAAAGTAAGTACTACTCCAGTGAACACATGAATGATAAGAAAGCAGAACAGCCTTACTGCTGATATGGAAAAAGTTTTAGTGATTTGGACGTAAGATCAAACCAGACACAACATTCTCTTAAGCCAAAGCCTCGTCCAGAGCACGGTCCTCAACATTGAAGCAAGGCCTTCTACTAGCAGAAAGACCATGACTTACTGACAGCTCAGATGATTGTTAGCATTTTTTTGCCATAACATATTTTAAAATTAAGGTATATGTATTTTTTTAGACATAATGCTATTGCACACTTAATAGACTGTAGTATAAACATAACGTTTATATGCACAAGGAAACCAAAACCTTTGTGTCACTCACATTATTAGGATATTTGCTTTATTGTGATGATCTAGAACCAAACCCATGATATCTCTGAGAGATCCCTGTATTTGAGCTTAGATCCCTGGCTTGAAGGGATAAAGGAATGAGTAAGTGAGGGAGGAGGGAGTCAGCTTTTGCATGAGGCTTGCTTGCTCCCTCCCTCCCTCTCTTTCTTCCTTCTCTCCCTCCCTCCCCTCCCCTCCCCTCTTCTTTAACAGGTTCTCTGTTGCCCAGGCTGGAATGCAGTGGCAGGCTCACTGCAGCCTGGTTCTCCTTGGGCTCAGGTGATCCTACCACCTCGGCTTCTTGAGTAGTTGGGACTGCAGGCATGTGCCACCATGCCCAGCTAATTAAATTTTTTTTTTTTTTTTTTTT
>NW_012110489.1:0-1121 GCF_000951045.1 Mandrillus leucophaeus
GACAATTTGACTTCCTCTTTTCCTAACTGAATACCCTTTATGTCTTTCTCCTGCCTGATTGCCCTGGCCAGAACTTCCAACACTATGTTGAATAGGAGTGGAGAGAGAGGGCATCCCTGTCTTGTGTCAGTTTTCAAAGGGAATGCTTCCAGTTTTTGCCCATTCAGTATGATATTGGCCATGGGTTTGTCATAAATAGCTCTTATTATTTTGAGATACGTCCCATCAATACCTAATTTATTAAGATTTTTTAGCATGAAGGGCTGTTGAATTTTGTCAAAGGTCTTTTCTGCATCTATGGAGATAATTATGTGGTTTTTGTCATTGGTTCTGTTTATATGATGGATTATGTTTATTGATTTGCATATGTTAACCAGCCTTGCATCCCAGGGATGACGCCCACTTGATTATGGTGGATAAGCTTTTTGATGTGCTGCTGGATTCGGTTTGCCAGTATTTTATTAAGGATTTTTGCATCAATGTTTATCAGGGATATTGGTCTGAAATTCTCTTTTTTTATTGTGTCTCCGCCAGGCTTTGGTATCATGATGATGCTGGCCTCGTAAAATGAGTTAGGGAAGATTCCCTCTTTTTCTATTGATTGGAATAGTTTCAGAAGGAATGGTAACAGCTCCTCCTTGTACCTCTGATAGAATTCAGCTGTGAATCCATCTGGTCCTGGACTTTTTTTGGTTGGTAGGCCATTAATTATTGCCTCAATTTCAGAGTCTGTTGTTGGTCTCTTCGGGGATTCAACTTCTTCCTGGTTTAGTCTTGGGAGGGTGTATGTGTCCAGGAATTTATCCATTTCTTCTAGATTTTCTAGTTTATTTGCATAGAGGTGTTTATAGTACTCTCTGATTGTAGTTTGTATTTCTTCAGGATCAGTGGTGATATCCCCTTTATCATTTTTTATTGTGTCTATTTGAGTCTTCTCTCTTTTCTTCTTTATTAGTCTTGCTAGTGGGCTATCAATTTTGTTAATCTTTTCAAAAAAACAGCTCCTGGATTCATTGATTTTTCGAAGGTTTTTTTGTATCTCTATCTCCTTCAGTTCTGCTCTGATCTTAGTTATTTCTTGCCTTCTGCTAGCTTTTGAATGTGTTTGCTCTTGCTTCTCT
>NW_012110490.1:0-1586 GCF_000951045.1 Mandrillus leucophaeus
GCCAGGATGGTCTTGACCTCCTGACCTAGTGATCTGCCCGCTTTGGCCTCCCAAAGCGCTGAGATTACAGGTGTGAGCCACTGCACCCAGCCTTTTTTTTTTTTTTTTAAAGACAGGATCTCACTCTTGTCACCCAGGCTGGAGTGCAGTGGCACAATCATGGCTCACTGCAGACTCAACCTCCCAAGTTCAAGTGATCCTCCTACCTCAGCCTCCCGAGTAGCTGGAACCATAGGTGTACGATGCCACACCCGGCTAATTTTTTAAAAAATTTTAATAGAGACAGGGTCTCACTATGTTGCCCAGGCTGGTCTCAAATTCCTGGGCTCAACTGATCCACCCACCTCAGCTTCCCAAAGTGCTGGGATTACAGGAGTGAGCCACTGCACCCAACCTGCAAACTCCTCAACATCACACCCCATGGGAGTGCCCTCCTCACTTCTCACATGAGGTGGATTTTTACGGCTCGCTTCTTCACCAGAAATCCCCAACTCTGGCCATCCTCAGACACTGCCCGCGGCATCCCTGCAGTACTGCCTGGCGTACTGGCCCATCACAGCTTTGGTACATACTTGAAGCGGACCTTCTCCTCCATGTCCAGGGGCGGATCCTGTGTGATGAGGCTCACCAGCTCCTCCATGCACTGCTGCCTGCACAGGAAGTCCAGCAGCTTCTGGTTCTGAGCCTTACACTCCTGCAAGATGTCATCTTCATCCATTAACTCCTGCAGCGTCACATGCTCCTTGTCCAGCAGCTTGTCAACGTGGGACGTGGTGTTCAAGTCAAACTTCCAGAACATCGTGACGGCCGCGGGGCTGCAAGCGAGGGCAAAGGGGTCACTTCTCTCACCTCCGCAAATCCAGCTTCAGCAGCACTAGACCCAAGACCCAGAGGTCCACCCGCAGCATGAACACACACGATTCCCAGGGCTCAGGATGGTGATGCCCATCAGGAATGGTCTGGGCTCACAAAGTTCGCACAGACTTCCCAGCTGCTCGGCAGCTCTGAGGCTGCACCCCAGCTCTAGGACCTGCCTCTCCAGGCTCTCCTCTGGGCTAAGCCCCTCCTTTGCCCTCACTCCCCACACTGTCCCCCATCCAAAAGCATGCTCAACACGCTCCTCAGGGTTCTTTCTTGCTCTGTAGTTCTGCTCGGCGAATGCACCCCGGTGTCTCTCCCACGTGTCAGGGATGCCTTCTGTCCTGAGTGAACACTGGACACCTCCCCTCCAAAAGTCTCACATTTGTGAGCAAACTCAGCAAGTCAAAATCAAGACAGACGATGCTGCCCGACCCTGCGCTCACTCCTCTGCCACCCCCCAGCCACCGGCCCCTCCACTCATCGTCCCCATCTTGCTGAATCACACCCAGGGTTATCTCTGAAGCAGGCACCTCCTCACACGAACACCAACCGGGCACTAGGTCTTGCCATGGGCACCTGAGGAATCACCACTGATCCAGCCCCTCCTCTGCTTCCCAGACATCCTGGCTCTTGCTGTCTTTGTCTGGACAGACAGGGTTTGTCTGTCACTCTGTGGGTCAGACAATGTCACTAGGGTCTTACATGTCACTCTGTGGGTCAATGTC
>NW_012110491.1:0-1543 GCF_000951045.1 Mandrillus leucophaeus
AAAGAGGGAGATGAAGGGAACTAGGCATTTTTTTTTTTTTTTTTTTAATATGGAGTCTCGCTTTGTTGCCCAGGCTGGAGTGCAGCGGCACAATCTTAGCTCACTGCATCCTCCGCCTCCTGGATTCAAGCGATTCTTCCGCCTCAGCCTCCTGATTAGCTGGGATTACAGGCACGTGCAAGTACGCCTGGCTAATTTTTTTGTTATTTTTAGTAGAGATGGGGTTTCACCATGTTCGTCAGGCTGCTCTCGAAATCCTGACCTCGTGATCCACCCACCTCGGCCTCCCAAAGTGCTAGAATTATAGGCGTGAGCCACCGCGCCCAGCCTGGAACTAGATATTTTTAAATTGATTTTTTTTGAGACAGGTTTTACTCTGTTGCACTGGCTGGAGAGCATTGGCTAATTTTTTTGATTGATTGATTGAGGCAGAGGTTTGCTCTGTCACCCAGGCTGGAGTACAGTGGCACAGTCACGGCTCATTGCATGCAGTCTCAACCTCCCAGGCCCAAGCAATCCTCCCATCTCAGCTTCCAAAGTAGCTGGTACTACATGTGCCACCATGCCTGGCTAATCTTGAAAAATTTTTGTAGAGACAGTGTCTTGCTATGCTGCCCAGGCTGGTTGAACTTCTGGGCTCAAATGATCCTCCCATGTCAGCCTCCCAAAGTGCTGGGATTATAGGTATGAGCCGCTATTCCTATTCTTTCTTTTTCTCTATTTTTTGAGACTGAGTCTTGCTTTGTTGCCCAGGCTGGAGTGCAATGGCGCGATCTTGGCTTACTGCAACCTCTGCCTCCCGGATCCAAGCAATTCTCTGCCTCAGTCTCCTGAGGAGCTGGGATTACAGGCTCCCACCACCACTCCTGGCTAATTTTTGTATTTTTAGTAGAGATGGGGTTTCACCATGTTGGCCTGACTGGTCTTGAACTCCTGACCTTGTGATCCACCCACCTTGGCCTCCCAAAGTTCTGGGATTGCAAGCGTGAGCCGCTGCGCCCAGCCTTTTTTTTTTTTTTTTTTAATTTATAGAGACAGGGTCTTCCTATGTTTCCCAGGCTGGTCTTGAACTACAGGGCTCAAGCTATCTTCTCACCTTGGCCTCCCAAAGTTCTGGGATTATAGTCATGAGCCATGGCTGGCACTTCACCTTAAAATTAATTTTAATTAACTCAGTGTGGTGGTAGGGTGCCTGTAGATGGAAGGTGAGTTGGGAGGATCATTTGAGCCCAGGAATTCAAGGCCGCAGTGAGCTATGATCACACTACTGCATTCTAGCTTGGGTGACACAGTGAGACCCTGCCTCAAAAAAATAAAAATAAAAAAAAGCCTGGGTGTGGTGGCTCACGCCTGCAATCCCAGCATTTTGGGAGGCTGGGGTGGGTGGATCACCTGACATCAGGAGTTTGAGACAGCCTGACCAAAATGGCGAAACTGTGTCTCTACTAAAAATGCAAAAATGAACCTGGTATGGTAACGCATGTCTGTAATCCCAGCTGCTTGGGAGGCTGAGGCAGGAGAATCACCCGAACTAGGGAGGCGG
>NW_012110492.1:0-1717 GCF_000951045.1 Mandrillus leucophaeus
CCAGCTACTCAGGAGGCCGAGGCAGGGTAATTGCTTGAACCCAGGAAGCAATGGTTGCGTTGAGCCGAGATCACACCACTGCACTGCAGCCTGGGCGATAGAGTGAGACTCCATCTTTAAAAAAAAAAAAAAAAAAATTAAGTCTGTTGGCATTGAGCAGTATGGTAGAAGTCAACATTTGGTGGTTGTTGATATGTTTTCTTTGTTCCTCAAGAGTGAGATCTAGGTCTTTAGTTTTGTTTCTTTAATCTCATTGACCCTCTTGCTAAGATGCATTTTAATATTTTCTTTTCTTTTTTTTTTTTTTTTTTTGAGATGGAGTCTCACTCTATTGCCCAGGCTGGAGTGCAGTGGCTCAAACTCGGCTCACTGCAACCTCCGCCTCCTGGGTTCAGGCAATTCTCCTGCCTCAGCCTCCCGAGTAGCTGGGATTGCAGAATTCCGCCACTATGCCCGGCTAATATTTGTGTTTTTAGTAGGGACGGGGTTTCACCATGTTGGTCAGGCTGCTCTCAAACTCCTGACTTCAGGTGATCCACCCACCTTAGCCTCCCAAAGTTTTGGAATTACAGGTGTGAGCCACCACACCTGGCCACATTTTAATATTTTAGAGTGTAAAGTGTTCATTAACATAGTTGCTAAATCCTTTTATTTAAATTGTGGGATAGAACAAGAAAAATAAACATAAATTACAGGCTATAATAAGGAAGGGATGACAGCTAGAAGAATACAGATAGAATGGGTAACTTTCGGTCTGGCAGAATAGAACGCATCTGTCCAAGTAGTCAAGGGGAATCAAGGGGAGAAAAAAGTCTAGTGCACAGAAAATGCAAGGAAGGCAGAAAAAGTCTGATTGTAACAGTGATTACTATATATAGGAGAGAATTTAATTCTATCTTTGATCAAAAGACAAATTCTCAGTTTAAGTTAAAAAAATTAGACAAATCTGGCTGAACCCAGTGTCATGCTTGTAATCCCAGCACTTTGGGAGGCCGAAGTAGGCGGATCACCTGAGGTCAGTTGGAGACCAGCCTGGCCAACAGGGCAAAACCCCATGTCTACTAAAAATACAAAAAATTGGGCGTGGTGGGGACTGTGCCTGTAATCCCAGCTCCTTGGGATGCTGAAGCAGGAGAATCGCTTGAACCCGGGAGGCGGAAGTTGCAGTGAGCCGAGATCATGCCCCTGCACTCCAGCCTGGGTGGTAGAGCGAGACTCCATCTTCAAAAACAAACAAAAAAATTAGACAAATTCGTCAGTATTAGTCTACAAGAGACATAGATAAAACAGAAGGATAAATACGGGTTGAAATTTGAAATTTGGGGGGAAGAAAAAGGGAAAAAATTACTAACCAATTAGAAGACAAAAATGTCAGAGTGGCAGTTTTTAATACCAGAAAGTAGACTGGAAGGCAAAGAAAGATAAGGTTTGAAGAGGGTGTTACTGTTAAAAGGAACCGTGGGTCATATGGACGTATGTGCAGTTGACAAAATAACCTTCAACTGAAGTAGAAAGTGCGAGAATCTGTCACCCAGTACTTGATCTGAGGAGAACCACAATGAGTTAACAGAATGTGGGTTCGTTATGTGGATTAGGTCTTAAATCGTTGTGGGAGTTGGCAGAGCAGTTTGTCCCAGTGTCACGAAGAGTCTGTTTACTCTTTTTTTTTTTTTTTTTTTTTTGATAGTCGCACTCTGTTCCCCAGGCTGGAGTGCAG
>NW_012110493.1:0-1066 GCF_000951045.1 Mandrillus leucophaeus
TTGTTTTTTTGTTTTTTTTTTTTTTTGCAACACAGTCTTGCTGTGTCGCCCAGCCTGGAGTGCAATGGCACGATCTCAGCTCGCTGCAACCTCCGCCTCCCGGGTTCAAGCAATTCTCCTGCCTTAGCCTCCCGAGTAGCTGGGATTACAGGCACCCGTCACCACGCCCAGCTAAGTTTTGTATTTTTAGTAGAGACGGGGTTTCACCATGCTGTCCAGGCTGGTGTCAAATTCCTGACCTCAAGTAATCCACCCACCTCAGCCTCCCAAAGTGCTGGGATTATGGGCATGAGCCACCACACCCAGCCTATTTTAAAAATTTTAAATCAAAGTACAACATGCATACAGAATAGTGCACAACTCATATTTTACATGTGAAGCTGGATAAATTTTCACTTGTAACCAGCATCCAGATAATAAAAAAGTATAACCAGAATCTCAGAAGCCTCCCCTCATATCTGTCCCTGTATCATCACTACTGTCCAAGGATAGTGTCTACTTCCAACAACTAAATTTTGCCTGTTTTGAACTTCATATAAATGGGATCATGTATTATACACCCAGTTTCCAAACTGCAACAAGGTACCCTGACGCACTGCAAGATATTCTTAATTTGAGAGAAACAACATTCAACATCTGCATTGCACTATACCAAATACTAGATTGCTACACTACATTGCTTTCAATGACATCTTTATGAAGCTGTGTTTTCAGTGGTTGCTGTGATAAAAAGAGTAATATGCAAAAGTCAATATGGAACATCAGATGAAGCTGGGCACGGTGGCTCACGCCTGTAATCCCAGCACTTTGGGAAGCCAAGGCAGGCGGATCACTTGAGGTCAGGAGTTCGAGACCAGTCTGGCCAACATAGTGAAACCTGTTTCTACCAAAAATATAAAAAATTAGCCAGGTGTGGTGGCACGCACCTGTAATCCAAGCTACTGGGGAGGCTGAGGCAGAACTGCTTGAATTCAGAAGGCAAAGGCGCAAGTGAGCAGAGATCATGCCACTGCACTCCAGGCTCGGCGAAAAAGTGAGACTCCATCTCAAAAAAAAAAAAAAAAAA
>NW_012110494.1:0-808 GCF_000951045.1 Mandrillus leucophaeus
AACTGTATTAAATGACTTACTGCACATGAAGTTATTAAGACAGTTTAAGTAAAAGTTGTATAATATTAACTATTTTATAATATTATATATGATTTTCAATTATTTTTTATTCCCTTAAGCACTTAAAGAAAGGGTAAAGGATCCAGCAACAAAATTAAAACATCTGAGCTAGAAGTCAAATCAGATAGTTAAATGGAACATAGTATGACATGCCCCAGGCAGCGTGGTTTATTGAGAAACCCTCATGGGGATGTCTACCCAATTAGTTTCCATAATGCTTAAAATTTGCATGATTTCTGTTATTTACTTTATTTCTATTTATATTTTTGCTTTATAGACACTCAGGGCATCTTCTTCCAAAATACAAATAACTTTAAGAATAGGAATTCTTGAGTGACCTTTAAATATTATGTCATAACAATCTACTCAAGCTTGACTATGAAATACTTTGTTCATCTGTTCAAAGAATTTGAATAGTGTACTGAGGAACCATGAGAATTAGATAATTAAAGTCTTACTTGAAGTTTGAAGTTTTAACTCATTAATTGTGTGGGACAGAGAGACAAAGAGAGGGGCAATGAAAACTTCTGAAACATTGTTATAAGAAATAGTTTATGTTGTCTTGAGGAAAAAGTACTAGATGTAATTATAGACTTGTTTTATATTGCTTTTGAAGATAAATCCAACTTTATAAGATATTTTAATATGGAAAGTTTTTTTAAGTTACTCAATTCAATCAAATGTCATAATGTTTGTGAAAGCTTTTCTTTTCAAAATTGGAACATATGCCTATGTAAGAGTTCATGTT
>NW_012110495.1:0-1257 GCF_000951045.1 Mandrillus leucophaeus
CTTGAGCTCACAAGTTCGAGACCAGCCTGGGCAACATGGGAAGATGGCTTGAGCCTGGGAGGCAGAGGTTGCAGAGAGCTGAGATCGTGTCACAGAGCTCCAGCTTGGGTGATAGAGCCAGAACTCATCTCAAAATACATTATCTATTCCTATTGCTATATGTGTGTATATATATATTCCTATTGCTATATGTATATATATGCCTATTGCTATATATATATATATTCCTATTGCTATAGAAATATATATATACACACACACACACATACGCCTTATACACATCTAGATGTGTATAAGAGACAGTATATATTCCTATTGCTATAGAAATATATATATACACACACACACACACACGCCTGTAGCTATTGCTATAGGAATATATATACACACACACACACACATATATATATATGCCTGTAATCCCAGCTACTCAGGAGGCTGAGGCAGGAGAATGGTATAAACCCGGGAGGCGGAGCTTGCAGTGAGCTGAGATCCGGCCACTGCACTCCAACCTGGGCGACAAAGCAAGACTCCGTCTGAAAAAATAAAAAAAAAGAGACAGGGTCTCCCTCTTTCACCCAGGTTGGACTGCAGTGGCACCACCACAGGTCATTACAGCCTTGAACTCCTGGGCTCAAGCAAACCTCCCACTTTAGCCTCACCAGGAGCTAGGACTACAGGCACACCCCACTATGTCCAGTCACTTAAAAAATGTTTTTATTTTGTAAGGATGAGGTCTCACTATGCTGACCTGGCTGGTCTCAGACTCCTGGCTTCATGCAATCTTCACACCTTGGCCTCCCAAAGTGCTAGGATTACAGGCATGAGCAACTGCACCCAGCCTAGTAGGCATTTTTTAAAAAGTAAAAAGAGGTGAAATTAATTTTAATGTTACTTAATTGAAAACATCTAAAATTTTCAACATGGTATCAAGTAAGCAATATCTTGGGTCAGGCACAGTGGCTCACACCTGCAATCCCAGCACTTTGGGAGGCTAAGGCAGGTGGATCGCTTGAGCTCACAAGTTCGAGACCAGCCTGGGCAACATGGGAAGATGGCTTGAGCCTGGGAGGTTGAAGCTGCAGTGAGCCAAGATCATGCCACTGCACTCCAGTCTGGGCAACAGAGCAAGACTCCATCTCAAAAAAAAAAAAAAAAAATAACCAAAATCATATAATACATTTAACGTAGAAATAAGGCTCGCAGTTTAAACATTTTACCTATATATGTTGGTCATTTAGACATTTCTCATGTTTT
>NW_012110496.1:0-2030 GCF_000951045.1 Mandrillus leucophaeus
ATCTACTTCTTCTCAATTGCATTTAACTGGAAACAATACTTATGCCATATTTGGCTTTACACAATGGGGAGCAGATACCCAGATAAAACTTTAGAAGAAAAAGGATTAAAAAAAAAAACAAAAAAAAAAAAACAGAAAAGGTAAGTAAATATCAATGGAACATGGTGAATGAATCTGTCATACATGTAACTGAAGTGGCAGAAGAATTAACTTCCATATAATGGATAAAAAACAATATTCAAAGATATAATGAACAGCACTTAAAGCTGTTAGAAAGTATCATTAAATAGATTCAAGTAAGTCTACGAACTCTAGCACAATAAATAATATATCTCTGCTTGGGCTGACATAATAAAATATCATAGACGGAGCAGCTCATAAAACATACATTTATTTTCTCACAGTTCTGGAGGCCGGAAATCCAAGATCAGGGAGCCAGAAGAGTTGAGTTCCAGTGAGGGCTCTTCTCCTGGTTTGTAGACAGCTGCCTTCTCACTATAGCTTCATGTGTTAGAAAGAGAGACAGAGCAAGCTCTCTGGTATCTTTTCTCACAGGGCACCAATTCCATTGGGAAGGCCCACTCTCAAGACCTCATCTAACCTTAATTACCTCCCAAAAGGCACAAGTCCAAACATCATGACACTGGGGGTTAGGGTTTCAACATGTGTGTTTGGAAGAGACACAAATATTAAGTACAGAAGATAGTGCTGCATCATAAAAATAAAATAAAATAAATAAATAAATAAACGAATGAAAAACTACAAAGAGAAAACACAAATAGCAATAGGAAAAAATGTTATATTCCTGCAAAGACAAAACAAATAAAAAACATAAACTAGACAACAAGGAGATTAAATGAAATATTTATGAACTTCTAATACCATGTTCAGCAAAATATACTTTGAAAATTAAGGTAAAAATAGAGATTTCTGCTTTTACCTGTGCTGAAGAGACTGATATACTCATCCCATTTTTTAAGCCACTAGAAAAAAATAGACAAAAAAGCACTATATATTTCAAACATGAGACAACAATTGGCACAGAATTTTAATTGCTAAAAAAAGAGTAGCGATGAGATTATCCCTAAAACTGCTTCAACTTTCTGTGTGGAGGCAGTTTCTAGGTTGTATTACAGCACAGGAAAGAGTGACTCAAATAGAACCTAAAAGTTTGGTTGAGTTGGGTGGAAAATGATCCGAGTTCAGAGAGATGCAGATATCAGAGAGGAGGAAGATGCACAGAGAAAGTTCCCAAAATCTGCATTGGGGTCCCCCTGAATGTAACAACCTATAATTGAAAATTCATTATGTCTGGTATCCAGCTAAAATTACCAGGAATGCACAGAAGTGAGAAAATATTAACCCACATCAGAGAAAGTCAATCAATAGAAGAAAATGCAGAAAAGAAAGAGATAATAGAATTAGCAAACAAATATATTAAAATAGCTTTAAAGATGCACCATATGATCAGAATTTTAGAGGAATACATGATCATGATGAGTAAGAAGATGAAATATATACAAAACACATCAAATAACACCTGGAGATACAAGAAATGCAATATACAAAATGAAAAACACACAAGATGGCATTCATAGCAGAGTAGACACTGTAGAAGAAAGGTTTAAAGAATGTCAAAACACAGTGACAGAAACTGCCTAAAATAAAGCACAAATATACTAACAACAAATAACAATGAAATGAACCAAAAAGTGAAGAAAACAAAAACAAAAACAAAAACAAAACAAAACAAAAAAGAAACGGTACAGTTCATCAGTGTCCTGTGAGACTCCAGAGCAGTTTACCATAAGTGTCACTGGAATCCTAGGGGGAAAAAAAACCAAAAAACAAAAAACTACATGAAGAAAGAAATTTGAAGCAACAATGGCTAAAATTTCCAAAGATGATTTAAAAAACATCACAACCCCACAGATGCAAGATGTTCAACAAATCCCAAGCAAAGAAATCTTAAAAACCACACCAAGCAATAGTATAATGAACTTTCTGGAAAAAAAAAAAAAAAAAAAAAA
>NW_012110497.1:0-27066 GCF_000951045.1 Mandrillus leucophaeus
TCCAGGTGTTGTGTGTCTCAGTTCCCCTGGCTAGGAAAAGGGATTCCCTTCCCCCTTGCGCTTCCCAGGTGAGGCGATGCCCCGCCCTGCTTCAGCTCTGGCTGGTCGGGCTGCAACAACTGACCAGCACCTATTGTTCAGCACTGCCTAGTGAGAAGAACCCAGTACCTCAGCTGAAAATGCAGAAATCATCTGTCTTCTGTGTCACTTGCGCTGGGAGCTGGAGACTGGAGCTGTTCCTATTGGGCCATCTTCCATTCTTTTTCAATGATCTTCTTAGCTTGTCTTACACACACATTGATGGTAAAAATATTCAATTAAAAAATTCAAACAATTGTTTTGAAGTTTTGTTTGTGTTTATTTATTTACTTTTGTCATCTTGTTTTCTAAAAGTTGAATTCAGGACAAAAGAGGAAGAAACCTCTACTTTTAATTGTATAATTCAGCTAGTTTTTAAATATTTTTTTCCCACCGTACACCTAAATGCCTATCTACTTCCATAGGTAACAGCAGATAAACTGGGAGGCATGTGTCTCTCACAGCAGAATGGACTTGGCAGGGAGAGGGGCTCTCAGGGTTCAATGGAAGATGGATGTTATATAATTTTTTTTAAAGCTCAGCAATTGATACTAAAAAACTGTTCCTCCAATACCAAGAATTACTCCCATAGAGAGTTATTTATTTTGAGCCCTTCCAAACTTGTCTGGAAAAGCTTGGAAATCCCCTCTGATTGTTTAAAAATACATGAATGGAGAAAATACTTTCTTCTTTCTTCTTTCTTCTCACCTCTCCTTAATGACTTTGTATTCTATTTCTTTTAACTCAGAATGGAATAAGGAATAGAATGATAAACTAAAAAAAGAAAACAAACAGAAAACCACCCTGAGTGAATTAATTCATATAACTTGAATGAAATGTTTATATCCTGAAACATCGCCTCTTTTCTATTTATCCTGCTTACATTATGTGGCAATATTTTTTTCTTATTTCTTTATTTTCCTTATGCTTAATGCACCCATCTCCCATTTTAACTCTTTTCAACATGGCTTTTCACCTTCTGTTTTATAACATGACACATTAGTCAGTTCAGTGGAAAAGATATAGCCTTGAAAATTAGTATTCATTTGCCATACTCTCTCTCCAACCCAAATCAATATTTTGGCCCGTATCTAACTTATTTTTGTTCTACTACTCCCAACCCCAGCTCAATTTATTTTTTTCTCTCCCGTCTATGTTCTGAGATTCAGTCTTGTTCCTAGGGCCAATTCTGCCTTTGAATAAGCTGGATCATGTCTTTGAGCCTCAGTTTCCTCCTTCATAATCCCCAAATTTCATTCCATCACTATCTTTCTGTACTTCTCTAGGATCACACACCTGTGGATTCAAATGTTTCCTGTACACTAACAATGCCCCAGCTTTGTGGACCTGGAAAAGATCTTGGCCTAAGCAAGATGAGGGCACATATTACGCTTTGCCAAGGGTATTATAGGGGTGGCCAGAAGCAACTTTAAATCTATATGGTATGTATTATCTTCTCTTTCCATCTTTTCCATTTGAGCACTAGTCCTTTCATTTACCAATTAATTCTTTGAATATCCATTCTATGAATGCCTACTACCTCTTAGATACATTGCTAGGTGCAATGGATTTAAAGACAATGATAGAGACAGACCTTTTAAATAAACCTTGCCAATATCCCCAAATCACTAAACAAACAGCTGAATATTTTATTTTTTTTACACATCACCTGAAATAAAGAGGAGACATGATCTCAAGATATGAAGATGCCAGCCTTAAAAACTTTAAAAAGTAGATTTACATGGGAGTAAAACAAATCCTTTCTTCCAGAGGAGAGGAAGTAAATAAAAATGTACAGATTTTTTTCCAAGTATATAAGAAAATGTTAAGAGAATTACTACATGAAGCTATATTATGAATATTTAGTAGTTAGAAGAACATGATGAATACCTCTAATATGGAAGGATGGCTCCATGGAAAGCTTTCTTAACACCGTTTCCTTATGCCCTCATTAGATATAGTTCCTGATTGGTGGGAATATGAAACTAGTTTCAAGGCAATTTCTCATTCCAGAGTATACTTGTGTGGCCTCATTCTGCAACATTCTCCACTTACAGTTAATATTTCTGCTGTTGCAACCCTTTCCCATTTCTAAACACAACTTCTCTCTTGACCTTTCGTCTTTGCAAAGATTCTTCCATACGCCCAAAATATCTGTTTTCTTTTGTCTGCTGGGACATATATAACACATTTATCAAGGGAATCTTAAAAAGTCTTTTAGGAAATTTTCGCTGACTTTCAGTCTAGGTAATTTTCATCCTCTGTACATAACAATTGCATGCAGTACATCATATTATATATCATTCCTTACATTATTGCTATAACTTGGTAGGCTTTTAACCCTTGTGATCCTAAAAATGATGTCAAATTCACATTAATAACTTAAAATTCTAGTAATAACTACCAGATACATATTTGTATATGTTTATTATACATATATTTATGTTTGTGAAAGAAATGAACAAATGAATGTGCAAATTAATGCTGTGTCTGCTAGAAAATTTGATTTTGTTGAATGTACTGACTGCTGTGATGAGAAGAGAATATAAATCAAACTTTTTGTTTGCTCTATAGACTAATTGTTGAATCATCAATCCCTCTTTAGTGCTTTTGCACTGAAGATAGGAATTATATCAGCTTTATGGATGAGGATTTTCATACCAAACTCAGAAGAAAATATTTTTTATGTTGGATTTGGGATTGGTAAATATTGAGTAACAGACAAACCAATAGACAATTGTTCTATAGTTTAATTGAACAAAAAATATTTCTTGCCTCACATAGTTGATGCTTACTGCTTAGATTTGCATAATTATATCACTTCTTCCACAGTCCTTTCAACACTTGAGTTCATTTTTAGCAGACAGGTTACTAATCTCAAACACCACCCAGGGAGAATAAGAAAAAGTGGTTACTACTATGGGGATAATATCTCTTTGCATTCCTGACTTTTCTTATAAACTGGAACCATCTTAATGTTTCATTGTTGCAAAAGAAAGGTAATGTTTGCATATAAAAGTACCTAGAGTTCTTTTAGCTGTCACTTAGGAAGACCTAAACATTTTATACAGCATGATTTTAGATAACTTTTGACCTTTTTAGATTTTATTTTATTTTATTTTAAATTTGTTCCAAATGCCAGGAACCATCAAGGTACTTGCTTGTCTTAAAGAAAAAGGTCACCCCAAAGAAGAAAGTTAGTCCTGGGGTGAGTGACAGTGTTTCTCTGTTTTCTAATACAGGATGTTGATTACTAATTGTAGAGTGCCTGAAATAAGAGCTTATTCTCTTCACTGATCCCAGATTCACAGGAAGGTTTCAGGAATTTGCAGCTATTTCCAATGCAAATCTGGTGAAATGTGACAATTATCCAAATCCAACTGTCATGGTAAATATAAGTAAGTGTCTTAAAGTGTACATCTCTTTGTGAAAGCCAGTTCTATATTCTCCAAACAGAGTCTGTATTTATTTGAAAGTTATTTATTACTGTCCCAGGTTATCAATACCAAGGTCCCACTACAAACTAATTGCCATGTAGGAGTGTGATTTTTGCTTATAACAATGTATTCGATTGAATATCATTCTTACTGCAATTATATGATAGTATAAGCATATAAATGCACAAGTTTGTTGCAATGAAATAGAATCACACTCAAGACTTTTCTTAAATAGTCAATTCTAAAAGTAAATGAGGCTACGGTTAACTGAATGTCATGAAATTATTATAAGTATTATAAAATGCTACGGTTGTGATGAACCTTCTCGTTTATTATTAGAGAACAGTTTTGTTCTTCAGAATAAAGCATGAAGTCCGAAGGAAGCTGAAGCTAAGCACCTTGTGCAGGAACTACAGCTCATTACTGACAAACTTAGCGCTAGAAACCTGTTTAATATCTCTTCTGCAGTACATTCTGTCCGTACACAGTTTGTGTCTACTACAATACACAGGTAAACTAGATTTTAAACTGCTATTTGCTTGAATTGCAATGATCTACTGGTTTCAGGAAATGTTGATGTCAAACCAACTTATAAGTCTAGGCATTATGGTCATACAAGAGTAGCAAAAAGAAATAAAGATTGTAAGACAAAATTTATGATTCAGTTAAATGTTTGAGATTTAAAGAATTTATGATCTGTAATCTCAGAATATGTACTATTTTACTAAATCCATGAGGTCAGATTTAGAAAGTAAGATATCAGTCAGTAGACTCTCTTAATATCTTATTTGCAATAGACTCTACAGTCAAATATATGACAAAAATATAGTCTGAAAGATATTTTTTAAAAAAATCTGTAGTAACCACTAGAATGGAGACGCTGCTCATGTTCAGGAATTAAGGAAAGGAGGAATTTGCAATGCAAATAATAGCCAGAGCCAGGAGTCATCTCAGCTGCCTGAAGTAGCAAACTGGGTGAAAACAAGAAGTCACTGACAAAACCTTACTCCTGCCCTCAGTCAAAGCCCACCACCAACCCCGTATCAAAGCCCTCATGTCTATTCTAAGTGGGCAGACACCTGCCTTCCACTGTATGGAAAGTAATGACTTCCCTTCTTATCTGTCTTCCAGCCCTTGTGCAAATGCTTCTCATTGGTGCAATCTACCATGCAGGAAAAGGGAGTCTGTGGAACAAGTTTCTTCAAGTCTGCAGCCACTGGCAATACAGAGAAGAATGCAAAAATTAGGTGGATTCATGATGAGATGTCAACAGGTCATATAGCATGGTTTCTGTCCTTAAGAAGACATAACTGAATGTAAGCATTTGTATTCTTTATTAGCTTTGTCCCAACTTTTTGGGAATGTTTTTGTCACATAAATAGAATTCAGTCTTATATTGTCAGAAGTTGATTTGGTTAATTTGTACAAAGGAGATCATCTTGGCTTCATTACTTTCTCATTTAGACATGGAGCATGAGCTTGAGCAAAGACAGGTAGTTGGAAGTGGTTATTGGAATCAATTTATTTCTTATTTGTGAAGACAATAGTCTAGGACTGAATAAATCTTACCTCCTAATGTGTTCTGGCTGAGATTTGCATTTTGTGACTTTATTTTAGAAAATGCAGGCTTGTCTGAGGAACTGGACAAATACACCATACTTCAGAAATGTAACTTTTAGTCAAAGTCATGAGTGGTGATATGTCTATTTTATAGCAAAAGTCAAAGGTTACCCTATAGCAGTCATCCTTCAGGTAAGGTTCCAGGATCAGTAACATCAGTATCACATGAGAATATGTTACAAATACAAATTCTTGGGTCCAGTCACATATCTAGCAGACTAGGTCTCTGAGCTTGGACCCAGATATCTGTATTTTAAGATGCCCTCCAAATAATTCTAAGCCAAGATCAATTTGACAACTACTGGCCTACATTATGTGGAATTGGGAATATGGCTTTAGGAGCTGAATTTAAGACAGCAGGCCATTGCTATTGCCAAGTTTGCTATGAGCGCGGCGGAGGTGACTATGTAGAGAATGTTACAATGAATTAGCACTCAGAATATAACCGTTAACATAACAGACTCTAGTAAGATCCTTTTTTCTTTATCCTGCTCTTTCTTCACTCTGTCTCAGTCTTCAGATGCTAGCATTTACATGGAGGTGATTTTTGTGGTTAGTATTCTCCAATGAGCTGCTATTGATGTACTTGATCCAAGCTTCCAGGGTAAAAGGGTATCTGGTAAGTGTGCTGATAAGCATAAGAATATAGTTTGACATGCTTGATTTCTAAATGATTGAAGATATTCATTGGGAGACAATTCTTCATAGGTCTCTCATGATTCTGGACATCACACACATACAGAAATTGACTCTTTGTTCTGGACTAGCTTTTTAAAGTATGGTTATATAGTAAAAAGTTTTGGGGGATATAGTGTCTCCATCTAGATCAAAAGGCAGGTTTCTTACAGTTTATGATGAAACAGATAGTGTCTCCCTTCAAAGAAAATGGTAGGTCAGCCTATTCTCCTTTTTAAAAACTTGGATTCCCTAAATTCATGAGTCCTTTCCTATAATGCAACCCACTGCACGTGAACGCATTACTTGACACTCTTTCTATTGCCCTGTCCGAATTGAGATTCAAGGAACCTATGCAAACACTGAGAACTCTGGCTACTGGTATTGCTGTGAGTAATAAATCATGCTTCATCTCTAACGCAGAACTCTATTATCCTGTTTCAGCACCCATAAACAATTCAACTTGCAATTAGGTTAAAAACTCTTAACATTTCTTGGATATGCCCTGTGATTTCAGTATTTGTATGGACCAGTGACTACTTGGGCTTTCTAATTTTTCCCCTTTTGAATAAGAGTATCTAGAGCCATCATCCTAGGTCCGTGGCATCATTTCATGTTGGGTGTGTGGGGACAAATAACTTGTCTGTTTATTTCACAAATCTCTGTACAGAAAAAAAAAAAAAAAAAAAAAGAATTCAACGTGTTGTACCTGATAAAATGCACCTATGGAGCCTCATATTCACCTGGGCCTAATTGAATGAACATAATCCTGGAACTGGAGCTTGATCCTGATGCCTACTAGGACAAGACTGGGGAGGGGGCTATCTTGGAATGGGATGAATATGTTCTATATGGGTGGGGGGTGTGCAGGTGGGATTTGCTGTGGCTGGAGGACAGACTTTCACAGGATGTACTTTCCAAAGAAAGATATCACCGTATCTCCCATTCCATATGCTCCTCCTGAACCTTGCCTGAGGATAATCAGCTCTAAGGAGATTATTGTTACAGGTCCTAATGGTTTTCATTTCAAACCTGCAGAATCAATGACCCTAATTGCTTCTTACATATATATTTGTAATCAATCCAGTAACAGTTTTGTCTCCAAAAATGAACAAAACTTTATTTCCATTAGGGTGAATCAATGTCCTTAGATTATTATTTGGGATACCAATTTATATTTGCACTTACAAGCTATTTAACTAGTCTTAGTGATTCAGTTAGTGAAAACAGTCTCTGCCATTATAATATATATTAGGGAAATACAACAATGAGTTAAATGTGCCTTATTTGAAGACCTTGTACATGAATTAATTCCATAAATATATAAAGTACTGCTATTAATGAGAGCAAGGAGCAAGATTAACACTGGCTGGAATTGTCAGGGAATATATCACTTCATGTGTGGAGATTAGGTGAGGTCTTCAGTGATGACTAGTTCCAACAGTTTTCTAACTGTTAAACTTTCTCTCGGTCTTAATATATTGCATCACACTCATTAGAGAGGATCATTCTCTTTTCTTCGATGTTTTAATGTCCACCATCCATCCTGGCTTTGAGGGACTTTCTCCTATCCAAACTTGACTGCAAAATGAAAAACTGACCTTCAGCACTCCTCCTTCTCGTTGCTTATTTCCACTTCTTTCCTAACACTAAAAAGCGACAAGCAGGCCTTTCTTATTTGCAAGATTTATCTCTAGTTACTGGTGGTTGGTAGAGAAGAGAGTCTAAGAGTAATAAAATAAAAATATGAGGGACATATAAAATATAATGTCCATTCTTCTTTTCTCTCTGTCTGTGTCAACTGACACTCTTTTAGCAGTGGGGCTCAGAAGAGCACTCTTTGATCTTCGTGTTACCTCTCTCTCTTTCCCTTCTCTTTCTCTCTCTCTCTCTGTGTGTGTGTGTGTGTGTGTATTTCCTTTCTGACACACACATGCACCACACTAAAGTTATCATCCTGCCATTACTATTAATTGGGTAAAAAATTTAAGAAGCACATCAGTGACCACTCAATAAACACTGAATAAAACTGAATGTCACTTGTATGTTTACTGTGTTCACTGTGTATTTCCAAATAAATTGCAAATTTGTCGAGAGCAGGGTTCACACATCATACACTATTGGTCCCATTGCACATACTACTGGTCCTCATACATGTTGGTCCAGCACAGTGCTAGCAAGTAAGGCTAGTTCATAAACACAAGCTCTGTTTCTGCTTACCTTCTGTCATGAAGGACCCCACCATCCGTTTATGATCATCTCAGCATTAGATGAAACTAGTTCTCTCTCTGTGTAGCCCTGTCCTTTACTTCAGTGACTGTATTTGAAAATAAGATATCCTTATTTGCATTTCACTACTGGAGCAAGAAAACATATGTGTGAAATTTTACACAGAGAGCAAACTGAGCCAGAAATAATCATGAAAGTATAATATACATTATGGTTAACTCTATCATGGTTTTCCCCTCATTCTCTAATTATATATATACACATACACACACACGAGATTATACATGTGTGTATATATATATGTAATTAGATATATATAAAATTAGACATATGTGTGTGTTTGTGTGTGTGTGTGTGTGTGTGTGTGTGTGAGATATTTGGTGATATTTTGGCTCCTCAAATTTTGGAGATTTTGATTAGCTCTTAAAAATTTTTATTAGCTAATACTTCAATTGTTTTACTTATTAAATAAATCAGTTTTGATTCTGTTTTGAGTTATTCAGTAGTATACAGAAAAGCTTGCTAGAACAGTTTAATAATTATTTCTTTGTACTTGTAGTCAATTATTATTTTTACTTGTTTTATTTGTATTGTACAATCCATGTTGAAAAACCATCCAAATACTTTTATGCACAACTTATATCTTAAATAGGTGTACGTATATGTGTGGATATGTTTTGTGTGTTTCTAGTCACTAGACACTAGTCATTGCATCATTGTTGTTTTATTTATCTAATTAACTGAACAAACATTCGTAATGTTTTTTATATTTTACATACTTTGGCAATTACAAAATGAATGAGGTTTCAAGAATCTTATAAAAAATCATTACATACTCATTAAATCAAAACAAGAATAAGTGGTTTGGGATTTTGCAATATTTCAAAAATTATTAGCGTTTTGATAGGTGGAAAATAAAATGTTGGAAGAGGGCACTATGAAGTTAAATATATTAAACAATTAAACTTTATTGCTCAGTCAAAGAAAAGTAAAATTACTAGACTATCAATATTTGACAATGAAATATATTTCTATTACAATATAGCTTGAAATACGTATCAGGAACCCAAAAAATTAAAACATAGCTTGCAGTGTAGATGAAAATGAAGTGGCCATGGGAGAAACATAAACAAGGAGAAGGAGAGAGAATGGAGAGAAGTATGGAGAATTTAAATCTTCTGAGTCAGAATATTAGAAGAAGCTGGGCAACTGAAAAGGAGGAGGCCTCAGCAGAGCACAATTAAAGATGTCCAAATGCAAAAGGCAAGGGAAGGAAAACTGGTTTTCAGGAAGAAGTATGAGATTAAATGCAGTCAACAGGGGGCAAAAGTGGCAAATTGCATTTATAAATTTCTATGTTAGCAGTACACATTGGGGAACAGTCTAGATATATGGGGGCAGCTTGTGTCTGATGACATGGGCAAGGAACACAGGGAAGTTTTAGCGAAGTGTCAATGACTATCCCTTCTGGAAGGGAATGGTACGATATTAATTACTTAGCCTTCTCTGCTGATTTCAATGTCATACTTAGTGTAAGCTCTAATTATTACAACTTGTGGAGTTTACTTTCTTTCTTTTACTCCTATTGCTAAAGATTTGTTGTCAATAGCAATCCATTCAGTGGCAGTATCTAGTGTTTCAAGAACTACAGCTTCCCTGAAGTGAATGGAGATTCATAGCTGATAGCAAACCATTGTCGAGAATGAGTTCACACCAGCAAAGCTATAACTCCATTCAAAGGACCAGCAGTTCAGTCTGATAGTGTCCCCCTGAGACAAATAGTTCCCATTTAAGCATCAGGATGTGATAAAAGGGTAGGAAATCGTTACTTTGTCAATATTTCTCAATGGATTTACTTTAGCTAGCTATGACCTACACCTGCTTTATAAATCATCTCAAAAGTTAACTTTTGAGTTTATGCTGAAATACGTCCCTGCTGGGAATAATCTGCCATTGATAGAAGAGTTAACACAAAACTTTTTTTTTTCATCCTTAGTCAGGACCATCTCGCTTCTCTTTAATATTTCCAACTATCTTTCTTGCTTTGGTCTGATTTCACCAAATGAACAAAGGACTCGAGAAAAGCAACAGTTCAGGTAATGAATGGGTTAGAGTAAAAAACATCATTTGATTTTGTGTGAATTATCCGTGAAAGCCATCTGTACAGATTAAGTGAAGCAGCAACTTTGCTTTACTTTCCATGGAAATGAAATCTTGAATTATGTGTACACAATTTTAGAATGATTTGTCAAATGAGTGAATTTAGTTCATTTTCAGAGGGAAAAAATTACTATGACAGATCTATTTAGTCTGTTTAGGAGGTCCAGCAGACTTGATAAAACTAAATCTTGAATAGACATAAAATTCTTGGCAGCAATTGATGTAAACCCCAGCCTGATTCTGCTCAATAAAAATCTAGTTTATCCATTAATATCATATTTTATCTTTTTCTGTTTTCATCATAGTTTGGCTGACTGTATCATGAACATTTACATATTAACAATTTAAATTTGTACATATTTTTATAGAATACAATTAATAAATTAAAAGAGTACACTATGAAAATTCAATCTCCCTTCCCTTCCTGGCCTAGGCCGTACAATATTCCCATCAAAGGCAACCATTGTTATAGAGCTGTTCCAGCATATATAAAGTAATGTATGCATGCTTACATTCAGACACACCATTCTCTTTTGTACAAATATTGGCATATTATATTTCCTATTCTACATATTGCTTTTTTTTTCTTACCAATATGTCTGTAATCACAAGATGAAACATGTTAAAATGCTGCTACATTGTTTGTAAACATATTAAAACCACTCTTGAGCCACTTTTAATTTGTAACTATATCACCCAAAGTAAAGAAGTTTGTCCCAAATAGAATTATGTCTTAAGTAGAGAAAAGTTTAACTGTAGTTCTGCGTATGTGCTCTGTAGATTTGTTGAGCTACTTTGTTTATACAATGCACTAATCAATTTTACTAATCAAAGAGGCCTTTGCTAATAAATTTCTCCACTCCGGTCTTTCCTTTGTCTATGAATTCAGTCCATGTATTTATTCAATATCTGTTTGAAGAGTACCAGTCATATATCAGGCATTTAACTAAGTGGTCAGGATTTGAAAAACATGATGGACCCAGTCAAAGTTGGTACTGCTCTGGTAGAGGTGATTCAAAGAACAGGAGGAAGGAGGATACCAGATTAAAAAAAAAACACAATGCAATTCAAGGTGATACACATGCACACACACATACGTGTCTATACACATATATTTTTATATATTTATATGTAAATATGTAAGAGATACATTAATCTCACAAAAGGAAGGAGGGATTATCTTTACTGAATAAGTCATAGAAATTATGACAGAAAAAGCAACACTTGAATGGAGTTTTGGAGAAAGAAGTTTTCTAACAACAAAAAACACATAGAGTAGCATTCCAGGTGAATGAAGCCACACTCAAAGAGCACACAGAAGGAGGCAGAGGAGCAGAAGCAGGAGGAGAGAAAATTTTAAAGAAAATAGGACAAAAAAAAAAATGTGCTGTATATGTAGAGGTACACATTTAGTTATGACTCGAGGTTAAAGTTTAAAGGTAAAACATTGGACAAACAGATGGAGAAATGAGGAGAAGACAGCTTATTTAGATAACAGAAAGTGTGCACAAATGCCATTTGGTAGTGAAGTGTCCCACTGGAGTACTTTAAGCAATGGAGAAGGTATTGCTTTGTTTTTAAGAAAAATAATTTATCTTGCTGAGTGGAGGACAGCCTGGAAGAAGGACTTGAGGTGAAAAAGCATTTAGAGGATACTTGTCTTTGCTCCATATAATGAGGCTGATAACAGTGGAAGCAGTGAGAGCATAGTAAGAAATTATCTGGAGCAATATTTAATAAAAACTGCTGGGTTTACTGGTAATGAGAGTGAGTGGGTGGAAAGGAGTGAAGATAACTCTCAGGTTTTGGCATAGCAAACTGGTGGATAGTGATGGCAAAACCTTCCCCTGCAGAGAGGACCATATTAAGTAAAATACTCCATAGTTAGTATCATGGTCAAATCCCAATTTGGAAGGGGCTTGTTATAAAAACAGATTGTATTTATATATACATATATTTTAAGTATATAAGATTTATTTTTTATGCAAGGAATTGTCATTAGGAATTTGCTACATATCTGCAATATGAACTGAAAAATACATTTTAATTGAAACAGGAAGAAAAATAGTATGCCTTATTTCATCCATTTATTTTAGAATAACATGAAATTAAGACTCAGAGATATGATAAATGACTTTACAGCTACTATTAAGTAAGTATATTCAATTGCTTACAGTCTTAGTTACCAATCTTTGTATTCTATAAAATGCCTCAATACAAGCATACATTAGTTTATTGGATATTTGCCATGATTTTAATTTAGCTCTGCCATTGGTTAATAGAGTTATGTTTGACAAGTTGCCTAACTAATCTGTATTTCAATTTTTTTCATTCTTTATATAAAAGAGATAACAAAAACTTCCCAAGATACATCACAGCTCTGCAACAGAATAACTGATAATACCATGAGAATAAAACACAAAATATTTGAAAGAGTATTATTTATGAATGGCAAAGGCATGTTTTTCTGGTTATAGGTATGTTAACTATGGGTCGAACATGAAAATTGTATAAATAAGGTGTTTCGTTAGCAGATTACTGACTAAGATGTCATTTATTTTCAGTGTACAAAGTATCTGAACCAGGAGGTGGTAGAAATTTACTGGAAGAAACTCTAGGGCAGGAAAATAAAAATTTACATTAGGTAAACAGCAAAGTCAAATATTTAAACTGATGTAAGAACTTGCTTGTGACTGGAAGGGATTTAGGTAAAATGTAGAGATCAATGGAAATATTTCTTTAGAATTTGACAGTGGTTTCAGGGTTAGTAGATGACTCAGCTAAGATTCAAGGTCAGGCTAATCCCAGAGGGTGTTTTGAATGTAAGCATTTCAGGCAGTAAGTATACTAAACAGATTGTGCATACACAAAGAGAGTTCTGTAAAGAGGCTGCAAGTCAATGTTCAAGTAGCTACCTCTCTTAACATTTGCATTCAGCTGTATGTAATAGAAAAGAAAACACCAGAGACTTTAACAAGATAAGAGGTTTACCTTTTACTCAGATAACAAGATAAGAAGCTTATCTTTTACTGGGTAACAAAATATTTAGGAAATAGATAACACAGGATTATGTAATGACTTAGTTATACAAGAGCTGGGAATATCAGCAGTGATATTCAACATTTGAAACCACCAGTGTGGCATGGACATAGAACTAATCAGAATGGATACCTGGCCAATCAAAATGGGTTCTGGGCAAAAGCAACCAGTAAAGCTCTACTAAAATATAGGAGCCAAATGTAATCTTTGTCTGTGATTCAAATTTTATATCAATGCTTATGGCAGAAAAAAAAGAAAAAAATAATTTAAGGACGTATGTTAACTGAATCAGTACCCTTTCTAAGAAGTTTCCCCCAAACCCTACCCAGTGACTTCTGCAGATACCTCATGTGTCAAACTGTATTCCAGCAAGAAACACAGCTGCAAGACAGTCTAGAAAATATAGAGCTGTTTTTGTTTTTGTTTAATGTCCTTGTTTATTTGCTTGTCTGTTTACTTTTAAATTGGGCACGTTGCTGCCCCCCACCCCCAAAATCAGAGGTCTCTTAATAAAGAAGAAATGGAGGAACAGATACTGGGCAAACACTTCTGAAATTTAGCCTTTTCTTCCTCCTGTGATGACTAGAGCAGAAGCAGCCAACTTGACAAAATGATAGAAAATCCGAGAAACTTTCAAACTTCAGACCTGACTCCCTTGAGTCACTTAATTAATGTCAGCCATCACTTATATAGAGATGTAGAGTAATACAAAAATAAAATAAATTCTAATTAATTGTTGTTATTTGATTTATCCATGTTATGAAGAAGAACACAGTCTTTAAGTATTAAATGCACTGTCCAAGGGTGTGGTCAACTCCAAGAGTCTATAACTAAGCTTCAGTATGCACTTAATACCTAACTCCACCAACTGATATAATGCTAGACTGGGTTCTCATTGTCTAAGGACAAAAGTCTGATTCTTATGAACTAGGTTTTCATTGTTGGTGGCTAGGTGAAGTTTGAACAGGCAGAAGATGGAAAAAAAAGTTTAAAACTTGAAAATAAGGTTTATCCATGCACCACAGACTGATATTTTGGTCATTGATGGACTGCATATGACAGTGGTCTTATAAAATTATAATGAAGGTGAAAAATTCCTATTGCCTGGTGACATCATAGACACTTTGATGTAGTAGAACAACACATTACTCATGACTTTGTGGTGATGCTGGTGTAAACAACCTATTGCACTGCCAGTCATATAGAAGTGTGGCACATACAATTGTGTACAGTATATAATACTTGATAATGAAATAAGCAACTATGTTACTGGTTTATGTATTTATATACTATACTTTAAACTGTTATTTTAGAGTGTAATCTTTCTACTTATATATAAGGAAAGGTAAAACAGTCTCAGGCAAGTCCTTCAGGAAGCATTCCGGAAGAAGGCACTGTTATACATGAAAGATCCATTTATGTTATTGTCTCTGAAGACCTTCCGGTTGGGCAGGAAGTAGAGGTGGAAGATAATGATATTGATGATCCTGACTCTGTGCAGACTTAGTCTAATGTGTGTGTTTGTATCTTAGTTTCTAACAAAGAAAGTTTAAAAAGTAAAATAAATAAATAAATAAATAAATAAATGGAATAAGCTTACAGAATAAGGACAGGAAGAAAATATTTTTGTGTAGCTGTGCAATGTGTTTGTGTTTTAAGCTAAGTGTTACTATTAAAAAGTTCAATGGTTTTTTTTAAAAAAGTGTACAAGGTAAAAATATTACAATAAACTAAGGTTAATTTATGACCCAAGAAATAATTTTAAAGAATAAATTTAGTGTCACCTAAGTGTTCAGTGTTTATAAAGTCTACACTAGTATACAGTAATGTCGTAGACCTTCACGTTCACTCACTATTTATTTACTGACTCACTCAGACCAACTTCCAGCCCTGTAAGCTCCATACATGGTAAGTGCCCTACACTGGTGTACCATTTTTTATCTTTTATACTATGTTTTTTACTGTACCTTTTTTAATATTTAGAAACACTAATATCATGGTATAACAATTTCATACAGTATTCAGGACAGTAGCATCCATACAGGTTTATACCATAGGAGCAATAGGCTATACCATATAGCCTAGGTGTGTAGTAGGCTATACCATCTGGATTTGTGTAAGTACACTCCATGATGTCTGCATGATGATGAAATTGCCTTGTCACGTATTTCTCAGGATGTATTTCCATCATTAAGGGACACATGACTGTATATTCCAAAGTCAGAGGACTGAAATTGGAATTAAAAGATTCTATTGGTTTGAAGGAATACAATATGCACTAAAACAATTGAGGTGAAATATGAACTTCCAACTTATAATTCAATTAATCATCCAAGATAAAAATAGATAAAAATATGCTGCTATATTTAGAGTGCCAGTCTAACCAGGAAAATTTGATACTTGTGCATTAAAAAGGATATTCAAAAGTGAGAGGGAAATTGGGTGTTGGGAACTAAGAAATCAGAAAACTGGAGTCCAGTGGTAGAATTTCCACCATTGAGGGAGTTGAGTTTCAGGAGTGGAATTTCAAATGACTAAGTATAAGGTAGGAATTCACAGGACAAGTGAAAGAAAAATAAAGAAAAGAAATTTAATGAAAAATATGAGAATTAAAACAGAACCCAATCAGTACGGACTAGGATGCTGGGTTATTAAAGTTGATGCCGAATTCTTAAGTTTACATCATAGAACTCCTTGGAATACTTTTTGAGTACCAGGGCTGACTTAAGAATTTGAAACAGAAAAGGAACCTTTCAGCAGAGGTTAAATGGCTTAGTAATGTGAATGTGAGCAATTGAGTATGGAAATTCCAAGTAGATCATTACAACTTAAGTGTGATTTTATGACTTTCAAGATATTCAGATACAGAATAATCAAACATTTTATAATGCTTACAGCAAGGTCTATTTTAGGTTAGCATAGGAAGCAGTTGTATGTAAATTAAAAGATGCAGAAGTTCATATTAGGATGAGAAACCTTAATGAGAAAGTGCTATACTATATTGTTATCATCACTGAATTCCAATTTAATTTGATTTTTAATACCATTTTAGAAGTATTTATTAAGGCAAATAAAGCAGTAGAAATTCAACCTGTTAAGGTGTAATCAGACTAGGTCAAGAAAGAATATCCCACAGAATGTTTCTACGACCTTGTCTTAGAGCAGTGGTAGAAATTATTGGGAATGAAGAAGGTTAAAAAGATATAGGAATTTATGGCTAGAAAGAGATTCATGTAAACAAATATGAGACTGAGTGAATATGAAACGACTGTGTCATCCCCACTATCTTTATAGTTCAAGACTTTGTTATCTATAAGCATATTCTTTAAAAGTGAAAATGACCTTGAAAGTTTCACACTTTAAATTACAAGCCACTGATAGATCTTTGTGAAAAAATACTTCCATTAAATTCAGCAAACATAAATTTAACAGTATTAAGTTACCTAGACACACAGTTCCACCTCAGGCCTTTATGGTAGTCAGACTTCTAAGGTGACCCACAATAAGAACCATCTCTTGGCATTTAAGTCAGTCCTTTTGTGTGTGGGCTGGCCAAAGTGACTCACTTTCAACCAATGAATGAAGTCAAAGCAATGGATAGTCACTTCTATAATTAGGCTACAAAAGCACTCCCTCTCTCCTATCTTCTTGGCCTATACTTTTTGATAAGCAAGTTGCCATGTTGGAGAGGCTCACACGACAAGGAACTGAGGGCATTCTTTAGTCCAATAGCCCTTAACAAAACAAATTCTGCCAACATTAAAGCTCTTGGAAATGGATACTTACCCAGTTCAATCTTCAGATGACTGCAGTCCAGCAGGTACTTGGATTGCAGCTTTGTGAGAAACCCTGAGCAAAGGACTCAGCCAGGCCCAGACTCCTGACCCACAGAAACTGTAGATAATAAATGTATATTGGTTTAAGCTGCTACATTGGGATACTTTGTTTGCAACATTAGATAACTAATAACAGACTTTCAGGAAGAGAATAAAGGATGAGATAATATCCAGAAACTCTCAATGTAGATGACAACATTCCTGAGAACATTAATAACAAAAATTCTAGCTGTAATATGTAGATCTGGATCTATATAGGCATACAGATACATTTGTGTGTGTGTGTGTGTGTATGTGTGTGTGTTTATATGTACCTTTTGGAAACACTAACAAGTGAGAATAGGCAAAAAAAAAAAAAAAAAAAGAAAATATATCAAGGGGTAGGGTATTATCAGGCATATTTAGATTTGTTGTAGAGTGAATAATTAAGAATTTATCCAATGGATAGAAGTGTACATGCTTAGAAGAAAAGGGAAAGCACTTTTGGTTAAACTGTGGGATACCTAGTGGATGGGATAGTAGCATGTAGGCTAGAAAAGTAGGTCATGAAAGAAAATGGAACATCTTAAAGGCAGAACTGAATGGGTTGAGTTATACTTCTTAGGTGAAGATTGCTTTTCTTCTTGCTTGGAATCTGCAATCAGTCCAGGTGAAGAGGAATAATCAAAGAATTGGCATTGTCTAGGCTTGACAAAATTCATGCATATCAGTATGTGGAAATAAATGACTCTTCACAGTTTCTCAGTTGGAACTGAGAAACTAGAAACTGGAATGAAAGAACAATACAGTCACCAAAACAGAATAAAAGTACCTTAAGGGATAAAAGTTTGTAATCTATAATAAAATAATTCAATAATACAAATAGAAAGAAATAGAACATGTCTTCTTGTGAAAATATTTAACTTTCAATCTGCTTGTTGGAAACAACTACCAATACCTAAGACTATGGACCAACACGTTTATGAGAAAGAGAATTTGGTGGCATATCCCTTCCCAGTTATCCTTCCTTATTAGGACACACACTTTTAGAGTAATACTACAAAATGCCATCAACATGATATATAAACTCAAAACTCTGCCATAAGAAAACCTGATGAAACAGTATGAGATGTAGGGGCCGAAAAACAAACAATCAGTAAAATGGGGGACATTTTAAATGTCCTTATATATTCCAAAATTTGTCATATATAAAACAGGTTAGTGTTGGTTATGGGAATCCAATGGACAATGTCAGATTCAATGACAGGCATGTGAATTCAATTCACATTTAAAAGACATTTATGGCATATCAGGCCCTTGATAGATATGGGAATATAAAGATGAATGAAATAAAGTTTTTGGTCTCAAGGAATTTATAACATAGCTGGATAAATGGTTAATGTGTATATACAATAAATGAGAAGAGAGATTTAAATATTTACTGAAAGGAGAGAACACGACTGGTGTTAGAAGTCATATTCCCATATACAGTAGACTAAAATGTAAAGGAAATGTTAGAAGCAGAGTTTCTTCTTTGCAAAGCTCAGAATCTGAGGAAGTAGCAGTATTCATGGTGTAATCATTGTGTCAAAGAGTGTGCTGGGTCTTCTTTTAGAGGAAAAGCTGTGAAGCAAATTGGAGAAATGTGGTAGAGGCCCAGAGACCCCCTTTTTCCAGGTGGCATCAGAAATCCAGGCTACAAACAATGTGATGGGTCAACTTCTTGCTGTAGCACCCAGATAAGAGATTGATCATCCATAAAGACTTTAGCAACAGTGAGAAAGGAGTATGATGCATCACTTATGCATATCTCTCAAAGAGACAGCCAATATAAGGTGTGATTTATCTGAGTTAGCAAATCACCACTCTTTTGTCTCAGAAAAGTTGAATATATTAATAGCACTATTTATATTTGGTGTGTATCTTAATCCCTTTTGTGTTGCTATAACAGAACACCCAGGACTGGGTGATTTATAAACAATAGAAGTTTATTTATGTCATGGTTCTAGAGGCTGGGAAGTCCAAGAAAATGGCACTGACATGTGGCCCCTGGTGGAAGACAAAAGTCATCACATGGTAAGAAAGAGTGAGGGCATGTAAGGCAGAGGAATAAAGGAGACCAAACTCCCATGATAACTAATCCACTTCTGTGATAACAGCATTAATCCTTCATGAGGGAAATGCCCTTATGACATAACCACCTCTTAAAAGTCTCACCTCTTAATGCCATCATGATTGCAATTAAATTTCAACATCAATTTGGAAAGGAACGTTCAAACCACAGCAGTATGTATAGAAAGCCTTACCTAGGCTGCATGCTGAGACCAGGTGCCAATTCAACCTTTTCCCCAGGCTCTTTTCTCTGAGTCAAAAATTACTTACTGTTAGTAAAATGCTACATTTTAACCAGTATCCCTCTACTATTCCCCAGAGTGAGTAATGATTGGCACCAAAATACTAAAAAAATCCCTGATATATGATTAGATTAACTTCAAAATGTCACCTTGATTCCTAAGCCTCCTAACCCTCCTAACTCCATACCTGCTATCTACTTTTGAGAGTTAACACTAAGTAGATCCTGGATTAAACCTACTACCCCAAATCTGGTATTATTATCAGCCTCCAAGCTCATTGCCAACCCATTCCACAACTCTACTATGTCTTCTCTTGGCTCTGTTTTATTGCTTCCACTTTTGGGTCCTGAATCTTTGCCCCTTCTCCACTGTCTGTCTGCCTGTTACCCAGAAACCATCATATCTACCTGCTGTAGGCACAGGAAACACACTGAACTCTACAGTCAGACCTACACTGATTTTAATCTCAACTTTCCATCTTGAATGCTGTGCCACATTGAGCAAGTCATGTGAATTCTAAATCTCCACTTTCCCCTGGGGAAATATGAAATTTAAAGGTACCACAGAGTACCTGGTAAATAGGAGGCACTTTATAAATGTGGATTATTTTCCTTCCTCATTTCTACAATCTTATACAAATCAATCTGAAGAAAATGCTTAACTGTGAGGAAGAAAAAGAGCAGTATTATACAATTTCTGAAAAGAACTTTTTTCTCTTGAATGATTTATCTGTCAGAATAAAGAATTATGTTCCCTACATTCTTTCATTCTGTAAAGTGGTCAGACTCTAGATGTGGTGATGAAAGGAACATGCCTTTTTCTTCATTTACACAGTGCAGCATGCTGCTATCTGGTGAATATTTCCATAGAAACAGTAGAATGGCTGCTGGGGCAGGAGGGACACTGGAATTCTTTATGGAGCCTTTTTCTTCCCTTTAGCAGCCAGTGGCAGTCCTGGTTTGGTTGGACTTATGAGCAGACAGACATTGATTTGAAGCTGCATGTTCAAGAAGAACCAAGCTCAAAGCAAACTTTCAACATGTAGTCTTCTAAGTTCAGGCGTAAAGGGGAGAGTTTCGGACATATGTTCTGCTGGCACTAAATCAAAGAAAGTGTCAATCACCCATTATTCAGTTAAACTGATACTTGAGACTAGTAAAACCAGCAGAACTGGCTGTGCATTTGTGGTCGAATGGTTGATTTAAATACTTTGATACTTTCATAGGTCTACCAGTCTATGAAAGAGTCACCTCTACATTTTTACCAATAGATGATCATATGAACTACATAATTTCCAGGATTTTGAAGATCTCATTGGTAAAAATAGTCCATTCCACTGTTGGACATCTTTAAGTCTGTTCTTCAATTTCACTGAAATTTAGTTTTCCCTTTATTTTTCAAGCAGAAGTGTAACAGTGAAAATTATATCTATGGCCATGTTGAATTTGGAGGTAGGCATAGGTATGGAGTAGGAATTCTATTAATCTTGTTTAGAGGATGTTTCTCACAAATTTTTTTTGTTAGTTTCTATCATGAAAGAGGATTTTAATGTTTTGCATTCTCAGAAATATTTGGGCTCTTCTGTGTCCTAGGATTTTGCTTTGCAATTTATGTAGCTCATTTCTTAAACAGCCTATTTAAACATAAGTGGGGTTCTATCAAATTTTTTAGTTTCTTATTCCTCACATTCTCCCTAGCCTTTAATAAAGAGAGCTATAATGCAGAAACTTTTTGGGGGTGTGTGTGTGTGTGAACTAGTTATGGATCAAGTGATTTGAAAGATTTATTTGGGAAATCAAAGATAAATTAATTTTTGAAAGAAAGTATCTCAATCAAATGTTTCTGTACTCACTTGTCTATACCAACTGAACATGCAGAATTCTTAAGTTTTATTTCTCTAAGGCTGTGCATAAAAAATAGTTATGCATGGCTGTGTGGGGGGGAAGTTTTTGAATAACATATTACACCTATAACAAGTTTAGGAAAATGATACACTTCAAGTAATTACCTTGACTTTTCCTCTAAATTTTTACTTCAGTCAGTGAAAAGGCTTTTTATTTGAAGAGTGGCATGATTAAAAAAAAAAGCTTTGACTACTTTTAAAAGTTAAATGTACATAGAAAGGCACAGATAATGTGTTCAGAACATGCAATATTGCTAAGAAAAATATAAGGAGATTTATTATATGGTTACTGTATTAGTCTCTTCTCAAATTGCTACAAAGAAATACCTGAGACTGTGTAGTATATAAAGAAAAGAGACTTAATTGGCTTACAGTTCCAGAGGCTGTGCAGGAAGCACCTTAGCATCTGTTTCTGGCGAGACCTCAGAGAGCTTTTACTCATGGTGGAGGGCATCTTTTACCCATGGAGGAGGGCAATGGGTGAACAGGCATCTTAGATGGCAGGACCAAGAGAGAGAGAGAGCGAGGTGCCACAAACTTTTAAACAACCATATCTCATGATAACTCACTATTACAGTGGCAGAATCAAAGGGGATGGTGTTGAACCATGAGAAACCACTCTCATTTTTAATCACCTCCCATCTGGCTCCATCTCCAACACTGAAAATTGGACATGAGATTTGGGTGAGTCCAAACCATTATCAGTTACTTATTTGCAATTTTCAGATGAGATGGAAAGGCGGAAAGAGATAAACAGTTGAAATGGCAAAAAAACCAAAAAATAACAGGATAAGGTTTATATTTCACTTTCACCACATTATATTGTCAATGTAGCTTTCTTTCTTTCATATACATTTCAGTAGTATTTAAAATTGCAACTTCAGTTAGAGTTTCATTTTGTAACTCTACTTTAGTTACCATAGGCCTTTTGGTCATTCATTATCCCCTGAAATCTCAGTTACCTAATGACACACAGAACCTTACTAGTTCTGCTGATCCTACCACACTCTTTCCTCCTAAATTCTTGACTTATGAAGATGTGTGCATATAAAAACTCCCTGATATTCTCCCTTTTTCCTGTCTAACATTTTTCTAATCATCTTACATTAACTGAAATCAGACTGTCTTCTGATGTCATTAAATTCCCCCTCCAACTTCACATTTTCTCACACCTTATATATCTCATGGTGGGGAGCTGGGAATGGAATTACCTTCATGCATCAGAATCAACTCTAGGTAATTACTCCCCCTCTATTTTCTAACACTGTCAGCTCTTAAAGTTTATGCCATTCACCTAAAACCTTGTCTTTCCCACCTGGTTGCTGAAATCCATAGACATTCTTCACTGAAATTTTGTTTATGCTCAGTGATTGACAACCTCATCTCCAAATTCCTTTTCATCCTCGCTATTTTAGCCACACAATCCCAAAGTTACACCATAGATTTTGTTAACAAACACTTCAGATTGCCCACATAAATTCAAACTGGCTACAGTTTTCTAGATTTTCAGCTCACCTAATTTGTGACATTGAAAGCGATCTTTGTGGCAGAGAAAATATTTGCCAAATTCCCCAAATGAAATGAGATTCTGTTTACTTTCAAAACTTCCTTGGAGCACATTGAATTCATGTGGCTAATTCTAATTAAAGTATACCAAATGAAAAGACGATGTACAACCTCTATCCTATGCTTCTTCTGCTTAAACAACTTTGGGAGCCATGCATTAAAATGATAACATGACAACACGAACGAAAGCTAAATCAACTCCTAGCTAGATGAAATAAGGAGTTCTCACTAACACACTTCGTAACAGTCTTGCCTAAGAAATTACCTTTTGTTGTACTAGCCAATGAAAATTTGAGGATTTCTTTCTTGTGCAACAGGTGTTAATTATGCCAAAGAAAAGTTGGCTGTCACAATCCATTGACTTCCTTTCATTTTATGTAGTAACACTCCCTTTCTGCCTCTACTTTCCTTTTAATCTAGCTTGTATGTTATGGTCCACACTTACATTCAGCATTTTGTTAATTAAATCTATCACTCTTTATACTTTCTCCTGTCAAAACCTCACCCTTAGATCAATAAATCATCTGAGTTCTCTAGTCTCACACCCAAACACCCGAATGTTGTTGTATCAACAATGTCATGATTACCCCTTTAAAAGAGCACTCTACATGGGAAGACGTTTGATTACAGTTTTTTAGTATGTTTACTTCACAAAATGCTTATTACGTGCTTTCAACATAATACTAAAAATGTCTCTCTCTTCTGCTTCTATTTTCAGTTAATTAATATGCTTCACACCTCACTGAGAAAATAGAAAGAATTTAAAAAGAAATCTCTTCTTCCATCAGAACTATTTTAAAACCATCATCCTCTTCATTAGTCTTTGTCTTATTTTTTCCACTCACTTCTCCATTCCTTCATTCTAATGAAGTATTTCTTTTTGTATGAAGGACTTATTCTTTACCATATGCTTAGTTTCCATTACCTCTCATCTTCTCAAAGAACCTAGTATTCTCCTCCACATGTCTAATAATAATTCTATCTGGAAAAGTCACAAATTTATTTCATATCTCCTTCCAGCTACTGCCCTAATTCTTGTTCCACTTCACACTCAAACTTGTCAAAGAAATGTTTTAACATTTACTGTGTCCACTTCCTCACCTAACCATTCTCTCTTCAGTCCATGACTCCCATGTACTATTTTGCAAAGACTGTTCTACGTATATACATATATATTTACAAAATGTATTATTTTACTGTCTCTAATTTTAACATATATCAGGCACTTCAGAACATCTAGAAAGACTAGACATACAAAAAAGTTTAGCATTGTCAACTATATATACAGTAGTGAGAATAAAATGCACACAAAACAATGGATAGGGTATGAAAATTCTTCTAAATATGACCAGTCTGGCAAAGAACCTTCTTCTCTTCCTTCTCAGGTCTTCTGCTCCATGTCTTCTAACCCACTGAACAAAGGTGGATGTGTTGCTTCCAGAAGTGGTCTAATGACTCCATTTCAAAAAGTCAACTCCAGAAGACATTTTCTATGACTTCTTTTTACACAAATGATAATTTGCAAGATGTGTGATTTTTTAACTCTACTTCATACATCGGCAACTTCTTTACAAGGGCTGGATGTGGCAAATGTTTTCTTTTAAAAGCTTTTGGGTGGGAGAAGTTGAGAGCATCTTTTTCATATTATATAGGCAATCATTCTACAAACAGCCAGTAAATCTTCCCAAAGGATGATGGGCATTTCCAGTGGGCCAAACGGGGCATGTCATTCTGCCATTTCTCTCTTCCGACAGCAAAGTCTGGTAGAACAAAGAGCAAGCACCGCTAACCGTTCCACTCGTTGTTGTAGGGACTCCTCTCACCTTCCAGGCCCGTTCAGGCCGTTGTCCCTTGTCGTCAGGACTAGGTAGCTCTTGCCCATTCGAGACAGAGTGGTCACCCAGGACCTGGATCTGTGCGGCTCCATGACCTGAGAAGGCAGCTGAGTCAGTGCCGGTGACCGCCTTCCTGGACCCTCCACACCTTAGCAGCTCCGTCATGTGGCGCTCAAGCGGCCGCCATTATTATGGCCCAGCACACCCGCCACCACCCAAAGTCACTGCGTCCCCGCAGCTCGGCAGGGGCTTTGTCTAGGCCCGACAGGGCTGGGCCGAGAGACCTGGTGGCCGAGAGACCTGGCGGCCGGCGTGTTCAGGGCTGGGAAAGGCCGTGGCTTCCATCAGTTCTCCAGGTGGAACAGAAAAGAGAGATTCGCTACTGCTTCAAGGCCTGGGCCCAGCCCTGGTTGCCACAACGAGGTCTCAGGGTGTCTGCTGGGCAGAGGGCGCGCCTGCCACTTCCCCAGCTCACTGCAGGCCCAGGCTGCGTCCAGAGCACCCCCGGGTGAGGGCAGCTGGCTGTGCTTGGCCTGCTCTCTGCCAAAACCGAACTCAAGAGCGTTAAGACATATACCTGACCACTGTCTTCCTGCATAGAAGAGAACATTTTTTTTCTCCTTTTTAGAACTCATAGCAACATAGAGTTGAGCACTTTTCGTCTTTCGAAACACATTGGTATGAAATTATTCTCCAAATTTCATTGTACACAATTGTTTGTGTTTCTTCTGTTTCCACCCTTTTACTTTCTATTTTCTGTTACTAACTTACTTCATTCAGTTTTTATGTGTGTGAATATCCTAATGTCTTAACTACCAAATTTTTTCTCTCTCTTCTGTTTTTAGAGAAAGGGTCTCACTATGTTGCCCAGGCTCTCAGCTCACTGCAACCTCTGCCTCCTGGGCTCAAGTGATCCTCCCATCTCAATCTCCTGAGCAGCTGTGACTGCATGTGCACCACCAGGCCGTTTATTTTATTTTATTTTATTTTATTTTATTTTTTTATAGATACAGTCTATTTTGCCCAAGCTGGTTTTGAACTCCTGACCTCAAACCATCCTCCTGCCTTAGCCTCCAAAAGTGCCAGAATTACAGGTATGAGCTATCACATCCGGCCAAAAATTTTCTTTCTTATTTGACTCCTCTTATAAGCATATTCAATTAGTCCTTGATATCTTCACTAACACTGTTCAAAATTTCCCAAACTTAACATGTTCAATATGAAATTCTAAATATTTTCTTTCAAGATTTCTCCTGTATTTTTATATATTTCTGTAAATGTGCTCCTGCTAAAATGCTGGAAATCTGTCATTATTAACAACTCACTCTACCTCAACACAACGTTCTATAACCAAGTCTGTTTATTTTACATTAAATATGTACTTATAATTCATGCTTTTGCATTCAAATCTTTGCAGCTACTGTTGACTCAATCTTGTTGCATTTCAGTTGCTTCTTTAGTGTTGCCCCTGTTTTAATTTTCATACCTTTATCCCACCCATCCTTAATTTACAATCCATTCTACTACATAACTGGTAGACTGTTTAAAAAAATCATGAGTGAGATCAAATTTCACACAAGATTTAAATTACCAATTGTGAAAAATTGGTATTTTGAATTGTGAAAAAAATTTCAAACACCTTTGCATGTATTACAAAGCTGTGGTGATCTGATCCCTACCTAGCTTTTCATCTGTATCAAGCATCACCTTTCTCCTATGCTTAATATGTTCAAGACATTTCTTTCAGTTTTTCAAATTAACTTTCGGAAGTTTTACATATATAAAAAAACTGAGGAAGAGGATAAGATTTCCCACACGCTTTATAGTCAGTTTCCTCTATTATTAACATCTTACATTAATATGGTCTATTTGTTACAGTTAATGAATTAATATTGACATATTACTAATAACAAGTCCATACTTTGTGTTTTTTTTAGTTTTTACCTAATGACCATCCAGGACCCCATCTGGGTTACTCACATTAGATTTAGTCATTATGTTTCCTTAGGCTTCCCTTGGCTATGGCAGTTTCTCAGACTAACCTTGTTTATGATGACCTTGACATTATGGAGAATGCTGGTCAGGTATTTTGTAAAGTGATCCTCTATTGGGAATTTTTTGATTTTTTTTTTTTCTTATGATTAGACTTAGGAGTTTTGGGGAGAAAGGACATATCCCATTATATCAAGGGTACCTACTTGTTGTGGGAAGTCAGGGACCCTGAACAGAGGGACTGGCTGAAGCCACAGCAGAAGAACACAAATTGTGAAGATTTCATGGACATTTATTAGTTCCCCAAATTAATACTTTTATAATTTCTTATGCCTGTCTTTACTGCAATCTCTGAACATAAAT
>NW_012110497.1:27116-34005 GCF_000951045.1 Mandrillus leucophaeus
TTATTAGTTCCCCAAATTAATACTTTTATAATTTCTTATGCCTGTCTTTACTGCAATCTCTGAACATAAATTGTGAAGATTTCATGGACATTTATCACTTTCTCAATTAATACTCTTATAATTTCCCATGCCTATCTTTACTTTAATCTCTTAATCACATCATCTTCGTAAGCTGAAGGTGTATGTCGCCTCAGGACCCTGTGATGATTGTGTTATCTGTACAAATTGTAAAACATGTGTGTTTGAACAATATGAAATCTGGGCATCCTAAAAGAACAAGATAACAGTGATTTTCAGGGAACAAGGGAGATAACCGTAAGGTCTGACTGCCTGCAGGGCTAGGCAGAACAGTCGTATTTCTCTTCTTGCAAAAGTGAATAGGAGAAATATCGCTGAATTCTTTTTCTCAGCAAGGAATAGCCCTGGGAAAATAATGCATTCCCAGGGGGAGTTCTCTACAATGGCCACTCTGGGAGTGTCTGTCTTATGCAGTTGAAGATAAGGGATGAAATATACCCTTGTCTCATGCAGCACCCTCAGGTTTGCTAGGATTAGGAAATTCCAGCCTGGTGAATTCTAATCAGACCAGTTGTCTGCTCTTGAACCCTGTTTCCTGTTAAGATGTTTATCAATGACAATGCGTGCATGCATAGTGGGACATGAAATCACATCAGTAGTTCTAATTTCACCCTGGCCTTGTGATCTTGCTCTGTCCCCATTTACCATGTGATATTTTATTGTTTTTTGAAGTATGTGATCTCTGTGACCTGCTCCCTATTCATACACTCCCTCCCCTTTTGAAATCCCTAATAAAACTTGCTGGTTTTGTGGCTCAGGGAGGCATCACAGAACCTGCCGACATGTGATGTCACCCCCGGAGACCCAGCTGTAAAATTTCTCTCTTTTGTACTCTTTCTCTATTTCTCAGACCAGCCAACACTTAGGGAAAACAGAAAAGAACCTACGTCGAAATATTGGGGGCTGGTTCCCCTGATACCTACTTTTAACATGATTCATTACTGTTGATGTTGACCTTCATAACTCAGCTAAAGTGTTGTAAAAGTAACTACAAAGTTACTCTGTTTTATTTTTTCCAACTTGTCTCCTTTTTGGAAGAACATCATTATACACTGTTATGCTCTAACTTCTTCAGGGCAGAGAATACATATAAATTATTTGGAATTCTGAATGGGAGATTTATCTCTTCTTCTCCACTTATCAATTTGTTTTTTTATTTAGTATATTTATATAAACTGGCAGGTATTTATTTTATAATTTGGAGTTTAATACAATACTATTTATTTATTTTTTGGTTCAAATTGTTCCAGCAATTAGCTATATAGGGAGCTCTTTCTATTGGCTCCTGTTTCCCTTTAACATCTTCCCATCATCTTGAATTTTTGGTTTTGTTGTTTTCTTGAGCACTTCCTTACTTCTTTGCACTACAAGATACTCCAGGCTTATCTTGTATATGTCCTGTCCTGTGTTTGTATCAGCTATTTTAGCAAGCATCCCTGGTTCCTTTTATTGTAAAATGTTAATAGAACCTGAAATCTGGGAGCTGTATGTGCTCATTGATATTGGGGTATCAATGTTTCTAGGGTCTTTTAGCTGACAGAGCAAGAAAATGTATGTGTATGTAAGTATCTCTTCATATTTCTATATGTAGCCATCTGTATAGATATTAAGCTAAAGCTGAGTTAATAGTGATGTCTCCATTTCTACTTTATTAACACCTGGACCTCTATAACTTCCTGCCCTTACTTATCTGGAACCTCTCTGTGCAACGGTGAGAAATCTGGCTACTACCATTGCCGTTCATTTACAATTGTTTATGTTCAGTGCACACATTAACATTCTTAACTGGAGTATAGGGCTTATGTACAGCGTCTTTTGTCTTTAATTTTACCTTCCTCTTTCCAAAGGTATTTAGGTTACCTGCCTTTACCTAACTTCGTTCAGGGAGGTTGTTTCATATTTCTAATACAATTTGATTTTTTTCCACATTCTGCATTCCATCTTGGATTTCTGCCAACCTCGTGAAAAAAAAAAAAATATTTGAATATATATATATAATATTTGAATATATATATGTGGAAAACCATCCAATATCACTGAGACCAAGGGACTGTGCAACAAAAAAAGATTCTATGTTAATCAATGCAGTTGCTAAATTTTTAGTCATTTTTATGTGTTCAGAATAGTTGAACTTCTTTTCATGAGTAATTTTTTACTAGAATTGAAAAGATTAAGAAGAACAATAAAGAATCATTAGATCACTAACTCCATTTATCTCAATTGCAGAACAATCTTTGGTAATAAGTTTCTGTTTAATAATTTTGCATGTTTCTCTCATTTAATATTTTTTTATTATGCACTTGGACAAGGTTCGATTGTAGAATAGTTTTTGGTTGTAGTTTTGGTTTTGTTTGTTTGTTTTGTAACCCATGAAATTAAAGATCAAAAAACTACCTTAAATAATAATACCATTTTATTGTCATTACCCTCCTTCTGCCTCTGATACCTCTTCTCTTTCCTTGCCAAACTAAACCTCATTGGAATAATAGAAATAATAATACTGTGTGTGAAACGTGAATGAAATAAAAACACTTTTAGTTAGAAAAATAACATAACTTTGTATATCATAATTATTTGGGCTTGATTTCTCTATGCTTACATGTTTATACTCTTGAACACGGTCTTCTTTTCACCAGAAGAAAACAATAAAAAATAGTTTACTTAAATTTAAAGTCAGTCTGTAGCCTGACTTAGCGACCACCTCTACATGACTCAATGTGCCTAAATATGTTATTTTATTTAGAAAATAGTACATTCTCACTTAATAAAGACATTTAAATACATGAAAAAAATTTTAATGGTATATATAAAAAATTTAATGGTATATAATCATATAATCACACTGCCTGCATATTCTCATAGTCTATGAAACACATTTGTGTGATTATATTATATATATATGTGCTTATACATAAATGAGTGCCTTACAAAATGAGATGATATACATAGATACCATATGTATATATACACATACATGATGACATACATACATTACATATATAAATTACCATCTTTAGGTTGGCAAATATTTCTATGTAAATGTAATAACATATTTGTTTAATATCTATAGATATTTAGATTTTGTCCCTTTTTTACAACTTTAAACAGTGATATCACTGTTTAAATACATCTTTGTATTAGTATCATTTTCAATTGTATTCTTTTTAATATAACTGTGTGGAATTTTGGAGTCAAAATCTGATCATTTTCTTTTAACTTTCAAAACATTTACTAAACAACCTGAGGGCCGGGTGCGGTGGCTCAAGCCTGTAATCCCAGCACTTTGGGAGGCCGAGACGGGTGGATCACAAGGTCAGGAGATCGAGACCATCCTGGCTAACACAGTGAAACCCCGTCTCTACTAAAAAATACAAAAAATTAGCCGGGCGAGGTGGCGGACGCCTGTAATCCCAGCTATTACTTGGAGGCTGAGGCAGGAGAATGGTGTAAACCCGGGAGGCGGAGCTCGCAGTGAGCTGAGATCTGGCCACTGCACTCCAGCCTGGGTGACAGAGCGAGACTCCGTCTCAAAAAAAAAAATTAAAAATTAAAAAATAATAATAATAAAATAAACAACCTGAAAGGAAGTATTTTACCAATTAGCAATCCTAATTGGTATGTATGAGATGTGCCATGAATTAAAACTTTTTAAATTTTGGCCAGTCTAGAAGGCAAGGTTTTTCAACAGAACACACACCACACACACCACACACACACACACACACCACACACACACACACACACCACACACACACACGCACACACACATACACCAGTAAAATGATAGCCTTGCATGCAATCCACGTGGCCGTAGTCTGATGGGTTTTCAGGGCATTGACAACTTTAGATAATTTAAGTATCACTAGTGCTACAAACTATGGTTATTAGTATGAGAGATTTACTACAGTGTTGTAGATCCAGGCATTTTTTCACCTTCTAAAATGCCTCCTTTAGGCATACTTTCTTAGTTTCAGAATACAATATCACACAAACACACACACACACACAAACTTAAACACACAAAAATATATGCAAGTGATTAAACCCATTAATATTTCTATTTTCCTGAAGATAAAAAGAAACTTACAAATTTTTGTTAGTACTTTATCCAATCTTAATTATATGTTACTATTCTCTAATATTTTAGTTCCCTGGTATTTTGTTATCCCACATTTAGACATCATCAAGATCCTTATTATTATTATGTTAGACAGTTCATATTTATTTATAGTACCCAGGATTACCAATATCTGGCTCTCTATTTCTTCTTGCTTCTCAGACATTCTTTCTGGAACTATTTTACTTTGCCCTGTTTTCTTTCATAATATTGTTCAACTGTCGTATATCTTAGAGTAGGCTAGATTATACTATAGAAATAAATATGCCCAAATAACCAAAGGTGTATGTTTCAAACTTATGCTATATACCCAACATAGGTTGGTTAGAATCTTGGACTGAAAAGGCTCTATCTCAAAATATGCTTCTACCATCAGTGCAATCAAGGAAAGGGATTGGGCCCCTGCATTCTGGCACTTAAAGCTTATTCTGGAGAGTGGTCGTAATGTTAATTTTACATGTCAAAATGGCTAGACTATGTGCCCAGATGTTTGGTCAAGCACCAGTATACATGTTTCTGTGAAGGTGGTTTTAAATGTGATTAAGATTTAAATCGGCAGGATTTGAGTGAAACAGATTACTTTTTATAATGTGGGTGGCATTCATCCAATCAGGTTAAGCTTTAAGAGCAAACACAGAGGTTTTTCAGAGAAGCAATTTTGCCTCCAGAATTTCTGCCTGAGTTTCCAGCCTGCTGCCTTACAGAAATTGAATTCAAGACTGCTACATCAGCTGGGCATGCCTCTAATCTCAGTACTTTATCGAGGTGGTCAGATTGCCCAAAAGCCAAACCTAGTCTTCATAAAAAATACAAAAAATTATCTGGATGTGGTGGCATGCATCTCTAGTCCCAGCGACTTCAGAGGCTGAGGTGGGAGGATCACCGGTCCCTGGGAAGTTGAAGCTGCAGTGAGCTGTGATGGCACTGCTGCACTCCAGCCTGGACAACCGAGTGAGACCCTACCTCAAAACAAAACAAAAAAACAAACAAAAAAGACTACTACACCAACTATTGCCTTAATTTTCACTCTGGTGGCCTGCCATAAACATTTTAGATTTCCAGCTCACACAATTGCATAATTTTGTTTAACTTTTTGAGGAAACATCAAAATGTTTTCTCACCACAGCTATACTATTTTACATTTCCAACAGCAATGTATGAGGGTTCCAATTCCTCCACATTCTCACCAACATGTATTATCTTATTTTAAAAAATATTATAGCCATCTTACGGAGGATAAAGTGTAGAAGACTATTTTTAAATCAAATTGATGTGAGATTTTTATTTACCTTTTGCTTTTTTAGAAAACGTTTTCTGTTTTCTAGATTTGAATCATGTAATTATTTGTAGTCTGTCTAATAATTTCATTAAATTAAGTTCATGTTTCTTTTGTTTGTTTCTGCCTACTCTTTTCTATAGTGAATTTTGTTTTTGTTTGAGCTCATGCTTTCTAGCACTGTGTCAGTAATTATAAAAGGTCTGACCATTGATGCTAGGAAGAAACTGCATTAACTAACAAGCAAAATAAACAGCTAACATCATAATGACAGGATCAAATTCATACCTAACAATATTAACCTTAAATGTAAATGGGCTAAAGACTGTAACACCCCACTGTCAACATTAGACAGATTAATGAGACAGAAAGTTAACAAGGATATCCAGGAATTGAACTCAGCTCTGAACCAAGCAGACCTAGTAGACATCTACAGAACTCTCCACCCCAAATCAAGAGAATATACATTATTCTCAGCACCACATCGCACTTATTCCAAAAGTAACCACATAGTTGGAAGTAAAGCACTCCTCAGCAAATGTAAAAGAACAGAAATTATAACAAACTGTCTCTCAGACCACAGTGCAATCAACCTAGAACTCAGGATTAAGAAACTCACTCAAAACAGCTTAACTACATGGTAACTGAACAACCTTCTCCTGAATGACTACTGGGTACATAACGAAATGAAGGCAGAAATCAAGATGTTCTTTGAAACCAATGAGAACAAAGATAAAACATACCAGAATATCTGGGACAGATTTAAGGCAGTGTGTAGAGGGGAATTTATAGCACTAAATGCCCGTAAGAGAAAGCAGGAAACATCTAAAATGGACACCCTAACATCACAATTAAAAGAACTAGAGAAGCAAGAGCAAACACATTCAAAAGCTAGCAGAAGGCAAGAAATAACTAAGATCAGAGCAGAACTGAAGGAGATAGAGACACAAAAAAACCTTCAAAAAACCAATGAATGCAGGAGTTGGTTTTTTGAAAAGATCAACAAAATTGATAGGCTGCTAGGGAGATTAATAAATAAGAAAAGAGAGAAGAATCAAATGGATACAATAAAAAATGATAAAGGGGATATCACCACCAATCACAGAAATACAAACTACCTTCAGATAATACTATAAACACTTCTATGCAAATAAATGAGAAAATCTAGAAGAAATGGACAACCTCCTGGACACATACAACCTCCCAAGACTAAACCAGGAAGAAGTTGAATCCCTGAATAGACCAATAACAGTCTCTGAAATTGAGGTAATAATTAATAGCCTACCAACCAAAAGAAGTCCAGGAAAAAATGGATTCACGGCCGAATTCTACCAGATGTACAACGAGGAGCTGGTATCATTCCTTCTAAAACTATTCCAACCAATAGAAAAAGAGGGAATCCTCCCTAACTCATTTTA
>NW_012110497.1:34335-34771 GCF_000951045.1 Mandrillus leucophaeus
TTAGGAAAAGAGGAAGTCAAATTGTCCCTGTTTGCAGATGAAATGATTGTATATTTAGAAATCCCCATTGTCTCAGTCCAAAATCTCCTTAAGCTGATAAGCAACTTCAGCAAAGTCTCCAGATACAAAATCAACATGCAAAACTCACAGGCATTCTTATACACCAATAACAGACAAACAGCCAAATCATGAGTCAACTCCCATTCACAATTGCTTCAAAGAGAATAAAATACCTAGGAATACAACTTACAAGGGATGTGAAGGACCTCTTCAAGGAGAAATACAAACCATTGCTCAGTGAACTAAAAGAGGACACAAACAAATGGAAGAACATACCATGCTCATGGATAGGAAGAATCAATATCATGAAAATGGCCATACTGCTCAAGGTATTTATAGATTCAATGCATTCCCCATCAAGCTACCAATGACTTTC
>NW_012110497.1:35871-61024 GCF_000951045.1 Mandrillus leucophaeus
TTATAAATCATGCTGCTATAAAGACACATGCACACGTATGTTTATTGCGGCACTATTCACAATAGCAAAGACTTGGAACCAACCCAAATGTCCATTGATGACATACTGGATTAAGAAAATGTGGCACATATACACCATGGAATACTAAGCAGCCATTAAAAAGGATCTGTTCATGTCCTTTGTAGGGACATGGATGCAGCTGAAAACCATCATTCTCAGCAAACTATCTCAAGGACAAAAAAGCAAACACCACATATTCTCACTCATAGGTGGGAACTGAACAATGAGAAACTTGGACACAGGAAGGGGAACATCACACACTGGGGCCTGTTGTAGGGTAGGAGGAGCGGGGAGAGATAGCATTAGGAGATATACCTAATGTAAATGATGACGTAATGGGTGCAGCACATCAACATGGCACATGTATACATATGTAACAAACCTGCAGGTTGTGCACATGTATCCTAGGACTTAAAGTATAATAAAAAAGAAAAAAAGAAAAAAAAGGTCTGAGTATTTATCCCTCCAAACAGAAGTTTTCTTTGCTTCTGCCAGGCAGCCTAGTGGTGGTAACAAATGTTGGGTCATGTTAAGTTAATTTTGTAGGTTGGTGTCACATCCTTATAGCAGTGTAAATTTTAATGGCAAATTAGTGTAAGGATAGACTGGGTTTCACATTTTCAGTGGAGTTATTTTTTTGCTATAGCTCAACCACACTCTCTATTATTGTTTAATTTTTGTTGATTATGATGATATTTTTCAGGTTCATTCAATTGACTTAATCATAATTCTTGGCTATCACTAACATTGTTCATTAGTTAGTGGTGGACTCTCTATATCGGTCTATGTATGGACTGCTTGTTTTTACAGTTAGCTATATATATCACTATTTCAAATAGCATAATAAGCACCTGTAAGTCTACTGTTGAAATAAAGGCTGGGCATTTAAAAATTATCTACGTGTAACCATACGTTTCTCCTGCCCACCCAAGCTTGTGCCATCCCACAACCAGCATGATCATCAAATCATTGCCCTGAATTCTATTTATCATTTCATATCTTTTTATATTGTTTTATGATATCTATATGCACCTTAAGATGGAGTGTGTATATATGTTCTCTGTATAATAGCTTTAATATATTTATTTGTACTCTTTAAATATCTATGTATAATTTTAGTTGCTTTTAATTGTATAAAAATATACGTCGTGGTACATATAAAATTTGTAGCTGGGCATCCGAGTTGTTTCCAGGTTTTTGTTACAATAGCTATTGCTGTTATAAGCATTGTTATACATGTCTCTGATTACAAAACTTTCTCTGGCTATATGTCCAGAGTTGAATTACTGATTCATAGGGTATGTGAAAATTTAACCTTAGGAGTTAATAACAAAGGTGTTTTTTAAGAGGGACTGTACCAAATACAATAGACCAGCAATGTATAAGTTGCAGATCTATTTAATTCCTGCCATTTCTCCCTGAAGTTTTAATTTTTGCATGTTCAATGAGATATAAATGATATGTCATAGAACATATCATTTATATGGTCTTTTCATTTTGTGGTCATCAGTGTTGTTGAACATCTTGTTTAAAGTTTATTTGTAATAGGTTTGTCTCTTATATAAAATGCCATGGAAATTTCTTGACTATTATTCATTTATTTCATGTTCTGCTTAGTGATTTTTCAGAGTTTTTAATACGTTCTTCCCCTGAGTTTTTGGCCAGTTCGATGTAGGGTGACTATTTTCTGTTAAGGCATGATTTGTTAAATAAAAGTTATTAAAGAATATCGTGTTTCTGAAGGGTTTTACTATAAGTGTTTTATATATCTTCTCTCTCATATTTTGTTACCACAAGGTCTAAAAGATGTATATTTCTATATTCTACTATGAGATTTGACATCTATTCTGATAGCTAAAACCTCAATTTATCTTGAATTGGATCAGATCGAATTAAGTTTGAAAGAATTTTCTATGGATTTCTACTTTTCAGAGCTCCACTTTAAGAAGAGTTCCTCTTATTCCAGTAATCTACATACTAATTTTGTCATTTAACAAACTCCCATACATCTGTGGGTCTCATTAATGTTTCTGCACCCATACTACATTGTTGTTTATTATCGTTGTGTAGATGCAATTTCTGTATCTGCCAGGGAAAGTTCCTGGTCTTTGAGTTTCTTCACCAGTAACCTAAACAGCACAACACTGGTACCAAAACACACAGGCCAATAGAACAGAATAGAGAACCCAGAAATACTGCTGTATGCCTACAACTGTCTGATCTTTGACAAAGTCTCTGAAAATAGCAATGTGGAAAGGACCCTCTATTCAACAAATGGTGCTGGGATAACTGACTAGCCATATGCAGAAGGTCAAAACTGGATTATTTCCTTACCCACCAAGTACAAAAATGCACTCAAGATGGATTAAAGACTTAAATGTAAAAGTAAAGACGATAGAAATCCTGTAACATAACTTAGGAAATATTCTAGACATAAGACCAGACAAAGATTTCATGACAAGCATACCAAAAGCAATTGCAACGAAAACAAAAAATGACAAATCAGACCTAATTAAACTAAATATCTTCTGCACAGCAAAAGCCACTACCAATAGAGAAAATAATCTACAGAACAGGAGAAAATATTTGCAAACTCTGCATCAACAAAGGTTTAATATCTAGATTCTATAAGGAACTTAATCAAATTTACAAGCAAAAAATAAATCCCATTAAACACCAGAATAGAAAACCAAACACTGCATGTTCTCACTCATGAATGGGAGTTGAACAATAAGAACACAAGGACACAGGGAGGGGAACATCACATACCGGGGCCTGTCTGGGGGTTGGGGGCAAGGGGAAGGAGAGCATTAGGACAAATACCTAATGCATGCAGGGCTTAAAACCTAGATGACAGGTTGATAGGTTCAGGAAACTACCATGTCACATGTAACAAACATGTTATGTAACAAACCTGCACATTCTGCACTTGTATCCCAGAACTTAAAGTGAAATAAATAAAGAAAAAAGAAAATTAACAACAACAAAAAAAAGTGAGTAAAAGACATGAACTAACACTTTTCAAAAGTCATACATTCGGCCAACGGGCACATGGGAAAATACTCAACATCACTAATCAATAGAGGAATGCAAATCAAAACCACCATGAGATACCATCTCACATTAATCAGAATGGCTATTATTTTTATTTATTTGAGATGGTGTCTTACTATGTCACCCAGGCTGAAGTGCGGTGGCATCATCTCAGCTCACTGCAACCTCTTCTTTCCTGGCTCAAGAATTCTCTTGCCTCAGTCTCCCCTGTAGCTGGGACTATGGGCATGTGCCACTATGTGTGGCTAATTTTTGTATTTTTTATAGAGATGGGATTTAGCCATGTTGCCCAGGCTGGTCTTGAACTGCTGAACTCAAGCAATCCATCCACCTGGGCCTCCTAAAGTTCTGGGATTATAGACGTGATCCACCACAACCAGTCATGGCTATTAATAAAAAGTAAAAAAAAGTAAAAGTGCTCCAGAGGTTATGGAGAAAATGGAGTGCTTATACACTGCTGGTGGGGGTGTAAATTAGTTCAGCTTTTGTAGAAACAGTGTGGCAGTTTCTTAAATAATATAAAACAGAATTACCATTCAACTCAGCAATCCCATTATCGGGTGTACACCCACAGAAATACAAATTATTCTACCATAAAGACACATGCACGTGTATGTTCATTGCAACACTATTCATAATGGCAAAGACATGGAATCAACCTAGATGCCTATCAATGGTAGACTGGATAAAGAAAATATGATACACATACACCATGGAATACTATACAGCTATGAAAAAGAACTAGATTATGTCCTTTGCAGCAACATGGATGGAGCTGGGGGCTATAATCCTGACTGAAATAACACAAGATCAGAAAACCAAATACCACATGTTCTCACTTATAAGTGAAAGCTAAATATCAAGTACATATGGACACGAAGCAGGGAACAACAGACACTGAAGCTTACCTGAGAGTGGAGAGTAAGAGGATGGTGAAGATTGAAACACCACCTATCAGGTGCTATGTTTAAATTTGTTCACAGTTTTGCAGGGCTGGAGAGGTCTCAAGAAACTTTTGATCATGATGGGAGGGGAAGGACACGTATCTTTCTTCACATGATAACAGGAAGGAATAGTGCAGAGGGAAGGTCGGAAAAGCCCCTTATGAAACCATCAGATCTTGTGAGAACTCATTCACCACCATCATGCTCTAATTACCTCCCACGAGGTCCCTCCCCGATCATGTGGGGATCAAAATTCAGATTCTCATTCAAGATGAGATTTGGATGGAGACACAGAGCCAGACCAATCAGGTGGGATGATCAGTTCACACAGTTGTCTCTCTTCGCTTATGGAAAAAATGATGGTAGTCTATTCTCGTTATGATATGTGATCCTCCACACCCTCATTTTGCATGTTACATACTCTACTATCCCTTGTGTGGTCACTAGGAATAGAGGGAACCCAACAGGGTACACATAAATTTGTGTTCAAATTAAGAGGCTTGTGTCCAGGAATTTCTCTTTCTTTAATTTTTATGGATTATATTGACACCTGGAGACTTGTCTTTCAGTTTAGTAGAACCATCTTTGACTTTAAAAAAAAAATATGATTTTCTTTTCTTTCTTTCTTTCTTTATTTTTATTTTTATTTTTGAGACGAAGTCTCGCTCTGTCACTCAGGCTGCAGTGCAGTGGCGCGATCTCGGCTCACTGCAAGCTCCGCCTCCCAGGTTCACGCCATTCTCCTGCCTCAGCCTCCGGAGTAGCTGGAACTACAGACATACACCACCATGCCCAGCTAATTTTTTTTTTTTTTTTTATTTTTACGGGGTTTCACTGTGTTAGCCAGGATGGTCTCGATCTCCTGACCTCATGATCCACCCACCTCAGCCTCCCAAAGTGCTGGGATTACAGGCGTGAGCGACCACACCCGTCCTAAAAAAAAAAAAAAAAGAAATTCTAACTACCTGTTGTGTAGTATACGCACTACATGGGTGCAATACGCCCATGTAACAAATCTGCACGTATACCCTTATATCTGAAATAAAAGTTGAATTTTAAAAGAAAAAAACAATTTAAAAAAAAATTTTGTCCCGCTTTTGTAGATGTTTTGTTTCATTATTTTTGAGAACATATCGTTTGACATGCTTCTAGAAACAAAAAGTAGGCTTATTAATTTTACAGAATTATGTCATCCTCATAAAGTTCTGAATTAAAAAAATCTTTATATTGTTGAATATATAAATGTCTACACAGGATGGGCTTGATTTGTTTCTTATAAATAAGATTTTGAAGTCCAGATGTAAAATTTTAAAGGAAATTAAAGACAGATGTTTGAACACACATATATTTATTTGCCTGGGTATGTTGTGTGTTCCCTTTAACTAATCTAATTTTCTTTCATTTAGTTCTCTTTTGTGGTATCAGAGATATTTTCTTAAACAAAACTCAAGATGTCATTGCCATTTGTTAAAAATAATTTTCCCCCAATCACCTATATAATTAATAGTCAAGATTGCATAGCAAAGCAAATCAAGCAATTAAGTTTTGAATTCTCATTGTATTAGTCGGGTGCGGTGGCTCACAACTGTAATCCGAGCACGTGGAGAGGCCAAGGCAGGCAGATCAGGAGGTCAAGAGATTGAGAACATCCTGGCCAATATGGTAAAACCCCGTCTCTACTAAAAATACAAAAATTAGCTGGGGATGGTGGCGCATGCCTCTAGTTCCAGCTATTTGAGAGGCCGAGGCAGGAGAATCACTTGAATCTGGGAGGCGGAGGTTGCAGTGAGCCGAGATCATGCCACTGCACTCCAGCCTGGAGACAGAGCGAGACTCCATCTGAAAAAAACAAAACAAAACAAAGCCCTTATTTTATCTCATCCCTCTGTAGGCCATTAAATCCTACACTTCAGCCACTGTGAAATACAGGTAGGGTAAGAACATGAGATTCTTAGTCACACCTCTTTTTCTTTGTGCATGTTGTTCTGTCATTTGTAGTTTTTTGTTTTGTTTTTTGCTACTGAGCCGTATGAGTTTCCTACATGTTTTGGATATTAATTTCTTATCAGATGAATGCCTTGCAAATATTTTCACCTATTTCTTTATTTCTTGGGTTGCCTTTTTAAAATTTTTTATTTTATTGCTATTCAGAAATTTTACTTTAATGTAATCTTACTTCTTTATTTATTTTTGCTTTTGGTGACTGTGCTTTTGGTGTCATATCCAGAAAATTATTGTCGAGACCAATGTCCTGGAGCTTCTTCTATATGTTTTCTTCAAGGAGTTTTAGAGTTTTAGGTCATACACTTACATCTTTAACCCATTTTGAGTTAACTTTTGTGTATGATGTAAAATAAAGATCCAATTTCATTTGTGTGTGTGTGTGTGTGGACATCTATATTTGTAAACACTGTTTGTTGAAAAGAGTATCCTTTCTTTATTCACTATCCTCGGTGACTTTGTTGAAGATGAGTTGACTATGCATTCATGAATGTATTTCTAGGCTCTGTATTCTGTTCCATTGGTCTATAAGTATATTTTTATGCCAGAACCAAACTGTTTTGATTACTATGCTTGTAATATAATTTTAAATGAAGAAGTGTGATGCCTCCAGTTTTGATCATTTTTTTCAAAATTGCTTTAGTTATTTGAGGTCTTTTGTGGAGGATACACATTTTAGAATTTTTCTTTTATTTCTATGAAAATATCATTGAAATTTTGATAGGGATTGCATTGAATCTGTAGATCACTTTGTGTAGTATGGCCATTTTAAATTAGTGATATTTTCTATTTATTGACACAGAATATATTTCTATTTACTTATATCTTCTTCAATTTCTTTCATGAATGCTTTATAGTTTTCAGTTTTCATATCTTCTACCCTCCTTGACTAAATTTTTTCTTTAGTATTTTATCCTTTTTGATGTTATTGTAAATTGGACAGTTTTTTAGATAGCTTGTTTGTGCCTCAAAACACAACTGATTTTTGCGTGTTCATTTTCTATCCTGCCACTTTACTGAATTAGTTTACAAGTTCTAATAGGTTTTTTGGTGGAATATTGAGAGTTTTTGATGTAAAAGATCATGTCACCTGCAGAGACAATTTAACTTTTCTTTTTCTACTTAGCCGCTTTTTATTTACTTTGCTTGCCTAATATCACAGGATCCTTTGGGTGTCGCTTCGCCAGCCTGAAACCACTGTGGCTGGTAGTGCCTCTACTTGAGTTTGCTTGTGCCCACTGGGCTCTTTCTGCTCACTTAGCCCAGCAGGCTATGCTTGGCTCATGCTACTGGCCTGGATCCTACGCCCACCAAGGGCAAGCCAGGTGCAGGGCAGCAAGCGGTGTGTGAGCAAGCGCAGGATCAGGCCACTGTGCACAGCTAAACACACTGGCTGCTGTGGCAGGGCAGGAAGCTCCAGGCACTGACACAGGCACTGACACAGGCAGTGGCTCTGTGGTGAGGCTGTGACTGGACCAGTCATGGTACAAGCAGCTTTTGATGCAGACGCCAACATCGGGATGAGGGGAACACGGTAATGCCCTAAAACTCGGAGACACCAGCAACCGTGGAGCCCCAAGGGGTCGGGGGATGTGCTAGAGCTCTCTCATGCCTGCCGCCCACAGCTCAGCGAGCCATGGGTGGGGGTTTACATGTTTTAGCTAGTTCACTCCTGCCACCCCGCTCTGGACCGCTGCTTCCGGGCTGGCTCAGCCCTGCTACCACTTCCGGTCACATGGGGCAGCTGCCGGACACCAGGAGAGGATGGAAGGTCTGTAGTGTTACAGCTCTGACCCAGGGAGTGCCAGGGTCTTGGCTTCCAGAGGGGTCGCGGCTCTTCCCTCCCTCAGTCCAAGGAACAGGAGCATGTCACCTCCCGCAAGCTCGGGGAGCTGGCCAGGAACGTGTTACAGCCCGTTTCGCTCCTGTCTGCAGCTGGGCAAGGCAGCCAGGAAAACGTTACAACCCTTCTCACGCCCGCCATTCAGCAGGTCCTGAGTTCTTGTGTGACATCCAGGAAGAACGGGGTTACATAGACAACTGGAGGGTGAGCAAAGTGGAGAACTTCTCAGCAGGGAGGAGACTGGAGTGAGTTGCCCCTACCCGCAGGTGGGTAATCCTGACATGTGGCTGAGCCTGGAGTTTTCATGGGCTCAGAATGGAGGAAGTGCATGCTGATAGGTCCATGGGCAGGCCTGGAAATACACCATTTAATTGGCTGAAAGGCATCAAGAAAGTTCTCACTCCAGGTTGCCCATTCTACTCCGAACTGGTTTTTAGGTTCCAGACTGTCTTTGGCTTGAAAGTCGGGTTTCTCTGGGGACCCGCCCATTCCTCCTAAGAATTTGTCGCTCTCCTGCTGCTGTTACTAATTGCTTTGATTGGGACCTCAAGTACTATGTTGAGTAAGAGTGGTGAGACTGGGCCTCTTTATCTTGTCCCTAATCTTAGAGAAAAAAATTTTCAGCTTTTTATAATTGAGTATGATGTTGTGGGTGTGTGATATATGGCCTTTATTGTGTTGAGATTCCTTCTATATCTTTCTTGTTCGATTTTTATTAGAAAGCAAATTTTATCATAGCAAATTTTGTTAAATGCTTTTTCTGCATCTATTTTGATCATATTATTTTATTATTTACTATTTTGGTGTTCTGTGTGTATTTGTTGATTTGCATATGTTGAAACACAGTCCTGTATTCCAGGAATTTGATCCTAGTGTATGATCCTTTTATTGTGATGGTGAATTCAGTTTGCTGGTATTTCATTGAGGAATTTTGCATGTACATTCATCATATATTGGCATATAATTTCTTTTTCTTGTAGTGTCTTTGTCTTGCTTTAGTATCTGGGTAATGCTGTCTCGAAAAGTGAGTTCGGAAATATTCTCACCTTTTTAATTTTTTGAAAGAGTTTGAGAAATGTTGGCCTTTATTCTTCCTTAAATGTTAGGATATACAATTTACCAGTGAAGCCATTTGTTCCTGGTCTTTTCTTTGAGGGAGGTTATTGTTTTCTAATTTTTTTTTTTTTTACTTTTTTTTAACTTGTATTTTAGGTTTTGGGGTACATGTGAAGATTCGTTACATAGGTAAACACATGTCATGGGTTTTTATTTATGTATTTTTTTTAGCAACTTATCCATTTCATCTAGGATATCCGATTTTTGGTATACAGTTGTTCATATTAGTGTCTTAAGATTCTGTATTAGTCCGTTTTCATGCTGCTGATAAAGACATAGCAGAGTCTGGGCAATTTACAAAATAAAGAGGTTTATTGGACTTATAGTTCCATGTGGCTAGGAGGCCTCACAATCATGGTAGAAGGTGAAAGGCACGTCTCATATGGTGGCAGACAAGAGAAGAGAGTTTGTGCGGGGATACTCCCATTTTTAAAACCATCAGATCCCAAGAGACTGACTCACTATCACAAGAATAGCACAGAAAAGACCTGCCCTCATAATTCAATCAACTCCCACGAGGTTCCTCCCACAATACATGGGAATTGTAGTTACAAGATGAGATTTGGGTGGTGACATGGAGCCAAACCAAATTAGATTCTTTGCATTTCTGTGGTATCAATTGTAATGTCCTCTCTTTCTCTCCTTTTTTCTTAGTTAGTCTACCTAACAGTTTGTTGATTTTGTTTATCTTTTCAAAAATCCAACTCAGTTTATTTTTTTCTATTTTTTTAAAAATCGTATTTTGTTTATTTCTGCTCTGATCTTTGTTATTTTCTTCCTTCTACTAACTTTGGGCTTATTTTATTTTTCTGGGTCCTTAACATGTAAAGTTAGGGTATTTTTTTTTTAAAAGACATTTTATTTTCTTCATATAGGCCTTTATTGCTCTAAGGATCCCCTTTAGAATTGCTTTTGCTGCATCCCATAAATGTTGGTATCTTACATTTCCTCTTTTGTTTCAAATTATTTTTCCATTTCCTTTTCACTGTCTTCATCAACCCATTGGTTGTTTAGGAGTATGGTATTAAATTTTCAAATATTTGTGAGTATACTCATCTTCTGTTATTGATGTTAGGTTTCTTAAAATTATGGTCAGAAAATAAACTTGCTGTGATCTTAATCTTCTTACATTTGGTAAAACTTGTTTTGTAGCCTAACACATGATCTATCCTGGAGAATGTTCCATGTGTGCTTGAGAAGAATGGTATTCTGGTGCTGTTGGATGGAATTATCTGTATTTGTCTGTTAGGTCCATTTGGTTTAAAGTGAAATCCATGTCCAATGTTTTCTTATTGATGTGCATCTTGATAATCTACAAATTTTGAATGTGGCATATAGAAGTCCCTTACTACTATTGTGTAGTTCTCTATTTCTCCCTTCAAAACTATCAATATTTACTTTTCATTTATAGGTGCTCCAATGTTGGGTGCATATATAGTTACAATTATTATATTCTTTTCACAAATTGACTCCTTTGTTATTATATAATGACCTTTTTTTTACTGTTTTCGACTTAGAGTCTGTTTTGTCTAATATAAAATCTATGGTTTAAATGCTGATGTTCCCCCCAAAATTCATGTATTAAAACTACCCCCAAGATGATGGTATTAGGAGGTTGGGCCACTTGAAAGTGATTAGGTCATGATAACATATCCCTCATGAATATAATTATTACCCTTATTAAAAAGACCCCAAAGAGCTTGTTCACCCCTTTATGAGGATGCAACTAGAAGGTATCATTCATGAGACAGAAAATAATTTATCTTGTGAGGAAAATGATTTCTGGTTGTGAAGACACAACTAGAAGATATTCATGAAACAGAAAATGGTCCCTCACCAGACACTAAATCTGCTGGTGGTTTGATCTTGGACTTCTCAGCCTACAGAACTGTAAGAAATTAGTTTCTGTTACATAAAAGCTTACGGTATTTTATTATACCAGCCAAAATATACTACAACAATAAGTATAGCTACTTCTGTTCTCTTTTGGTTTCCATTTACATGGACTATCCTTTTTTTGTCCCTTTATTTTTAGTCTGCATGTGTTCTCAAAGGGGAAATGAGTCTCTTGAGGGCAGAATTTAGTTGGATTTTTAAAAATCCATTCAGTCACTATTTTTTTTTCACTGGAGAATTTAATCAATTTACTTTAAGGTAATTATGCATATCTTAGAGTTATTGAAAGTTCTGTGGATGAAATTAGTTTTTAACACATAATCTATTATATTTCTTAAATCTCAATGTGGACATTTTAAAATAAAGCATTAAGATGTTGATTAAACATCCAACCTTATATTTGATGTGTCTTCCAATTATAATTTGTAACTTTTTGTTTTTCTGTCTCTATAATTTGTAACTTTTCATTTTTCTTTCTCTTTCTCTTTTTGTTTTTCTTTCTATAGTTTAGTGGTGTAATTTAAAATCAGTGGCTTCATAAGCTCAAAAAAATTTGTTTTCTATCAAATCAAATATATGTTTATATTTGTATATCTGTATATGTTTACAAAACTGTTGGATAATACCTGCTTAAATAATTGGTTTTCTAGAAAATTATTGCTTTCAGGATGTCCATGGGGATATAACATCGAATGCCTGAATTATTAGCAAAGTTATCATATGGCCAAGACTTTGATTATAAGCTGTGGTAACCAGCCTTTCAAATAGACCCCCGTGATCTCTGCCTCCTGGTATTCACATTCTCGTGTATTCCTTCTCACATTTTACCAGGCTTGGTAGGTGTGATCATTAGCATATGGTAGAATAAAAATGTAAGAAAATATTTTTATAAACTTGGAGATAGGAAAAGCTTTCAAAAGTCATAAACAATACTCTGAAACAAAATAAAATATTTACTTGTCTAAGTATAAAAGCATTAACAAATACTATGGCAAAACAAGGATAAGAAGAGTAACATTTTTTCATTAAAAATTTAAACAATGCACCATAATTTGAAGAAAATTTAAAAATATATACAAAAGAAATATTTATAACAGAAAAATCTACAAATTTTTAAGGTAAAACATAATAAAAACAACAAATGGGCTAAAAGCAAATGAATAACGCCTTAAAGTAATAGCAATAAAATTGTATTAACACATTAAAATACATGATCATTCAAATTAAGGTGATAATAATATGTCATTTCTGACCCATTTCATAAAAATTTAAAATGAGAGATAGTAATTATTGTAGTCAAGGGGATGAGGGAAATGTTACATTATAAATAGTGTAATCTTAAGTACAATTTAGTAGGATATTTCAAAATAACAAAGCGTACATTCCCTTTAAAGCATTGATACTTCTTCTAATAACAGTATATAGAAAAACTTACACATATGAAAAAATATATGGCAATGCTATTTATTACAGCAGATTTTATAATAAAATGTTAGAAATGACACAAATGGTCATTGATAAAGGAATGCATAAGTTCTCTTACATGCATATTATTGAACCTCACATAGCAATTAAAAACAGTGATACATATCTATATGTAGTGACCAGAAATTATATCTAATATTGAAAAGTAGATTAAAGTGGATTATGTATGTGATATCAAAGGTACAGGCAACTAAAGAAAAATAGACCAACTGAACATCATCAAAATTAAAAACTTTTGTCTGGATGTGGTGGCTCACACCTGTAATAGCAGCACTTTGGCAGGCAGAGGTGGGCAGATCACTTGAGGCCAGGAGTTTGAGACCAGCCTGGCCAGCGTGACAAAACCCCATTCTTACAAAAAGTACAAAAATTAGCCTGGTGTTGTGGTGAGAGCCTGAAATTATAGCTACTCAGGAGGCTGAGGCACCAGAATTGCTTGAACCGGTGTGGCGGAGGTTGCAGTTGGCCAAGATCGGGCCACCACACTCCAGCCTGGGTGACAGAACGAGATATCATCTCAAAAAGACAAAACAAAACAAAACAAAACAAAACAAAACAAAACCTTTTGTGCATGAAAGGAAACTATTGATGAAATAATTAAAAAAAAAAAAGCAGCATACAGAATGAAAGAAAACATTTGCAAATTATGTATCTGGTAAGAGAGAAACATCCAGGATATACACAGCATTCCTAAAACTCAACAAGAACAATAAAAACTCAATTAAAAAATGAGATGGAATAGACATTTCTTCAGAGGAGACATACAAATGGCCAATAAGCACATGAGAAGATGCTCAATATCACTAATCTTTAGGGGAACACAAAACAATACCACAATGAGATACTATAATATGTCACAGTGCAAAAATCACAGCATTCCTCTATACCAATAACAGACAAATAGAGAGCCAAATCATGAGAACTCCCATTCACAATTGCTACAAAGAGAATAAAATACCCAGGAATATGACTTACAAGGGATGTGGAGGACCTCTTCAAGGAGAACTACAAACCACTGCTCAAGGAAATAAGAGAAAACACAAATAAATGGAAAAACATTCCATGCTCATGGATAGGAAGAATCAGTATTGTGAAAATGGGCATACCACCCAGAGTAATTTATAGATTCAGTGCTATCCCCATCAAGCTACCATTGACTTTCTTCACAGAATTGGAAAAAACTACTTTATATTTCATATGGAACTAAAAAAAGAGGCTGCATAGCCAAAACAATCCTAAACAACAGGAACAATGCTGGAGGCATCATGCTACCTGACTTCAAACTATACTACAAGGCTACAGTAACCAAAACAGCATGGTATTGGTACCAAAACAGAGACATAGACCAATGGGACAGAACAGAGGCCTCAGAAATAACACCACACATCTACAACCATCTGATCACCACACATCTACAACCTGACAAAAACAAGAACTGGGGAAAGATTCCCTATTTAACAAATAGTGTTGGGAAAACTGGCTAGCCATATGCAGAAAACTGAAACTGGACCCCTTCCTTACACGTTATTCAAAAATTAACTCAAGATGGATTAAAGACTTAAATGTAAGACCTGAAACCATAAAAACCCTAGAAGAAAACCTAGGCAATACTATTCAGGACATAGGCGTGGGTTTCGTGACTAAAACACTAAAAGCAATGCAACACAAGCCAAAGTTGACAAATGGGATCTAATTAAACTGAAGAGCTTCTGCGCAGCAAAAGAAACTACCATCAGAGTGAACAGGCAACCTACAGAATGGGAGAAAATTTTTGCAATCTACTCATCTGAGAGAGGGCTAATATCCAGAATCTACAAGGAACTTAAACAAATTTACAAGAATAAAACAACCGCATCAAAAAGTGAGCAAAGGATATGAACAGACACTTTTCAAAAGAAGACATTTATGTAGCCAACAAACATGAAAAAACCCTCATCATCCCTGGTCATTAGAGAAATGCAAATCAAAATAATAGTGAAATACCATCTTACGCCAGTCAGAATGGTGATCCTTAAAAAGTCAGGAAACAACAGTTGCTGGATAGGATGTGGAGAAATAGGAATGCATTTACACTGTTGGTGGGACTATAAATTAGTTCAACCATTGTGGAAGAAGTGTGGCAATTCCTCAAGACTCTAGAACCAGAAATACCATCTGACCCAGCAATCCCATTACTGGGTATATACACGACAGATTATAAATCATTCTACTATAAAGACACATGAACACATATGTTTATTGCAGCACTATTCACAATAGCAAAGACTTGGAACCAACCCAAATGCCCATCAATGATAGACTGGATAAAGAAAATGTGGCACATATACACCATGGAATACTATGCAGCCATAAAAATTGTGGATAAACAAAATGGGATATACACACACAATGGGACATTACTCAATTTTTAAAAAGGAGCAAAATTTTTACAAATTCTGCAACATGGATGAACCCTGATGATATGCCAAGTGAAATATGCCAGCCACACAAAAAAATCAAGTACTGTATGAGGTACTTAGAGTAATCAAATTCATAGAGAGAGAAAGTAGGATGATGGTTGCTAGAGGCCGAGGCAGGAGAGAAGGGAATGAGAAGCAGCTTTGTAATGGGTATAGAGTTTCAGTATCACAAGTTGAAAACAGTATTGGAAGTTGGATGCCCAACAATGTGAATGTACTTTACATTACTGAACTGCACATTTAAAGTGATTAAGATGGTAAGTTTTATGTTTTATGTATTTTTCTGCAATTAAAAAATAAGAAAAACTTAAAGCAACTTATGAAATAATATGGACAGTATATTCCTGTTTTTAACAGAATATACATACATAATCTGCGTGCATTTGTAAAGTATATTGAGGGCTAAAACTCTGAAAATTATAAAAGATATTAGGGCAGAAATAAATAAATTTTCACACTTCATAGTTGAAAAATTATTTGCATTTTTATGAGTATGTATTATATTATTTAATTTACTATCACAGATAATTGAAAAATAACACATTAGTGGTTTGTAGAATTTCTCATGTAAAATGATAGCTTGATAGACAATTTGTATAGCTCCTCTCATTTGTCTTTGACTCAAATTCTTTAATTTGGAAATTACTAACAGCTGCAAGTGCAGATGTAAGGTTCACAATTTAGAATCAAAATCACCTTAGCTATGAATTGTAGGAAAAGGAAGCCAGGGAGTTTGCATCCATAGGTAATACTGATGGGCAGCCACCCCAATACTCTGTAAACTCTCTTTTTTCTATACCTTTTAAAGTTGATGTTCATTTTTGCCATATTGCATTAGAACATTTCATTATGTGGCAAAGAAAGCCATGTTCATAGCCCCATTTATTATTGTATCTAGATTAGTCCTAGATAATTACCTAGCTACATAGAAGCTAACCTCTCAAGTTGGAGAGAAGGAAAATAACTTCCTTTCCTATTCAATCAACTGCCCAATCTCTAATTTCCCTAGCCTCTTTTATGTCAACTACCAACTGCGTTTTGTCTGTAACCTTACTTTTGAATAAACAAGGTGTTTGGGAATCCTGAAAACACTGTTATTTTTGGGAAGTCTGTCCTAGTCTCTCAAAGAGGGAAAGTCACTGAAGGCATTACTGTTGGTCCTCAGTGGGTATGGGGTTGGGAATAGCATTGGAATTTATCTACAAAGTAAGTTCTGCGCCTTGTTTTAATGTTCATGCTGGTTCCCCTTCCACCTAATTTCAATATAGTCTCAATAAGCTTCTTCTTTAAGGGTTATGCTCCCCAGGATAATTTGGACTTTTCTGTAAATAAAGTAATTGGGTTAAAGGGATATAAGCCAGGAGTGGGATATAAAATTTTTCTGAGGGTGAGTATATTATTCATTTGAATGGAGCCTGCAGAACCCACAAATTACAATAGCTGTGTGGCAGTCGGGTCTACCTATGTACATGGCCTGCTTAGCCAGGCAGAAAACAGTACCATGTAGTATTTAAATAACACTGATAATATTTATTAGGAACTTGCTTTATATTTTGCACTGTTTTAGGTGCTGGGCTTTAGAATTGGAGAGATCTACATTCTAAATTCACTCTATCATTTCTAGTTGTGTGACTTGGGGCAGATTTCTAACTTCACTGGTCTTTTGCTTATTTCTAAAATAGAGATATGAAAACACTTGCCTGGCAGGATTGTTGTGAGGATTAAACCTATCATGCATTTTATGTGTTTAGCAGAGCACCTTACACAAAATAATCATTTGCTTGTATTTTAATTATTTCCCATAGACTGGCCTCACTATGATTTTTGGTATTCTAGTTTATGACTCAGAAAATCCAGCTATTTTGCTTCACTTTGATCAAAGCATATGTTAATGAATTTTTATTTTCACACTCTGTTTAAAGCAATTAGGTATAACTTCTATTTATTCTTTCCTTCTCCTGATTCTCTGTATATTTCTTAGTATCTTAATGGCTGACAGCAAAGTGATGAAATTTTCATTTCAAAATGGAAAAAGTCATACAATTTTCAAAGCAACAAATTTAAAAAAGACTTTTGATTCTGTTATATCAGATGCAATAGAATTACTTCTATTTACTATTGTGTTTTCGATGAATATTGTGGTTTCACAGACTTTGATTGTATAGTAATCTCATCCTCCAACCCTCCTTTTATTAAAAAAAATGCATATATATATATAAGTGATGAACACTTATATACATACACATATAATTTGTTTATTGATTTTTCAGCACCTGCACATTCAGAAACAATCAGAGCAGAGCAAGAGAGATTACCTATAACCCAGGGTCACTCCTGTCTCTGCCAGAGTGGGGTCTGTAAAAACGCAGACTAAGTGACCACCTTCCTTGAGTTAACCAGATGGTGCTACTTAGCCTGAAAAATGTCACCTCCCATTGGGCCTTGTAAGATCATTGTTAGAATTCAAAACTACTTTCTATGGGAAGGTGTCATGTAAAGAGAAGTTAAATAAAATGAGGGAAAAGGAATTTCCAGGACATGGAGGTCTAAATATTGTGACGTTTTCAATTTAAATATTTTGGGGGGATGTGAACCTTTTAGGGTCAGAAAGTGCATTTATGGCCTGAATAAGGATTGAGACATGATGAATGATAAAGGAGAGAATGCTCTGCGAACACACACTGTTTAAGATTAGTGCCCCCTAGTTACTTTAATAGAAGTGATAAAGAGGGTTTAGGGTGGGATGGAGGTAGAGATTGGAGTGACCAACTGGAGATTTGAGTGACCAACTGGAAGTACATACAGTATTCATAGATATTTTCTTTTTTTTGAATAGAGGTACTCCACTTTGTGGCCTTCATTGGCCTCCTTATCACAATGCTTTCGACTCTGGTCACTCAGTAAGTTCTGGAGCATTTGAGATGTTTAATTTTATAAATCTGAAAGCTAATTACATGGTGATGTGGCTGGCTGATTTAGAATTGACGTTGTCTGTTTTATATAATCCCTACCACCTTTCACATGAAGCAAAGTTGGGTCACTTGACCGGTTTTACTCAATTTCTTGGATCTGTTATGAGGATGCAACTGGGATCCTAAAAGCAGATCTCAGGTTATTATTTTAGAAATTTTATAGTATAACAAAGCAACAGGCTACACAGAAGTAGAATCATGTTCATAGTTGGTACTAAATGCATCTTTGTTAAATAAATGAATATAAACAAATATCACTGCTACTTAGTTCAATGGGATATTGTGTAATATATTAGATGACATAATTATACTTTTTCTTGATATACATTGTGTAATTTTAATAGAGACCAAACTTACATGAGACAGGGTGGGCAATTGCCCCATGACCTCAACTCTAAGGCTTTCATGTACTGCATCTGCAAAAATCAGGAGCAAAAATAAGTTATCTACAATGATTCTTATGAGTAACATTTTACCTCTAGAAGTTTGTATGCTTGGAATTCATGAACATCTTCTTTTTAATAGTAAGTTTACGTTCATTAAGCCTCTTATGTTAAAGGGCTTGATTACATGTCTTGATAGATTTTGAAAAATATTGTAAAAATGTAGTTCATGAAAATCATCAGCAAACATTATTGAAGAGATCATAACTTTTATAGGAAAATGAAAGCAAAAGGAAAATAACGTTCAGGTGTTTAGTCATATCGGGCCCACGGAGAGAAGAGACCCTGTTTTGTCAGAGTAGTCAAGTTGTATTAATCCATTCTCACAGTGCTATAAAGATATTACCTGAGACTGGGTAATTTATAAAGGAAAGAGGATTAATTGACTCACAGTTCTGCATGACTGGGGATGCCTCAGGAAACTTACAATCATGGGGAGAAGGGAAGCAGGCACCTTTCTTCACAAGGTGGCAGGAAAGAGGAGAGCTGAGGAAGACCTTCCAGACACTTATAAAACCATCAGTTCTTGTGAGAACTCATCACCACAACAGTATGGGGAAAACCATCCCCATGGCCCAATCACCTCCCTCCCTCGACATGTTGGGATTACAGGTCCCTCCCTTGACACGTAGGGATTACAATTCAAGATGGGATTTGGGTGGAGACACAGAGCCAAACCATATCACAGGTCTTATCAGTAATTTAGTAATATGTAAATCTATAGATTTAAACAAATTCATAACTGAACACAAATTGCAACAGATCAATAATGAATGCTTACAGTGTTGTATTTGGAACAATCCTAGTGTTACATTTGTATGTATCTTGAATGTCAATAACAATTGATTAATTAATGGGAACATGGCAGCACAGAGGCTGTGTATTCACTGTTGTTATAACCATGTATTGTAAGAAATGAATATGTAGTGTTAAGAAAAAGTTGACACAACTCCAGGCAATGGAATTAAAATGGCATAAAAAGGACAGCATAGGAAAGCTCAGCCTACCTTTCTGTCAGCTTTAACCTGTGTGCCCCTCCCTAAGCAAATGACAATGCTGCAGATGACACCAGCCAGCAGCCTTGAGAGGCATTTTCTGTAATGAATTGGCAGCAGAGCAGCAGTGATCTCTCCATTTTTACTTCTACCTTTTGTATTAAATTGCACAACCTGAGGACAAGAATTCAGCTTTTTATCTGGATGTGTATTGGGGTTTGCTATGTGAAATGTCTTCATTATTCTCAAATAACCTTTCCCTTGAATATAGAAACTGTCACCTTTGACAAAACATAGCAGTCCAAAGAGATCAATATTCAGTCTCCTTTCCAGATGTTGTAAAGAAATGAGTGAGTTCCCAGAATGCTTTAGACTAATTTCACAGCAAGATGTAAAAAGAATAAATTGCTTCTCACCCCAGCCAGCAATCTGTTAAAGCTCTGAAGCATAAGGCCAGGTATTTCTCGCACCATGGTTTTTGTCCCATTGACTATACGTATGTGCCATTGTTATTCAAGACAATGACTGACTCCAACTGGCCAACCAATTTTCTCTATAGAACCTTGAAACTGCTAATACTTGATGGTGAATTTAACACTATTGGCAGGATACTTGCATTTATATGTATTTTAAATATGTCTGTAAAATAGGTGGCAATTTTAGGTTGGCGAAGGAATTTATCTTTTCTTCATCTCTGACTTAACAACATACTGAACCACCCTCCTAGGCAAAGGTGGAAGGAACATCAATCCTGTTGTACAATTACTCTATGCCAGAGAGTCCCATTGTTAGTGCCAACAAAGACTTCAGAATTCATCTGGTTGACTTACTAAAACCTGGAGAGGTTACGTTACTCATATTCTCTTGTATAGCAGTACTAAATTTAATTGTAGACTAAGAATAATCTGTAATTATTCTTGATTTATTTAATAACAGAATCAGTTCCAGAAACCAAATCACCAAGTCAAATATTCTATCCTGTACTCCCTGTTAACCAAAATCTCATCATCTAGTCTTTGTTTTAAAGTAGGGAAGGGGAAGGAAGAAAAGAAACTATAATTTAAAAAATATTTATGATGAATAAAATATTATGCTAAATATTGCCACACATATCTACTTTAATCCCCAGAATGCCCCTGAAAGTTATATATGAATATCACTAATTTTTAAATTCTAGCAAAATAAAATCAGAATGTTTAATTACTATTGCCCAATGCTCTACAGGTAATGAAACATCCATGAAACTGCTTTGTATAATTCTGTTGCTAAAGTTCAACTACACCAAAAAAAAAAAAAAAAAGAATTCTTCAGGTTCTTTTGCAGGGGCACCCTGGAGTGCTCTGACTAAATACCGAAGATAAATACTGAGGTTATGTTTTCTGCTGCCCTTATTAGTTTAACTCTTGTTTCCCCTGCCCATATCAGTCAGGGGAACAAAAAGGAAATTAGGTGAAATAGTTATGGAGAATGAATGTGCTTTGCCTCTCTGTCAGCTCTCCATGGTGTCACTGCGGAACCATGACTCTTCCATTTCAATTCTATCTCCTGTTTGTAATGGAGCTCACCTCTCCTCCTTGCGGTTGCTATCCACTTGGGGCAGGCTTGTTTTTCTCAACTTGGATGATTCTGCTGCAGAACCACACAGTTTCACTAGTTGTCATTGCCCGTGCCTTATAATGTCTCCCTACCAAGTGACTGCTAATGTTATTCCTGCTTCCTGGTTCAAATCTTACCAGAGTTACACCTTGTCTTAATGTTTACCTTTGCTGCCATCACTCCTTATGTCTCTGCTAATGTTGTCCATTTGAATACCAGCTCCTTCAGAGCTGCAGCAAGGCTCACAAAAGTGCAAGAGTGTTCTTCTTGAGTCCTTTCATTAGGATTCAACAAAGCCCTTCTCTTTCTCTTTTCTTATGGATGCTCCAGGGTTACAAATAATATATTAAGCTTCATCCCTCACTTTTGAATCAACCTTGCTGGTTATGTTTTTAATATGTATGCTTACCTTTGTTTCCATCACTCCTTCTGCCTCTGTTAATGTTGTTCATTTTAATAGTAGCTCTATCAGAACTTCAGCAAGACCCACAGAAGCACAAGAGTGTTCTATGTTTCTTGGTTCCTTTCATAAGGATTCAACAAAGCCCTTGTCTCTTTTCTCCCATCCAAGTACTAACCAGGCCCGACCCTGCTTAGCTTCCGAGATCAGACAAGCTCGGGCGCGTACAGGGTGGTATGGCTGTAGACGCCCTTCTCTCTTTTCTTATGGATGCTCCAGGGTTACAAATAATATATTAAGCTTGGTCCCTCACTTTTGAGTCTACCTTACTGGCTACATACATACATATGTATGTCAACATGGCAGAGAACACTACATTGATACCATAAAATGTTTCAAAGAAACACTGTTTTATCTTGTTATTATCAATCCATCTCTCAGTCCAGTGTCGAGACCCTTCAACTCTTTTCTTCTTCAGGATGCACTTTAAGGGCACTATTTCTGAATACTGGAAAGAGATAGGTTTCATTTGGGAGAGACTGTCCAGAGACTCACTCCACATTCCTGATATGATTCTTTGACAGTTTTCCTAAAGGACTCATTAAATGCTCATGCAAAGAAAACTCCTGTTATAACATCTGACTTCTCAGCATCTCTTACAGTGTATGTCAGTTATAGTTCCTTCTGGAAGTCTCATAGTACTCATTTGGGCCAAAATGAAATAGAACCTGTCTTAGTTGGCTGTTTCTTCTTGTTATATATTTTACCAGAATTGTTTAATTCAACCAGTGACTACATTCACCTCTTAAGATCACACAGTCGTTTACCTCAGCAGTCACAATTACCCTAATGAGTAAATCTGAAGAGATTCTTTAAAGGAAATTGCTAAGAAAATATTTCAATAATCAGAAAGAGCATGGGGCTCATCCAAAAAGCAGCTATTTAGAATGGGTGTCATAATGGTGAGACTCAGAGGAGCATCGTATCAAATAGCTCAGTCAATGATAGAGAAATAAAAATGAAGGGAGAGATTTCAGGAAACTATGAAAACAAACAAAAGAACCCGTAGCATCTAGATTGCAATATGCGTGAGTTTCAGTGAAGATGATATTGCTCCAAATATGGGGACAGTTGTGGTCGAGGGTCACTACTTTCATGAATGGTCATCAATTTTAATGAAGTCATAAGATGACATGTTATTTTCAATTAAATGAAGAAAATACTCCCAGGGTACATCAAATTCATTGATTATTTTTTTATCTTTATTCCTGGCTGTTTCTACTAGTAGTTGTAATGCTTGAGTTTTTTTCTTTTATATGATTGGCTTATCTTTTGCTATTGCTGTGGACTAGATGCCACTTGGCACCACCATATGGGCTCGTTTACTTCCTGCTTTTATTTATTTTTTTCCAGCTGTCCAGCTTCAATCAGGGTCCAGTGTATTCTAGATTATGAATAGTTAATAATTATTCACTCACAGTCATTCTCCTACCATACCATAGAGAAGGCATGATCCCTGCCCATGCAGGTATAATATGGGTCCAACTCTCCTGCTCCTTCCTCCTTAAATGCATCAGCATATATTCAGGCACCTGTCTGTAATGCTGGTTGTTGCTCTCCTCTCCAGGAGCTAGTAGGAACACAGTGACCGCAGATATAGCCTAAAAACAGGGTTGAGTGTCAAAAACATGCACTTCCTTGCTATTTTACATTTCTTAGCCTTTGGTGAGAGTGCTCATCATATCTACCACCTTCACACTCATCCCAACTTCTGGGAAACTTAGTTAAATTTTGTCACTTATTGGAATCCTAGTCTGAAAAACCAGCTGATTGACTGTTTGGGATGTTAATAATTTAATGATCTACTCAATCCACTTGGGAATGCTCAAAGTCCTTTATAGAGAGCAAGAGAAGAGCTAATACCCTGGATCATTAAGAGCTACTACCCTGGATCATTATGTGGTTAAAACCTAGGCCAGGGTATCATAATACAATGGTTTGGAAATGAGTGAAGAAACCAGAAAGCTATAAATCCAAATCTTGCTCTCCTACTTTCTCAATGAATAACATGATTTAGGTTGTGTGAGCTTCATTTTCCTCTTAATACAGACATAGCTGTGTCTATGGCTATTGTTAAGACTGAGTGAGAAAGTGTATATAAAAAGCTTATCTCAGGCTCAGTACAAATGAGCACTCATTAAGTCAAAGCTGTTATTATGATTAAGAATCAATAGCATCATTTCCGGAGCAAGATGGCTGAATAGGAGCAGCTCCAGCCTCCAACTCCCAGTGCGAGCGACACAGAGGACGGGTGATTTCTGCATTTTCAACTGAGGTACTGGGTTCCTCTCACTGGGGAGTGCCAGACAATCAGTGCTGGTCAGCTGGTGCAGCCTGACCAGCAAGAGCTGAAGCAGGGCGAGCCATCCCCTCACCTGGGAAGTGCAAGGGGGAAGGGAATCCCTTTTCTTAGCCAAGGGAAACTGAGACACACAACACTTGGAAAATCGGGTAACTCCCACCCTAATACTGCGCTTTACCAAGGGTCGTAGCAAATGGCACACCAGGAGATTATATCCCACACCTGGATGGGAGGGTCCCACGCCCACAGAGCCTGCCTCCTTGCTAGCACAGCAGTCTGAGATGTAACTGCAAGGCAGCAGCGAGGCTGGGGGAGGGGCACCCACCATTGCTAAGGCTTAAGTAGGTAAACAAAGCCACTGGGAATCTCAAACTGGGTGGAGCCCACCGCAGCTCAAGAGGGCCTGCCTGTCTCTGTAGACTCCATCTCTGGGGACAGGGCATAGCTAAATAAAAAGCAGCCGAAACCTCGGCAGAGGTAAATGACCCTGTCTGACAGCTTTAAACAGAGCAATGGATCTCCCAGCCTGGATGTTGAGATCTGAGAACAGACAGAATGCCTGCTCAAGTGGGTCCCTGACCCGTGAGTAGCCTAACTGGGAGACATCCCCCACTAGGTGAAGACCGACACCTCACACCTCACACAGCGGGGTACACCTCTGAGACGAAGCTTCCAGAGTGAGAATCAGACAGCAGCACTTGCTGTTCAGCAATATTCTATCGTCTGCAGGCTCTGCTGCTGATACCCAGGCAAACAGGGTCTGCAGTGGACCTCAAGCAATCTCCAACAGACCTACAGTGGAGGGTCTTGATTATTAGAAGGAAAACTAACAAACAGGACACCCACACCAAAACCCCATCAGTTCGTCACCATCATCAAAGACCAAAGGCAGATAAAACCACAAAGACGGGAAAAAAGCAGGGCAGAAAAGCTGGAAATTCAAAAAATCAGAGGGCATCTCCCCCTCCAAAGGAACGCAGCTCATTACCAGCAACGGATCAAAGCTGGACAGAGAATGACTTTGATGAGTTGAGAGAAGGCTTCAGTCGATCAAACTTCTCAGACTAAAGTAGGAACTACGTAACCAGCGCAAAGAAACTAAAAATCTTGAAAAAAGAATGGGAGAATGGATAACTAGAATAATCAATGCAGAGAAGGCCACAAATGAACTGACAGAGATAAAAACCATGACACGAGAAATGCGTGACAAATGCACAAGCTTCAGTAACTGACTCGATCAACTGGAATAAAGAGTATCCATGATTGAAGATCAAATGAATGAAATGAAGTGAGAAGAGAAGTTTAGACAAAAAAGAGGAAAAAGAAATGAACAAAGCCTCCAAGAAATATGGGATTATGTGAAAAGACCAAATCTACATCTGATTGGTGTGCCTGAAAGTGAGGGGGAAAATGGAACCAAGTTGGAAAACATCTTCAGGATATCATCCAGGAGAACTTCCCCAACCTAGTAAGGCAGGCCAACATTCAAATTCAGGAAATACAGAGAATGCCACAAAGATACTCCTC
>NW_012110497.1:65069-122079 GCF_000951045.1 Mandrillus leucophaeus
GGATATGAACAGACATTTCTCAAAAGAAGATTTTCATACAGCCAACAGACACATGAAAAAATGCTCATCATCACTGGCCATCAGAGAAATGCACATCAAAACCACAGTGAGATACCATCTCACACCAGTTAGAATGGCAATCATTAAAAAGTCAGGAATCAGCAGGTGCTGGAGAGGATGTGGAGAAATAGAAACACTTTTACACTGTTGGTGGGACTGTAAACTAGTTCAACCACTGTGGAAAACAGTATGGCGATTCCCCAAGGATCTAGAACTAGAAATATCATATGACTCAGCCATCGCATTACTGGGTATATACCCAAAGGATTATAAATCATGCTGCTATAAAGACACATGCACAAGTATGTTTATTGTGGCACTATTCACAATATCAAAGAGTTGGATGTCCATCAGTGACAGACTGGATTAAGAAAATGTGGCACATATACACCATGGAATACTATGCAGCCATCAAAAAGGATGAGTTTGTGTCCTTTGTAGGGACATGGATGCAGCTGGAAACCATCATTCTCAGCAAACTTTCGCAAGAACAGAAAGCCAAACACTGCATGTTCTCACTCATAGGTGGGAATTGAACAATGAGATCACTTGGACATGGGAAGGAGAACATCACACACTGGGGCCTATTACAGGAGGGATGGCATTGGGAATTATAACTGATGTAAATGACGAGTTGATGGGTGCAGCACACCAACATGGCACATGTATACATATGTGCACAAACCTGCACGTTGTGCACACGTACCCTAGAACTTAAAGTATAATTAAAAAAAAAAGAAAAATAAAATAAAATAATCAACAGCATCCATTTATAGGTTTTAGTGTTTCTGTGAATATTTGCTCTGCTTTTGCAAATACCCCTTTTGAATGTTGGTTCTTCCTCATAGTTGGTGTTGTCTTATAAGATTGAGGCTTTCTCCTAACTGGGAGAGTACCCGGCTGAGGAGTGACTGAGGTCCTGTCTATACATGACAGAGAGAGTGAGAGAGAGAGACAGCCTTTTGGTTTTTCCTTTGGTGGAATTTTCCCTGTGTTCTTTTTTTATTTTCTTCTCTTTCATCTAAGACCAAGAAAAGCATGGATGGGTAAGATGAAAAGGACCACGGAATAACTCATCCTGGTATATAGGCAAAACTCTTTGTAGAGCTTCAAAAAGATGTTACAAGAATTATAGAGCCTTTATACAACTTACTAAACTACTCTGTGCTTCTTCTAGGTCACAGTTTTTGGTTTAAGCCAAAGTTCTCAGCATTATATGTTATCAGAGGATTACTTTTCATTCTCTCTTAGGACCCTTTTAAAATTGGGTGTGGTTATTGTGTGTTTCATTACAGATTCATATTTTTGAAAACTTGTCAGGATATAGTTCCAACGTTTTATGATCAACAGATTGAAACAAAAAATTGTCACTGAGCAAAATCAATGATAGTGGATTAAGAACTTTCTAAGTTCCTCCATCACTGGAAGTAATTGTGTTCCAAACATAAAATCAAAGCAGACATCATCATTGCCTCAAATTACGATTGTCACAGTTTTTTTTTTTTTTTCTTAAGTTCAATTTAGGCTGAAACATTTGCATTTGTGATAAACTAAATATCTTTCTGAAATTAACAGGCATTATCTAAGAAGGTTTCAAAAAAAAAAAAAAACAAAAAACAAAACAAAACAAAAAAAACACTTAAAACATAGCATATGGCTTGAGATCCAGGAGGGAGAAAATCATTACCAGAGTATATAGAAAATACCAATTAAATTAAGGTTACCACCTGCCTGGTCTCAATCAGGATATTTGACAATAAAAGGTCTGCATCCAATATCCTGATTGACTTTATTTCTAAACCAATCTTTTCCTTTAAGGTTTGAAACCTTAACTTTCACTATATCAGTCAGCTAATCTCTATACTCACAGCCATGCCTATCTTCAAAGAAACTTATAATTTATTTTTAGGATTGTTATCAAAAATTCTTTTTTTGTTGTTGTTTTTATGAGACAGAGTTTTGCTCTTGTCACCCAGGCTGGAGTGCTGGATCTTGGCTCACTGCAACCTCCGCCTCCCAGGTTCAAGCGATTCTCCTGCCTCAGCCTCCTGAGTAGCTGGGATTACAGGTACCCACTACCACGCCCACATCATTTTTGTATTTATTTATTTACTTTTTGAGACGGAGTCTTGCTCTGTTGCCAGGCTGGAGTGCAATGGAGCTATCTCTGTTCACTGCAACGTCTGCCTCCCGGGTTCAAGAGATTCTTTCGCCTCAGCCTCCCAAGTAGCTGGAACTATAGACATGTGCCACCACACCCAGCTAATTTTTGTGTTTTTAGTAGAGACGGGTTTTCATCATATTGGCCAGGATGGTCTTGAACTCCTGACCTCAGATGATCTGCCTGCCTCGGCCTCCCTAAGTGCTGGGATTACAGGCATGAGCTACCACACCTGACCAGGATTGTTATAATGAAATTCTAATAGGATACCTACTCATAGTTTTGTTCTCTTCCCATCTATCTACTGCATTTTTTACAGAACAATTTTTCTAAATTGTATACATGATTATGCTATTCTTCTAAATCATTTTAGTGACCCCAAATTTTCTTCATGAAAAACTTCTATAGCCTTTGACATATTGTTACTACAAGGCCTCTACTGGTTTTCTCTATGTGCTGCTCCTTCTCCTACATGTACCTGTAACTTAGACATTTCAGATCATCTGCAATTTATTATCGCCAACATGCAATTTCTCTTGCTATTTTTGCTGAAAATAATGTCACTCTTCTTTCTTCCCAAGTCTCTACTAATCCCATAAGTCACTAGGCTGTATGAGGGCAATCATCGTATGTAGTGGGCTTCCTATTATATTTCCAGCACTTATTAGAGTGACTGCTAAGTAGTGAGTAGTCAATAAATAAATTTTCTGAATAAATGAAAAATTACCCAATTTAAATGTAACATCATCCAGAAAATTATGTTTAGATTCTGGGCCTTACACTCAGTATTTTGGTAACAGATAATGAATGTTTGTAGTCACTGGTTGTAACTTTGTCCTGATTGCATACCATCCCTCTCATGATTAAGAGCTCCTTCAAGATTGGCTACATTTATTTCTGTACCCCAAGTTTTAGCATGTGGTTTGTTTTTGGTCCAAATATTCTCATTCCTTGTTCTGTACTTCATGTTTTTGTTTCTATCAAAGTGCAGGGGAGAGAAAAGAATTGGAAGAGCTCTTACCACACTTGGCAAAGTGAAATTTGTAGATCAGAAGAATTGAATAAATGGCTCAGAAATAAAGCAGTGGGCTTATTCAGCCTGGGGCAGAAGTCAAAGTCAGGAAATGAGTTAAAACAACTCTAATCATCAACAAAATGGTCAAAAATGAATGGATAGTCACCTCACAAGCCAATTTATTCTTTCTGTGATCATTTACTGAGCTCTTATCACATGTTAGGCATTATTCTAGTGCTGGAAAAAAAGCAGTGATAAGCAGATAAAAGTCTTGGCTCCGTTGGAGCTTTCTTGTTGGAGACACTGATGATAAAAAATAAATAAGTATAAAATGTAGAACACCGTTTGGTGAAGATCGTCATTGGAAAACAAAACAAAACAAAACAAAACAATAAAATAAACCAAGGCAGAGGGAAATTTACTACCAGAGAAAGATGTTGCTTTTAGGTTTCTTTTTAAAAAAATTAAATGTGGTCAGGGAAGTTCTTTCTGAGGTGACACTTGGCCAAAGAACTTAAGGAAAAGCATATAATTCACAGTGATAGTCTATGCTCTAGTAACAAATTAACTCTGCAATATCAGTGGGATAATGCAACCAAAGATGATTTCTTGCATTTGTTGCATGTTGAGCAAGCGTTGGTGAGGTGCTCTGCTCTCCGTAATCAGTGAGGCACCAGCACAGGTCGCAGCTCCATCTTATTTGGATTGCACAGGAACATATGGCTCTGGATGTCTCTGTACTGTGGGAGAGAGACTAGAGAGTCACACATCAGTTTTTATTATACTTCAGTCTCAAAGCCCTACATATTCCTTCTGCTCACAGACTAGTAATCAGAACTAATCACATGACTCAATCCTACACAAAGGGCTATCAAGGAAAACTTGATGTATTAGCTTCCTCTGGCTGCTTTAACAAATTACCACAAACTTAGAGGCTTAAAGGGAGACAAATTCATCGTAGTATGGCTCTGAAGATCAGACATTCTAAAATGGGTGTTGGCAGCTGTGCTTTTTCCAGAGGCCCTTTTCCAACTTCTAGAACTGTCCTCATTCCCTGGATTATGTCTCTATTTGACCTTGTCTCTTCTCCCTCTGCTTTCATCATTGCATTGCCTTTTCTCCAACTGTGAGCCTCTTGCCTTTCTCTTACTAGGATACTTGTGATTATATCAGGCACTCCTGGTTGATTCGAGATACTCTCCCCATTTCCAGATCTTTAATCACTCTGCAAAGTCTCTTGTTATGTAAGGCAACATAGACACATGTTCTGACATGCTCTGGGGCTTAGAATGTGGACTACTTTGGAGGCAGAGCATTGTCCTCTCCACCACACTTGATATGATACAACAAAATGATCTCTGCTACTAGAATGAACCCAGTATTCTAGATCTGGGTCAAAAACAACATAGTTAATGGAGCAACAAATTCAAAATCTCTGTGTTGGGAATACATCAAGGGCTCACCAAGTACATGAGTGTGGATAGGTGGAGCAAGAGGGAGAATGGCAGGAGATAGGCTCTGAAAGGTAAAGGAGGAGTGGGTGGAAGGAGGTCATGAAAAGCCTTCCCTGTAGGCCTTTATCTTTGTTGTTGTTGAGACGGAGTATTGCTCTGTCGCCCAGGCTGGAGTGCATTGGCACAATCTTGGCTCACTGCAAGCTCCGCCTCCCGGGTTCATACCATTCTCCTGCCTCAGCCTCCCGAGTAGCTGGGACTACAGGTGCCCGCCACCACACCTGGCTAATTTTTTGTATTTTTAGTAGAGACGGGGTTTCACCGTGTTAGCCAGGATGGTCTCGATCTCCTGACCTCGTGATCCACCAGCCTTGGCCTCCCAAAGTTCTGGGATTACAGGCGTGAGCCACTGCGCCTGGCCAGCCTTTGTCTTAAGTGGTCTGGGAAGCCATTAGAAAGTACCAGATGAGGAACACAATTTGAGAATAGACTGCAGAGTTAAAATTAAAAGCTGGAAAGAACACATCGAAGTGAGTCAAAACAGGAGAACATTCGAAGTAGCAACAGCAACTGAGAGTGAGGTCCAATCCAACTATGTTGACTATACCAGCTGATTTCCATTAAAATTCTGGTTTATCTTTCAAGAGCCCTGTGAACTCTGGCAGCAAGAAAATTGTGTATAGAAGAATTGAGACAATTTACCCATCCAACTACGTTTTAGAATATTAGGTCACAACTCTTCCCAAACTTTTGTCATAATAATTATATATGCATAGTGATTTAGAACAGAATACATTTATTTAATGCTGTGTGTACATACTTAGTGTAGAAGGTAGGTGACGAAAGGTTAACACAACACTGTCATAAGAAGGAATTTGTGTGTTATTTTTATTCACTAGACTCTAACTAATTAGAGAAAACAGCAACATTTTCTCCCCTTTGAGTTGATATTTAACCAACAGAGAAAATAAGGAGATGGGGTATAAGTAGCTTCACTAAAAGAGCTAACTTTTGTTGTGTGCTAGTATTGGTAAGCACAAAATAGCTGTAGATTATTATTATGCTAAACGATAAATGTAAGAGGAGTAATCTTATCCTCAAATTTATAGATGAGGAAACTAAGTTTAGAGATTAAGAAGTATTTAAACTCAACATCAATCAGAGCAACTAATTCATACAGCCAGGGTTCCAAACAGGTAGGCTGACCCCGGCATCAACCCTCTCACCACTACATGTCTTCCATGATCTGAAGTCTGCCCCCATCTCAGTCAAATATACGCAAGTATTTTCAGAATATTCAACCAATTATCGTATTAATTAAATTAATAATCAAATTAGTTAATTGGTAATTTTTGAATTATCAAAGATATTTGATGTTCATATGTAATTCTGAGCCTGTAGAAATAAACTCATTCAATAAATACCATATAATTCCTGGTGTAGATATCTAACACTGTAAAGTAACTCACGTTTTATAAACTCTCTGGTAAACCACAATTGAAATAAAAAATGTTTCAAATTAAAACTCATTGTAACTTTTTATCCATAATTTTTTCTAAACCCTTTTTGCAGATATTTTTCTTTCTAGGCTCTTTAACCTCTTGGGAGTAGCAAACATCTTAATTTTGCTTTTTAATGTATAAAATTTGTGATTTATTTGGCCTAATTTAAAAATCATTCTGGTATCCTCGGATTTTTATAATCAAGCTTATGCTATATCTCTTTTTCTCTCTTTCTTAATTTTATCCAGTTAATCATATCCCCCTGGACTTCCTGTTTTCAGAATTCAGATTGCAATGTTTCTTTGATCAAGTGTTGGCATTTAATGTGCATATGTGGGGGTATACATGTGTACCTGTCAAAGCCATTTAAAATATTGAGGCCCTGGCCAGGTGCGGTGGCTCATGCTTATAATCCCAGCACTTTGGGAGGCCAAGGTGGGCAGATCACCTGAGGTCGGGGGTTCGAAACCAGCCTAACCAACATGGAGAAACCCTGTCTCTACTAAAAATACAAAATTAGCCGGGCGTGGTGGCACATGCCTGTAATCCCAGCTACTACTGCCCCAGGAGTCTGAGGCAGGAGAATTGCTTGAACCTGGGAGGCGGAGGTTGCAGTGAGCCAAGAACGTACCATTGCACTCCAGCCTGTGCAACAAGAGTGAAACTCCATCTCAAAAAAAAAAAGAAAGAAAGAAAATACTGAGGCCCCCTTCCCCCAATTACTCATGTACACATCATACCTGCTCATTAACATTGCAAAAAATATTTGAGTAAAACATATCTCAGTGGATATGGTCTTTAACCTAACAGTAGATTTTATTTGCTTTCTGTCCAAATATTAGGGAGACAATTCAGTAAGAAACACAGAACAAGAATGTAAGATTTAGCCAAGGATATAAAAAATCTTGTGTGTGTGTATGTCTGTGTGTGTTTGTGTTAATTCAGACCATTTTACTAAGTGTATAAATTGAAGATTTAGAAAACAAAACATTCACTTTTCATTTATGAGACAATAGGAAGTCTAATGAGAAAAAAGAGTGTATATTCTGTTCAGAATCAGAGAAATGTTTCAATATTTTTTAGAAAAGTACTTTTAAAATTTTAATATTTTCCAGAATAATATTATAGTACTTATGTTTCATTACACAAAACTTTTTATTACAAAGAATTATCATCCCCATTTCCATATAATGGCACATATTCAAAACTACTTTTGCTTTTGCCTTTTTGTTTGTTTGGTGTGTAATCATCTTTAGTCTTACTTATTTCAGTTTCTATGCTCACTTCAGATTCTAGCAGCAGTTAGATCATAGATATACCCCTTTCTCGAATTCAATCCTATGATATGTGAAATTTAGACAGGCAATTGTATTCCATGCTGGGATTGGTAGTCAGTTGCCAGTTTGAATCAGAGCTTTGCTGTTCTGCAAATGTTTTAAACTTTTTCTGAACAAAGAAAGAAGACCACATCAGGGCTGTGAAACTGTAGGTCTTTCGCCATATGACCACCCTGTCAATAGCAGATACGGAATCACTGTGGAGTCATAAAAAGAAGAGGGGTTACAAATAAAACAACTTTTTCTAAAGCTCTTCAAATCAATGTTTCTTCAAATTGATATACTTTTCTTAGAGAAACAGGAACATGGGATTACTTTTTCTTTCAACAAATTCAAAACTGAGTGAATCAGGGAACAGTTCAAATGTAAAAGTAATGGGAGGCCACAAGCAGATGTACTTAAACCTACCCTCAGTGTTTTGCATGTGATAAATATCAGTGGACACTGGAATGAGAGGAAGATAATTTTCCAGAATCACAGAATGACAGATCAGTTGCCCTTTGTTTGGACCTAAGTGACAGAAAGGGGTGAATTGAGAAATGAAACAAAAATAAACCAATTCCATACACTAAATTAACTGTGCAAAGCCTATGGCTGAGCATTAATAAAGTGCATGATGAAAAACAGAAGAAAATTGTTATGTCTAAACTAAAGGCCGAGTTTTCAAAGACATTAGAGAAAATTAAAAATAAGCAGGATGAGACAGTGAGAGACAATTGCCAGAATGCTGATAACTTGGAATAAAAACAAGCAATTCTGTGGTAAGGTAAAAACAAAGATTTATAGAATGCATCCCTATACATCTCTATCTGGACAGAAATTCAAATAATTTAGTAGATTATGAAAAGTTAATTATTTTTGTAGTAAGTTACCTTTTAGAGTAGGGACTATAATTTATTTCATACTAAATAGTATGTCTGTTATTTCAGAAACTGTTCTGTGGATTGCAAATTAGAAAGGATTAGACTTTGCTCTTGGTATCCATTGACTAATATCCATTTTTTTTCTTTATAGTTACTAATACATATCAGAGGAAAGCAACCCAATTCTACTGAAAATGTCAAAGTGAATGTTAATTTAAAAAATAACTATTGCTTCAGATTCTTGTATTTTTAAGTTTTCTAGGTGATGGAATTTTAATTTGTTTTCCTACTTAGAGAAATGTTTTGACCTGAACTTGTTTGGAATTTAATACACCCACACATCCATAATATTGCAACTTTTAAGCACTTCTAACAGATGATCCAGCTGATGGCAGGATGACATTGATGATCTGTTTTTTTCAAATTAAACATTACTCCAGCTGCCACAGTTGTGCTGAATAGAAAGGAAAACTGTAAACAATGAACCCTGAGGCATATAAAAATTAAGTATCTGTCTGCTTGAAGAAGAGACTGATAATGAACGTTCTTGGCAGTTAGCTATGTGGACCATTCATTTGTCACTTGGTGTATAGTAAATAAAGCAGTGCTTTTATTGTTATTTATATTTTCACAAGCATGAATGGCCTAGACAACTAGACCAAAGGCCCTCAAAAGTAGAGAGTATATTCCAATGTTTATATGTTCAATGTTTGGCAAAGTTGCCTACATTTAGTAGAAGTGAGGTAGTATCAAACTCAAATAAAATATAGAGATGAATCATTGAAATTAAATGTTGTATTTGGGAGGAAAGAACTGTAATTCAGGGCATACACACAAACCAGGTGGTCTTCTGTGCATCTAAAGAAAATAACCAGAAAGTTAAAGATTGCATAAAAAGAAGAAACTTTCAAGATGAAAACATCAGTTTAAATGTCCAGGGTAACTATACAATTCTGCTTTTGTTTCTGCAAATATATTAATATATACTTTTGTTGTAATCTATATTTCTTAAAATTAATATCTGAATTCTCTGAATTTGAATTTTGATATTTTATGCTTTTTAAAATAGCTAAACATAAAATATAAAGTATACGAGGTTTGAAAATAAGACTATAGCCAAAGGAATACGATGTATATATTACCCACCCCCACATTAATGTGGTATATTAATAGCAAAGTAATAGACCTTATAACAATAAAAGATGTGTTAACGAAAACAGTGATTGATGCATAGTAATAAACAATTTGCCATAAAAACTCTCTAAACTCTTTTATGCCTAATAATATAGCTTTGAAAGATATAAAACAAAAATATACCTAATAGGAGAAATTTCAAGAACATGTTATTGAATTTATCAACACAATGGAGAAGAGTTTTCTAAGAAAGAAAGAAAAACATTAAATACAAAAAATAATGAGGATATACAGAAGTTATGAACAGACATTCTAGAACACAGAACTTGCAAATTATAAGGTTAAAATTTTTTCTAACTCATACATGCGACATTTTTCTTAAAATGGAACGGGAGGTACTTTATTAATGCTCAATAAATTTGAAGGACCATATGTCATAAGCTCATACTCTCTATAACTCCTTTAAATGCTCAGAAACCAAGGATATTTTACATAAGCTTTTATATTTGAGAATTATTAAAGTTCCTTCTAAATAGGTCTTGGATTCAATAATAAATATTTTACTAAATGTATTAGTCTATTCTTACACTGCTAATAAAGTCATACCCAAGACTGGGTAATTTATAAAGGAAATAGGTTTAATGGACTCACAGTTCCACATGGCTGGAGAGACCTCATGATCATGGCAAAAGACAAAGAGTAAAGGAACGTTTTAAATAGTGATGGACAAGAAAGCTTGTGCAGGGGAACTCCCATTTATAAAACCATCACATCTCCTAAGATTCATTTACTACCCCGAGAACAGTATTGGGGAAACCAGCCCAATGATTCAATTTTCTCCATCTGGCCCTACCCTTAACATGTGGGGATTATTACAATTCCAGGTGAGACTTGGGGGTTGTGGGGACACAGCCAAACCATATCACTAAAACATTTATAAATTTAATCAAAAGAAAAACATGAAAATTCTATATAACATAACATGTGGGTACAGCTAAAGTAGTACTTCGAGGTAATTTTATCTTAAATGCTTATTGGGATAATCATCTAAATTAGGAAGTTAGAATAAGGAAAAAACATTGTAAAAACTGCAAGAAGAAATAGAATTAAATATAGTGGTAAATATTAACTAAATATAAAACATACAGTAAAGAGGAGAAAATGACTGTAAGTATATTATTTAAGAGAAAAAAGTACATAGATAAGCCTCTGGAAGATTGACCAGGAAAAATGAGAAAAACCCTAATTATCATTATTAAAAAGGTCATATTTCATTAGAAAAAGAGAAGAGTTAGGCAACATAAGAGGATATTATTAAAAAAAAAAATCTTTGAAAACATAGATACTGAGCAGTGTTCAGTAATTAAGGTGAGAGTGTTTTCCAGAATGTCCATTTCTAACCATATCGGCATCTAAAGAAAGTGAAAAGGTTTTGAAAGAATACACAAGGCCTAAACTGCTCTGTTGACAGTGTCACACAAATTTTAGGAAGAAATAATTCCTGTATTATGCAAACTATTCCACTGAGTGAAAAAGAGAGTAAAAATTCTTTTCAACTAGTTTTATAAGACTAGAATAACCTTACACCCAAATTAGATAAGGACAGTAGATTTACTAGCCAGGGTGTTTTAAATAAACAAAACCAACAGGATGTATATATGGAAAGAAATGTATTAAAAGGAATTCACTGTCATGATTATGAATACTGGAAAATCCCAATGTCTGCAGGGTGAGTCAACAAGCTGGATCCCCAGGAAAGCCAATGGTGCAAATTCTAGTTGAGCTGAAAAGCTTGAGGACAAGGAGAATAGACACTTTAGTTCCTGTCCTGAGGGCCAAAAACTCAAGACCCAGGTTGAACTGATGTTTCAGTTCAAGTTTGAAGGTAAGAAAAAGCCAATGTCCCAGTTTGAAAGCAGTCAGGCAGGAGGAATTCTCTCTTAGTCAGAAGAGGTTCAGCTTTTAGTTCTATTCAGGCCTTTAACTGACTGACCGAGGCTCATCCACATTAGGGAGAGCAGTCTGCATTACTAAGTCTACAGATTTAAATGTTAATCACATCCAAAACACCCTGACACTCTCATGGAAATACTCAGGAAAATATTTGACCAACTATGTGGGCAACCAGTGGCCCAGTCAAGTTTACAAATAAAATTAGCCATCACAATATACAAAAAATTAGTTAACAATATTACTTATAAATATACATGTAGCTGCTGGGCGCAGTGGCTGACACCTGTAATCCCAACACTTTGGGAGGCTGGGGCAGGAGGATCAACTTGAGGTCAGGAGTTTCCTGGCCAACATGGTGAAATGCCTATCTCTACTAAAAATACAAAACTTAGCTGGGCATGGTGGGGTGTGCCTGTAATCCCAGCTACTCGGGAGGCTGAGGCACGAGACTCACGTGAACCTAGGAGAAAGAGGTTGCAGTGAGCAGAGATCACACTTCTACACTCCAGCCTGGGCAACAAAGTGAGACTCCATCTCAAAAAAAAAAAAAAAAAAAAAAAAAAGTTGTGTGTATATATATATACACACACATACACACACACACAGAAAATCCTAAATTTATAATCATCAAATCAAAACCATGAGGGCCTATGACTGTACATGTACATGTATATATCCATATATTTTTAACTTATTTGCACACAGTAGAAAAGAAGCGTATTATCATTGTAAAATGCAGAAAAATGGGTATCATTTATTTAACATAGTTACATATATATGTATATGTAATTAGAAGAAAATTTAATTAGAAGAAAATATACTCAGCCTGATGAAATACAAAATGAACCAGCAATTTTTATCTTTATGGTAAAATCTTAAAGACTTTATGTTAAGAATCAGGAATAAGATAATAATTGCCAATATTAATGTTCTTTTTAACTTGTACTTTCCTAGGTGTTCCTTAAGTGAACTGAAGCAAGAGAAATGAATGAAATATATGAAGATTAGAAAAATAGAAAGTCTAATATTACTATCTGTAGGCATGATAATTATTTCTTCTACATTTAAACCAATAAGAGAATTTACCCATATTAAGCATGTAATTAGAAAATAAAATTATATTTTAAAAGATCTAAAATTATGTAATTTGACTCAGAGTTAAAATAAATGTGAAACTAACAGAAACCTGAATGGAATTATGAAGAAAATTAATACTACTGAAAAAGGATTAAGATAAAAGAACAATGCCCTACATTCATGAGGAGGGTGATTATATTTTAGAAATGTCAATTATTTCTAAATTCTCTATAAATGTAATACTATTACAACCAAAGAAAACTGAAAAACTAGTTCTAAGTGACATGTAGATAATTAAAGTGCCAATAATAAAGTGATTTTGAATAAGAGCAAGGTGTGTGTGTCCTACTTTGAGATCAAGATGTATCATTAAATGATAGAAATTAAAATGAAGGAAAATGACAGATACAAACTCACGTAACAAAGTCAAATCCAGAAACATTTTGCACGCCTAAATCTTAATGTGTAAATTAGGTGGCAATGTAGAAGACTGGAGAAAGAAGATTGTTTAACAAGCACCGCTAATATAATTGGTTTCCACATTAAAAAAAATTAAGTCATTCTCAACATATAATGAAAATTTCAAGTGCATTAATTAATAAATACAAAAATAAACTTCAAAATATGAGAGAATATCAATATATATTTGGGAAATGAAAGAATTTCTCAAAAAAGAGATGAAAAGCACTTAGTATAAAATAAAACTGATCACATTTAATGTTAATAAAAAATAATCTACCCAAATATAACAGAAAATATGAAAAGACAACCAGAACAGGGAGAAAATATTTACCACTTACTGGTATGAGAAAGACAAAATTCAGACTATATTTAATACAGTCTACGAATCAATCAGAGTCACAAACACACACACACACAGCCCAATAGAAAGTACATAAAAGATACAAACAAGCAATTTATGGAAGAAACATGATTGACTAATAAATGGTTGTGAAGATACAGAACTTTAACAGTAATGATGGTAATGCAAAATAATCAAATTTTTCATAAAAATAAAATATTACATGGAATACAATTTTATTTTTATTAGATTTACAGTTTGTTTGTTTTTTTATTCAACTATGCCAATTCCAACGTTAGGGGAAGATGTAAAGCACTCCTTTGTACTGCTGAAGTGTAAATATTAAGAAACCCTCACATAAGCACGTTGGGAGATATAGAAATAAATGTTAATACCCACATTGTTTTTAAAAGAAAAACCAAAAAATCTAAAATCTTCTCCCTAGTAGCATGGAAAAAATAAATTGTTTTTTATTTTTGTAATGAAATGCTCTAGTATGTTCTCTCTCTCTTTTTTTTTTTTTAACAGTATTTTAACTCTTAGTCTGAGCTTAGTCACTGTATGAACTTTACATATTTTATACATTTTAAATAGTGGCTTACATTATGCTGGAGAAACAGAAAAACACTGTACTACTTATGGGATACCAGGGATTGTATTGCGCTTTTGAGGAGGCACGTCCTTCAGCTGAAGATCACTACTCCTTCCAGGCGGCTACCCTAAACAACTCTGTGTTCTCTGAATAACACAGTGCCCAGAAAACAGCCATCCTAGAAGTACAATTCTCATTTAGTCATGTTTATTTTTCGTCTGAATGACTGCTGAAATCTGTCCGTTCTTTTGATCTCTGCAGTCATCAGCTGCCATCGTTTTTCACCTGGATAACTGCAAAAGTTTCTTACTTGGTCTCTATATACCTATTTATGGTGCTTTCTAATCTGTTCTCTACACCGCATTGCAGCTGAAGGGGTAGTTTAATTTAAAAGTCAACAGCCAAGACTTTTACATGGCTTTCTGTTTTACTGATAAGGAAGTTAAAATATGTAATCTGATTTTACATGATTTTGTAATTGTGTATGACCTTACCCTTGTCTAACTCTTGTTCACAGTACTTCATTTGCCACCAGTATTTTAATTTTTACAGTCTGCCATGTTTCCTTCTAAGTCAGCACCTTGCATGTGCTGTTTCCTCTACTTCAAGCAGACTTTCAGTCTCTCTTGGCTTCATAAACTTCTCATATTTCTTCATTTCTTTACTCAGATTCACTGCTGAGGAAAGCCCTCTGTGAATCTCTACTACATCTTTCCTTCTGTAGTATGCTTTCATGGTTTCTTATCACTTTTCATCATTGTACTAATCTCTGCTTGTAATAATGATCCAAATACATAATTTATAATTTGATTAATATCTCCTTTTCCCACCATGTTGAGTAGCAATTATATCTGCTACAGGCCTCCTGCTATCAATGTTTGCTAGTACAGCACTAATAGAGCTGGCACTCAATAAATAATTGATGTGTAAGAGATATAAAAAATTGACTCAATAAGAATTCCATTTAGAGAAAGCCCTGAATTAAACAAAAATTAGGAAAATCTTTGCAAGGCCAAGGCAGGCAGATCACGAAGTCAAGAGATCGAGACCATCCAGGCCAACATGGTGAAACCCCATCTCTACCAAAAATACAAAAATTAGCTGGGCATGGTGGCGTACTCCTGTAGTCCCAGCTACTCAGGAGGCCGAGGCAGGAGGATTGCTTGAACCCGAGAGGGGGAGGTTGCAGTGAGCCGAGATTGTGCTACTGCACTCCAGCCTGGCGACAAAGTGAGACTCCATCTAAAAAAAAAAAAAAAAAAAAAATTGGTAAGTATTTTAGGGTGAAACTCCAAGGGTACCTGAACATACAAGATATTTCTATGAAGGAGAAGACAGATGAGAAATAGAAGGAGGAGAAGGAGAAGGAAATAGAAGAGAAAGAACAGGAGAGAGAAAGGAGGAGGGCAAAGATGAGATGTAGGAGTAGAAGAAGGAATTTTAAAAATTGGTAAGATCAGTGAGGAAAAAACTAAGGAGGTAAAATATGTATACAGTGTTACTCAATTATTCATTATTTCATGTATTTACTAACTAATTCAGCTATTATTTATTGTACATTTACCATATGCTAGCCACAAAGGCTACAGCAATAAGCAAAACAGATTATTTTCCCCCAGTTTATAATATAATGAATATAAATATTTAAACAATGAATACATGAGCAAGAACATTTTAGATAGTGCCATGCTCTGCGGAGCCAAACAGGATGTATTGCCATAAGCCTACATGGATGATGGAGAAAGAGTTTGGGATGTACTCCCCTCTCAATATTGAGTAAAATTCTTTAAAGACACCAATAATAACAATGTAAAAGCAGATTTCTGCACTTAAATTATTGTCAGTGAGACTGAGGCTGCACGAAATAAAGATACACAAAGTGAAACAGAAGAGAGAGCAGCAACTCATGGGAATGGGTAGAAACTGTGGCCAACTTTCTAGACTGACAAAGAGTTAGAAAAATGCTAGCCTTAGCTGATACCAGTTCAACATTTGCAATGTGTTTAAATTATCTAAAATAAATCAAAATATTGTAGTTCATCACTCAAGCCAACAAAAGAAAGAATATGGTCACATGTGATACAGAGGTTATGACCTTATTCCTTCTTTGATGAAACAATATAACATTTAAAAGCTGGATTTTGAGGAGATCAGAGTTAAAGTACAATATATTTAATCTAAAAGAAATAAATAACATTTTAGAGAACATCTTATTATCTTGATCTTGTCTGTATTTTATAAATAGAAGAACAAAAATTTTAGAAGTAAATAATTTGCTAGCTGGAAAAAAAAATGCCATCTATTGAAGATTCAATAGAAGAAGAGATGAAGTAATGGAGTAAGAAACAAATGAATTCATTGCTCTCTTATTTTTTCTTTGGAATCAATGAAGAAAACAAACATTAGGTATAACAAACAGCTTCCATTTGCCACTTCAGGTTCATTTTCCCCCTTCTCCACCTTGCTATGTGTCCATTATAGTTGGCCTACGTAAACTATGTCTAGAGTTCATATGCCAGTAGGAGTCAGAAGGATTTGGATAATGAGGACACTTCCGTAAGATAAGAAAGAGGGAGGAGAGTGAGGCAGATATTTTTCCCTAGCTCTCTTGCTGCAACACAACACTTGTATGTGATGACCACACAATTTCTCTTCCAAACTGGAACATACTTGAAAGTGAAAGAGGCACTACTAATGGTTCTACTTGCGCAATAGGGATAAAGCTCAACTAGCACAAATCTGTATGTATGTTCATCCTAACTTGGGCTATAATCCTCAGTAAATCACATTGTTCCTACAATTCCCTCCTCTTCTGGGCACCAGCTACCTCTGCTTCCTCTAGTCCACTGTTTCTCAAACATTATCGTGCATCAGAGTCACCTGTGAAAACAAATTGCTGCACACCAATCTCAATTAGAGTTTCTAATTCAGGGGTGGATTCTGAAAACTTGAGTGTCTAATTAATTCCCAGGTGAAGCTGATGCTGATGGTCCATGTTTCAAGCTTTGAGTATCACTGTCCTCATCCTTTCAGCTTTGGTGCTACTAGCTGTTGGTCTCTGCACGGTCACAAGAAGTCCTCTTATATTTGTTCACCGTTTTGCATATGTCCTCTCTGTAAATAATTTTCCTTTATTTATTTATATTACTATGCAATTATGAAAATCAGAGTTTCATCATTATAGATTCTTAACATTTCCTTCAACGAAATGTATTCACAGCTAACCCTCACCTCAGAATGAAAAGGATGGTTAGTTGTGCAGGGCCTCATGGGATTCATAGACTTCAAGTATGTCCTCAGTGTGCTTGCTTCTGTGGAATAGACACTACTGGAGAATCTATAGTTTTTGGTCTGTCTGACTATATCTAGCAAGTCAAGGTTTATGACACTATGATTAGGAATGATGGAAAAAACAGAGAGCTGTGGAAATAGATCCATATTGAGGAAAGAACTCAAAGCCTTTGTATTATTATTCCTAATTCTGCAAAGTTCATCCTCAGGAAGCATCATAATCATATAAGAAGAAACATATAGTGCCATCAAGTTTTATCTGGTTAGTCACCTTAATGATCACCAGAACACCTCATGGAATATTTCATTGATGTCTACTCAAACGAATCACTAAAACTTGAAAATACCTGTAGCTGAAGCAGGTGCTTTTTATCTACTCAGAGAAGGGTTTGCAAGTTTAAGCCCAAGTACAGGGAGAGACGAATACAAAATAAAAGAGAGCACAATAATTGGTGTCTTCTAAGGGGCTCTGCTAATTGCCCCTTCACAAATGTAATTTGCATATCAGCCATAACCAGCAATAGTCTAAAATCACTTTGGGGTTGAAGGTTGGCTAGAATGGGAAAAGGAATTTAAATAATTCTACTTTATCTTCTTAAGGAAAAAACAAGCTCATGAGCAATACTCAAATTTAATGATGCCAAGTGAATTAAACCTAAATGTCTGTGTGTATAGACCTAAATTATTTTAACTTTAACATTGTGTTTTTATCTCTGAATGATGGGAATATCTTAATCTCCCATATAACCACTAGATTGTGATAGATTTTGCTAGCACTAACATTTGCTGGGTTTTCTAAAACATACTGTGCAATTTGATTGCACCAATGTATTCTTTTCAGTGCTATCTTATACTTGTAATTCTTTCTAATAATCATATGCAGCTAAGTTCTCACAGCTAGCAGTACATGGCAGAATTGGAATTCATACCTGGGTATGTGCTACTCCAAAGTCAAGACTCCTAACCATCAAATGATTCTGTTTCTTCAGCCCCTATATGACTTTCCAGACCCCTTTCTTTCTCTTGTTTACATAGAATATACATTCACTTGGGCCGGGCGCAGTGGTTCATGCCTGTAATCCTAGCACTTTGGGAAGGAGACGGGCAGATCACAAGGTCAGGAGATCGAGACCATCCTGGCTAACACAGTGAAACCCCATCTCTACTAAAAATACAAAAAATTAGCCAGGCGTGGTGGCGGGCACCTGTAGTCCCAGCTACTCGGGAGGCTGAGGCAGGAGAATGGCATGAACCCTGGAGGTGGAGCTTGCGCTTGCAGTGAGCCAAGATTGCGCCACTGTACTCCAGCCTGGGTGACAGAGCGAGACTCTGTCTCAAAAAAAAAAAAAAAAAAAAAAAAAAAAAGAAGAATATACATTCACTCATTTACTTATTGACATAACATTTGTGAAAATCATTCTAATTCTGGGTACCATGTTATGACCACATGATCCAGTATTGTGAGCAAACAGAAAGACACCAGTTTTGAGGCAACAAACTCCTTGAGGGCAGAGATGGGTATTTCCTCTCTCTATATCTCAGGGGTCAACAGGAACCTCATAAAACTGTGGTCTCATATCCATGGAAACCCAGGCAGAGGAGTCATTGATGGGAGGAGGCCTCACAGAGGATGTGAGCCATGAGTTGCAAACATGAATCAGGAAGGATACTGTGAGGCTAAAACAAAGAGAACTGACCATAAACATCGTGTCCTAGTTGGTACATTGTTTTCTCACAGGGATATGGGTTAGGAATTCCAGAACCATTTTATTCATATACTGGTGTTGAATAAATAAATTGTAAATAATGAAAGTAATGTTTCTCACTGCTGGAGAAAGCATCTACAATGAAGGAAAAAGTAGGAACTAGAATAAAACCTGTGTTTTTAGACTGGAGCTTAAGGTATCAGTATAGACTGTATGAAAACATACACATACAGAAAGATAAATAGATACAGATAATAAATGTAAACGTGTATATGCATGAGTTTACATGTGCATATACATACATACGAAAGTCTTTGTGGAAGCATTTCTATTTCTCTAAAATGCCTTCCTGTGCTTCAAAAATGTAGTGCTATCCACTGACAGAGACTAGAAGCAGTGACATCCATTAGCAATGAGCACAGCCAGCACCCAGATCTTGGCTTCTAATACCATCCTCAGCAACAATGAATCAGAGCTCCTTAGTAAACTGGCTGATTCTGGGGCTTGGGCAGGGAAAATAAAGACAAGCCTGGAGCTTCTGGCAGTGCCAGAAAGTAAGAATGTACTAAAAAAAAATCCGTAAGTTCATACTTATATGAATAAATATTTAATAAACAAATAAATAAAAGTGGACAGGGAGACTGGGTGCAGTGGCTCACGCCTGTAATCCCAGCACTTTGGGAGGTCAAGGTGAGTGGATTACCTGAGGTCAGGAGTTCAAGACCAGCCTGGCCAACATGGTGAAGTCCTGTCTCCACTAAAAATAGAAAAATTAGCCAGGTGTGGTGGCAGGTGCCTGTGATCTCAGCTACTCAGGAGGCTGAGGCAGTAGAACAGGTGAAACCTGGGAGGCAGAGAGTGCAGTGAGCTGAGATCATGTCACTGCACCCTAGCCTGGGTGACACAGTGAGACTCTGACTCAAAAAAAAGGGGGGACAGGGAGATGTACCAAGTGTTTCTTACAAGAAATTTCAATTAATAAATATATAAAAAGTGAGGGAAATAGAAAATCACCATTAATACATCACAGTAATAAATTCCTGGACAAGATCCACCAATAAATGCTAAGATAAGTAGGTGAAAGTTTCAGCAGAAACAGAATGTTTGCATAACCTCAAAGTATGTTCCCCAAAATGTTTAGTAATTACGAAGGGAAAAAGTAGTTCAGGGTGGAGAACCCTGGCAGCCTTCACCTTAGTCAACTGCTTGGGGTTCATATTGCCAGTAAAACACAACATCATGTACCCTCTGAAATGATGCGCAGTGCACATCAGTTCTGTTGTGTCCTTCCTACTAATGAATAGCTTTAACACTCATCTTAAGAAAATGTTAGGCAATTTCAAATTGAAGGACATTCAGCATACTAGCTGATCCTTCAAAAGTGAGTTGAAAAGTATTAAAGAAGAAACACGAAAAAATGTTATGAAAGACAAGAAAGAGTGACAAATTGTTACAAATGGGAGGAAACTATAGAGACAGGACCACTAAATTCATGTGAGATCCTGGATTCGATTTTGAAACAAACAAATAGCAACAACAAAAAAACATTGATAGAAAGAATGGACATTACAAATCTAATGCGTATGAGACGCTACCTCACACCTGTTAGGATGGCTATTATCAGGAAGTCAAGAGTGAGAGGGAAAAGAAGAGAAGAAAAAAAGTAAAAAGATAAATGTTGACTAGGTTGTGGAGAAAAGAGAACTCTTGTACTGTGTTAGTAGGAATGTAGATTGGTACACCGATTATGAAAATAGTATGGAGGTTTCTAAGGAGATTAAAAGCAGAATTATCATATGACCCAGCAATCTTTCTTCTCCACATATACTCAAAGCAAATGAAATCACCACCTTGTAACGATATCTGCACACTCCCATGTTCATTGTGGCATTATTCACAATAACCAAGATAAACAGCCTATATGTCCATTGAGGAACAAATGGATAAAGAAACTGTGGTACCTATATTCAATGAAATATTATACAGCCCCCAGAAAAGAATGAGATATTGCCATTCTCACAACATGGATAAGGTTGGAGGACATTATTCTAAGTGAAATAAACCAGACACAGAAAGAAAAATATTACATGATCTCACTAATATGTGAAATCTAAAAAAAAATCAAATATACATAGAAAACAAAACAATAGTTACTCCTGTGAGGGTGGGGAGAGCAGAACTGGAGATGTAGATAAGAGAATGTAAAGTAGCAGATATGTAGGATGAACAAGTCTAGAGATCCAAGGTACAACATGAGGACTATAGGTAATTAGATTGTAAATATGGGATTCATGCTAAATGAATAGACTTAGCTACTCTTGCCACACGCACACACACACACACACACACACACACACAAATGGGTAACAATGTAAGATGATGGATATATCAATTTGCTTTACTATGGTAACTTTTTTGCTATCTATATGTATCCCATAATACCATGTTGTATACCTTACTTATACACAATAAAAATTATTTTTTAAAAACATATAAAAAAGAAACAATGGACATTTAACCAAGTTTAATAAGGTAAATAAATACCCTATTGTAATGTAAGTGGTTAAGTAAGGGAAACTGAATGAGGGATATAGGGGCACTCTTCATCGCACTTTTGTAATTTATTTGTAATAGCTCCACAGTCAGGGCTATAGCTAAGAACTGTAGGGCACAGATAATTTAGAATTCAGATTTTCTCTTTAAAGGATACCAAGGGAGCATAAGCAAGCCTCCCCATGGGAAGAAGAAAATGTACAGGAAAATGGGAATACACTTAAGGCTCTGAGATCTCTGTAAGCATCTTTGGACACTCAGTGGAGGAAATGAAATCATAAGACAATGTTTTCAAAGTTCTCATGATAGCACAGAGAAATACCCAAGCTAATGTTACAGGAAAACAAAAATAAAATATACAGTATATTGTAATAACTGTGTGAAAAACAAATTTACTCAGAGAAGGGGGGAAGATGAAAGCAACAACCACTGTTAACATTTCCTTATACATCTAGATGATGGGAACGGATGATTTATTTTCTTGTTTCAACTGTTCTGCATTTTATTTATTTACAATTTCACCTTGTTCAAAAAATAAAAGATTTAAGGCAGCTTGGTCTGAATTTTTCATTAATAAACATGGCATTTAAAAATGCAAAAAACAGATTGAGGATTTTTGAGGCACAGGAATGCATTTTAGACAAACAAAACCTCATCAACAAAGATATGAAAACACACACTGCATACTTGAGAAGTGGTAAATGGGTGTGATTGGAGCTCAGAGTGAAAACAGGGTAAATAATGATGCTCACAATGTGGGCTGACAAAAAATTGTGGCAAAATGCTTACAGACATATAGAAGAGCTCCTGGACAGATGCATTGGCATGAATTTCACAGAGGAGAAGTAGTAGAGTCTGTATATTAGAAAAGATAACCACCGTGAGGGAGGTAGGAAGTAAATGATGTCAGGTAGGGATATGACTTAGACTGAAACCAGGAAGGGGTCTAGTGGCTTTAGATTGCCCTCTGAGACCTAGGATTCCAGCTTGAGTGCGCCTCTGAACTTGGACTCATTAGTCTGAAACAAATCTCCCTTCAGACAAATCTACTCAGATGCCATGCTGGAAAATATCTGATACACAAATTCACATAAGGGCATTCATGCATTCATTATGGTGAAATTCAGCTACTACTTTCAATGACATTCTTCTAGGCTGACTTTAGTATCGGGATAACTTCACAAAATCTATTAAAAATATCTGAAAATATAAGTTGTTGATATCAACATCAGGACATTCAAAAATGTCATAATTATTCTTCATATAAAATACAATAGAGTTACTATTTTTTTAAATTGGGAAATATGTAAGCTAGATGATTTATTTTGTGTACTCACCGTAATAATTTCTATTGCCTCTGGAATATTAACAGCATTTAATCTTAAAAAAATTAGGAAGAGGTTTTAAAAATAGGTTCTTATTTTAGGTATTGTAGATTGCTTGAATTAAATGAAACTGTCATCACTGTGAATAAATATGGCTAATGTCAGGAAAGAAATATGACTCGTAAAAGGAATTAAGAAGTAGAATTAGCATGATTCTATGTTTTCTACATTAAAAACATACCAGTGATGAATTGAGGTCAGTGTCTTATGTATTATGTATTTGAAGTAGCTTATTTGCATAACTAAGAACCTCTCAGTCTCTGTATATGCTGGAAGTAAAATATACTTCACATCGATAAAAGATGAGTTGATATGCCATTTATGTACACAAGCGAGAATTATTTTCTCCTCTAAAGCCAACACATACTATTGCTAAACAGACAATCAAATGCCAGAAAAAGAAATAAAATGCAATTGAATCTAGCTCTAAGAAAGGGTCTAGATTTAGGAAAAATAAGTGCCATTACCTAACTACATTTTGCTAGGCTAGCTCTAGCTGTGGTTTTAAGAATAATCAGCACTGGTCTGGGTATGAGAGGGAGCTAGGCTGAAGAGTTAGAAGCTTTTCTAATAAGTCAGGTGAGAGCCAATGTAAGCTTGGATTAGACAGTCTGTCAGAGTGATTCTGAGAAGTAGTAAAAAGGTGAGGGATTTTTTTTTTTTTTAGATAAATATGGCTAGATTTTCTGATAGATTGTATGTGAAATGTGAAAGAAAATAATGAATCATTACTGAATGCATCTGGTTAAATTAAGATACATAAATTTGGGGGGGGAATAATCTACAATAGAGAAACTAGATACAGGTGCTTTCCCTAGGGGTCAAAATTAATACAATTCTGTTCTAAAGAAGTGCATGAGATTAAAATAATAAGGAAACTTCCTATTAACAGGGACACAAAAGTTTGACATTTTCTGATTCAAAATTTGATTTATGTCTGGCTTGATCATAGATGATATAGATCTTAGATAATGAGCGAATAATAAACAAAAAAAAATTCAAATATTCAATGTCCAAGAGTTGAAAATGTTAAAAACAGTTGTCTGTTATGACCTTAACTATAAACAGACATTTAAGTTGTTATTATTATTGTGAGACAGAGCCCAGGTTGGAGTGCAGTGATGTGATCTCAGCTCACTGCAACCTCTGCCATCTGGGTTCAAGTCATTCTTGAGCCTCAGCCACCTGAGAAAGGATTACAGGCACCTACCACCACACTTGGCTAACTTTATTGTATTTTTTAGTAGAGACAGGGTTTTGCCATGTTGGTCAGGCTGTTGGTGAATTCCTGGCCTCAACTGATCCACCCACTTTGGCCACCCAAAGTGCTGAGATTGCAGGCTCGAGCCACTGCACCCAACTGTTTAAGTTATTTTTCATGTTGATTTTAATGACCTATTTTTGTTAATTAATTATTTCTTAGATGTATCTTATTGTGATTTGTTATTATTTGCTAAGTTTAACCCTGAATCTTATTGCCTATTTTTTTTTTTTTATAAAAGTCTTGCCTGATTTCCAATTTTTCTATGTCCCAGACTTCTCCACCACCATAAATCTTTAAAAGAAGTAAGTCCCAATCCGTGCTTCAGGCATAACTTACCTTGTTTTCTCTTAGTTCCTTTTTGCCTGAGAACTCAGAGCCGATTCACAGGTTTCCCCCTGGCCACCGTGCGGGTGTTGGAGCTCTGCCAGTCATTTGTGCTACATGTGATCCCTTTAAGTGTGAGCTCCTGCCTCTTTCCCCAGCCCATCCCTTAAGTTTTGTTCAAGTTTTTCCAAGATGCCTCTACTGAACTACCCTGAGAACAACACCTAAGACAAAGCAGATACCTCACAAATGACAGTCTCTCATTCCTCCTTTTGGCCTGCTGCCTTTGCAAAAGTACAGTCTTCCCATGAAAGGATGGATGTGGTAGAGGTTAAAGGTCGGCATTCTCCTTGAGCAGCCCCTTTAACCAAGCTGCAGCTTTCATGAGGTTTTCTTGAGAACAAGGGCTAGCTTTGTGCAAGGATTGCACTTTAGAAAACAAAAACAAGAACAAAACAAAACACAAGGACTTCCCTGAGCTAGAGTGTCTCTTGGCATTTATTTTCATTGAATCCAGCAATTGTTGAGCCTTTACTAGAGGTCGGATACCATGATATCCACTTAAAGTCTAAAAACATAAAAAGAGATAGCCCCTTCCCTCAACTCATTGTCTTCTAGTAGGGAAGAGAGTGATGCAAACAATTGCAATATAAAATATACTCTGATAAGTTCTGTAATATACAAGAACCATGAAAGTGTGCAGGAAAAAATGGGCTTCTTTTCATTGAGAAAATCTGTCATGAACTTTAACAAAGAGTAAGGAAAGGGAAGGTTGTGGTAAACAGAGGAAAGATAGCAGGGAAACAGCATTCCAAGAAGAGTGAAGAGTATAAATAGAAATACAAACACTGAAGTACATATTTGAGCAACAGAGAACAGTTCAAGTGGCTGATTTATGGAAGAAAATAAAGAGAAATGACTATGGGTCATTTGGCACCTAAAGGAAACTTGTCTTCTACACTCTACATGTCTTTTCCTTTCTCTTCATCCTATGGCATGGGCTCAAGTGTTTGGAAATGACTTTCAGAATTACTGTTTAAGTATGTTCTGTCTAGCTTTTGTTGAGGTGGGTGGCTCCCTATGAAGTGGCCCTGGCTAAGTGAATCCTGGAGTTTTTCTCATCTGAAGCTTAATTGATTATGTAAGGGCCATGGTAGGTGGAAAACAGTAAGACAATTTGCTTTCTTTATAATCAATACATTTTTTGAGGACGTTGTTGTTCTGCATTGCTTTCTTAGAAGAACTGAGGCAGATTTATAGTCAAAAGGTAAGTTTTCATCTATGCACTAACAATTGTATTAAACAATAATTTACCCCACAAATATTTAACTCTAAGTACCAGAAAATACACTAGGCAACAATGGTATACAAAATAATAAGACAGATCTCCTGCCCTGAGATGGCTTACATTGCATACTTCTTATAAGAAACAGAATGATTGTTAGGTATTAGTATGAGTTCACTAAAATGTTATTTTTATGTAACCTCCATCTGAAAATCTCTGAAGCTTAGCCTCTTGAATTGCAAAACTCTTGGAAGCTTAACCTCCTGAATTATAAAATGTATTTAATAAAGTTTGCTTAAAACATAAGGTTTTATTGAGTTTTATATTCATTATATATACAAAATATTTTACATGCTGTAGAGTGTTATACAAATATAAGATATAATTAATAACAAGACTACTGTTTATTTTTATTTTTCAGAATTGTATAGCCTGACAAGTCATGGGTATGTCATGTAAAGTGTATCTTAAATTCAGATAAGTAATTATTTTAATAAAAATAATTACTGTGCCATTGTGGAAGAGAAAAATCACAAATAACTGAAGTCAAAAGCATTTGAGTGAAAGTAGAGCCAGAGTATACACTGAAAGAAACGAAGAAGAATTTTCCAAAAAAAAAAAGAGTAGATTTCATGAAGTCAATTAATAGAGAACTGGCCAGAAAAAAAATTAATTTGTATGTGTTTGGACTGATTCTTTACCAAAATGGTCATTTCCATGCCCACAAGTTCAGCAACAAAGTTTCCGTAAAATGGTTTCTCTTTCTGCATCCATTGCCTCAAGTTGTAAAACTTGCAAATCTCTCTTACTTCATCTCAGCTCTTCTTTGTAGCCACTTGTGCTCTCTTCCTTGGGTCCAGAGGCACCCAGCAATATGGATAATTTCCTATTTATCAAGGCTACCTACTGTTAAATTGAATATTGTTTTGTCTATCACATGCTCCAAATCACCTTTTCTTTTTATATACAGCCCATGGTTCATTCTGAGGATTTTAGCCAGAATTATAGTGTCTAACTCCAAATTCCCTATCTTCTAGAAAGGGGAGATGGGCAACACTGCACTTTCTTACATTCAAATTAGTGCTTTCTCAGTGCTTCTGGAATAGACTTATGTGCCTAGACCCTTCATTAAGCTTAATTTCTTCCTCATATACCTACCCTGGGAATTTCAGATATGCTGGTTTTTTCTAAGACCAGAGGCCAGATTTCAGCTCTAGTGTAGCTACTCATACCCTCTTCTGGCCTGCAGTGAGAAGCCCGCACATTGCCCCCTGTCCCCCCACCCCTCTGCCAACCAGGAACAAACACCATCATGTTTAAATGTGCCCAAATGGTCAGTACATAGCTCAGACCATCATTCATCTGGGACTGTGCTTTAGCTTAAGTGTGTAAGATGCTGTACATGTAGTCATTTTCTCCATGTCATGATGGGTATACACATTAATACGTGACATACATGTAGAATAACATGAGGCCTTGGAATCAGATCCGCTGGTCTGTTGCCCATCCCTGCCACTTACTAACCTGTGATCTTACATAAATGACCTCCCTCTCTGTATCCAATCCTGTGTCTTCTAAGGTGTGGCAGGGAAGGGCAGAAATTCAGCCAAAAATTTAGGTACCTCTAGATGAGTGAAAAGATAGGGAAGGAAATGAACTACAGGAAAGCATAGCATAGGCACAGTGCAGAAGAAAACCTGTGGTCAAGGGCTCACCTTAAACTCCTTGAAAACAGCGTATTGGCAGGAGGCAAATAGGTCATAATCCACCTGACCTCCTTAAAATCTGAAAGCTTTCTTGATACAGGCTGTGTTTGGAAGGGAGGGAGTGGAAAGGGTGACACCATGAGTGGCTGACATTGATTTCTCAGTAGGCTTTTGCAAAGCCCTAATTCTACCCACTCCAAACCCGGGATTTTGCTAATGACCTCTGTGTGGAAGAAGGGCCTGCACTGGTTCTTTTAAGGTAACCCCGGGAAGTGGTAAAAGCTGAACTTAATAATACATACAAAGCATTCTACTGTTTCCTCCAGACCTCACCTGCAGCCACCCACTACCTACCTCATCTCTAAAATACATACAAATTCAAGACAGCCATCAGTCTCTTTCCTTCCTTGCTTTCTTTTTCTTTCATTCTCTCTGTCTTTCTCTCTTTCTTTCTCTTTCCTTCTTTCTCTCTGTCTCTCTCCCCCTTTCCTTCCTTCCTTCCTTCCTTCCTTCCTTCCTTCCTTCCTTCCTTTTTCTTTTCCTTTCTTTCATATAGTTCCTCAAATTCATACTTCTCTTTTTCTCTTTAGTTTTACTGGAATTGATTGTGGGAGGAGGAGCCAGCCACCTGTATGATTTCAATTTAACAAGAAATTGTCACTTGCTTTTCTAATTCCATGCACATGTTGCCCTGTCTATCTTATCTGACTCCTTTTTTTTTTTTTTTTTTTTTGGAAAATTGCTTCTGATTTCTGTATCAGTTTATTTGTGATGTAGTCTTGGAAAATTTTTTTCACTGCAGATAAGTAAGTCTGTTTCTTCCTCGTGCTACTCTAGCACTTGGTAGAAGACTGAATCACTGCCCTTTTGAATAGCATTGCCAGTTTTTCTTCATTTGTGTCTCACCAGGGTAAGGAACCATTCATGTTTATCTTAGTATCCTGAGTTAAGTACAGGAACTGACTCATGATATGTATTTAGTACGTGTTTAAGTGAATTTGAGATGAAAAACTACACTAAAGTGTTCTGTGATGGAAAAGCTTGGACTAGAACCCAGGTCTCCTGCTTCTCCTGTCCATCCTCCTTCTCAGAATAATTTATAAAGTCTCCAAAATTCAATCTTGAAACAATGCCAGTTCAGCTGCAGGGGATAAAGCAATGCCACAAGAGCATTTGCATCTGAACACGCAAGCTGTGCCATACATTTTGATTTGACAGAGCATCTTTAATATAAACAAGTATCCCAAAGAACCTTAACAATTCAAGATAATGGAATTACAAGCATAAATAATTTACAACAGAAGAGATAAAGAAACTAAAAGGCTAGCAACCAATATGAAAGAGGCAGAGGTAATTGTCTTTAGAGTTTGAATTCAAAACATATTGGAGAGGTAGATGGGACCCAGGGTCATAGAGAGGCCATCACAGAGTACAAAGTCTTTAGAGGAAATGAGGAAATGGCGGCTACTCTAAGTATGAAGAACATTTGTGGGCAGATGGAAAAGAGGCGAGTGCATAGCAAACACACAAGACAAGAAATATCCTTGGGAGGCGAAACCAGTGAGCTAAATTCGGTCTGGTTTTAATCTCTTTCTATTTTAACATCAAGTTTAATATTAAGTATTTGGAAGGCAGTTTAAGCAGAAAAAAAAAAAAAAAAAAAAAAAAACCCTGTGTATAGTTTTCTTCAAGTTTGTTAGAGGATAGAATAATGTAGTCACAGTCATAAACTCAAGAAAACAGAGAATAGGCAATACATTTCTCTGACTCTCCTTCAGGGTAATGAGTGGCCTGCCTCCTCTGGGCCTGGATCACTCTGTTTATTATTAATCATTAAGAACTTGCATTCTATTCAGATTCAGTTTTATTAGTTCCCTGTAGGTTCTGCAATAAAGCTGGTCAGGAAAAGGTTACAGATCAATCCTTACTTTATAGGTGAGGATGCTGAGCTGTGGAGAGTATAAGGGTTTTAAATAATCTTGGACTTAGACATGATTTTGGTATGACTTGATTTGTTGGCATTCTGCTTTGTGTTCATTCATATAACATAAATCTATCTCTTAGCACATTTTGACATTGATGAAATAGTTGTTCAGTGGCCAAAACCTAAATCAATTAAGAGAAATTCAGGTGTATAAGTCATCCTAAGGTATAGCTGTACTTAAGTCATCACTTAGAGATGAGAAAACTGAGGCCCCAAAAGGTTAAATGACTTAATTGCAATCTAATCAGAGTTGGTTCATGGTACAGTCAGGAGTAGAACTCAAATCTGCTGATATTCAGTTCTGTTTTCTTAGAAACAATACTACCTCCTGTGTCCTGACTAGAAAAGCGTTAAGTCATGCTCCAAAGTGACCCTCTAACATGACAAAGCTTACAATAATCTGCTTAGACTGCTGTGAAATAAGTGGTGCTAAAAGATCCATCAATAGAATGAAATAAATTATAAAATAAACTTTAAAAATAACTTGGCCTGCTTGGATTTTTGTTTAATTTTAAATAACTACTTCAAAATAGCCCTTTCAAGGGAAAGCACTTTTTTTTTCCTAGAAAAGGAACCCATTAATGACTTCGAAAAAATTAATTTATTGCGTCTCAGTCATTGGCCCCAAAGAAGACTAAGGAGATGAGATTTAGCATTTGGAGGATTGGAATCAAGAAAAGACAAATAATATGAAACATTGTTGAAGAAGAACAAATATTTCACTGGTGGCAAAGGACTGTGACAGTTCTACCTATGTGATACATAGATCCAATATTCTGATTTTCTCCCATGTTTGAAATTTAACTGAACACCAATATTCTTGTTTTCTAGTAACATTAATATCTTGAATATCTTGCATTTAAAAATTATCTCATGAATCTTTAATCTTAGCCTCTGAAGAGAAAGATCATAATGTTGGGAGTTGTAGTAGTCAGCCTCTGAGATGGCCCCCAATAATGCTATCTTCTGCTTTCTCTAACCTTTTTTTTGAAACGGAGTCTCACTCTTGTTGCCCAGGCTGGAGTGCAATGGCGCAATCTCGGCTCACTGCAACCTCTGCCTGCTGGATTCAAGCAATTCTCCTGCCCCAGCCTCCTAAGTAGCTGGGACTACAGGCACATGCCACCATGCCTGGCTAATTTTTTTGTATTTTTCATCGAGATGGCGTTTTACCATACTGGCCAGGCTGATCTCGAGCTCCTGGCCTTGTGATCCACCTGCCTCAGCCTCCCAAAGTGCTGGGATTACACTGTGCCCCACCTCTTTCTCTAATCTTGTATAGTCCTCTTCCAACTTGTACCCCACAGGGTTAGCCTGTGTGACCGATAGCATATGGCAGAAGTGAAGATACTTCTGAGATTAGGTTATGAAAGACCATGGCTTTTATCTTAGGCGGTTTCTCCTCTTCCTTCACTTCTTCTCCTCTTTCTTTCTTTCTGCTTCTTCTTTTTTTTGTTTCTTTGTTCTTTGTCTTCTTCTTCTCCTGTCTATCCCTCTCCCCTTCACACATTCACTCTAAGAAAGCCAGCTTCCATGTCTTGAGGACACTCAGGAATCTCTGTGGAGAGGCTCATGTTGACAGGAACTGAGATTTCTAGCCACAGCCAGTAATGAACTGAGAACTCCAGCCAACTGCCATGCAAGTGTGTCAACCTAGAAGCATATGCTACCTGAGTAAAGGTTTTAGCAACCTCATGAGAAGCCTGGAGTCAGAACCATCCAGTCTCTGAATTCCTGATGCTCAAAATTGCTAGTTAACAAACTTTGTTTTTTTAAGCCATAATGTCCCATAGTGTCTTTTTAACTGCAGCAATAGATGACTATTACATAGGCATGGTGGGTTTGAAGAACTCATTATATCACTCTCTACATAAATAAACATATTGTAAGGACTACTTATTGGCCAAGGAATGCTTTCTACCTTAACCTATAGCAATAAATTTGTAGCCCGAAACATAACTGCCATGGACTAAATGTTTATGCCCCTCCCCCAAGTTCTGTGTTCAAATCTTAACCCTCATATGGTGATAATAGAGGGTGAGGTCTTTGAGAGTTAATTAGATCATATAGGTGGTACCCTCATGAATGGTATTAACACCCTTAAAGGAGACACCAGAGAGCTCTGTCATCCTCTTACCGCAAGTAAAGATCCAATGAGGAATCAGCAGCCTGAAACCCAACAAAGGACTTTCACCAGAACTCAGCCATGCTCTTGGACTTTTAGCCTCCAGAATGGTAAGAAATAAATTTGTGTTTTTTATAAGCCACTCAGTCTATGGTACTTTGTTATAGCTGCCTGAACTGACTAAGCCAAGGCCTTCTCAGAAAAATACAATATTTCTTTGACTTCCTTTGCATTTAGATTTAGTATTTGACTAAATGTCGGCCAATGGGATATAAGCCGATATATATATATATATGTGTGTGTATATATATATATATATATATGTATAAAACTTCTGACTCATCTTTAACTTTAAAGTTTTGAATGTGGCCTGGACTTTCCTTCTCTTTTCTTTCCCATAAGATGCAACATACTAGGGGATCACAGAATTTGTAAATTAATAGAAACTGAGTCCCAGGATGACAATTAGCATCAGGACCAACCTTGAGATTGTTTGTGAGAAGGGAATAAATTGTTTTTCTTTTTAAATTTGCTCACAGTATTGTGGGGTGCTTATTTACAGCAGGTTAGTCTTTCCCCCTTATTAATAGAAGGTATTGAAAAGTTACCCAGTGCATAGATCATTGTTAACTGTAGGTATGAAAATGATGGGGAGAGCAGATCTAACAGAGAAATGAGAAAACTGGTTAAGGTGGTCAATTGAGGAAGGGAAACTGAATATAAGAGTGAAATTCAAACTAACTCACTACCTAGAGTACCCTATTCAAATGCAGGACAAAGACCATTTAAGGTATATACTTTGAAGTACCACTTCCAGACAAGCGGACTTCCTCTAGGAATTTACTTCTAGAATAATCATTAACTGTTTCTTGCCACCAAATGCAAATAAGACCCAGAAATAGTCTCTTTTAAGTTAACCTCACTTCATTTGAGAAATTCTAAGTTCTCTTAAAGCTTTTGTCATTTTCCCTTCCTTTGCCAACTTATTTTTACCTCCTTTATGCATCTAAAATGTTATTTCTTGTTGTTATCAGCTCTCAGTTTAATACTGTGGCTGACTAGCTTGCATGGGTTAGCCTAGATTAAAACTGCAAAGTAGATTTCTGTCTTCATGAACTACTACTTTTATTGCTCGGGGTGTGTGTTTGTTTGTTTGTTGTGACTGAGGTGGGAATATGGGAGTGAGTAAGGGTATTTTGGTCATCTTTAATGACAAACAGGTTAAATTAATAATAAAAAAACTACAGTATGCTAGAGAAGAAATGATATTAGCAACTTGAGGTGCTGTACTGTAACTGGGTAGTAAGAGGCATAAACCTGACATAACCACAAGACTAATTGTTATTTGCCCCTGAAGTCATGTCTCCATAACTAAAATCTGTTTATAAGGCAAATAACTTCAGGATTCATTTCATCATAATATGTTCAGGTAGTACTGCAGTCTAATTATTGGCTGAAACAATGAGAATCAAATCTCTAAATGTTACTGACTAGTAAAATGTACTAGGTTAATGATTTTTTTTTTTCTTTTTAATTTGCCTTCGTCAGATAACCCACTATTTTTCTGGCTAATTTGGAATTCAAAAGTAACCTTTGTTTCCTGTTTAGCAATTCTTAACATTTCCTTTTTTGTCGTTTGTTTTGGTTTCAACATAGCAGCAGGATAGGACTTCACACAGAGTGGCTCACTTTCAGGGTGCTCTTGAGTAAATACAGAGACCTTGCTCATGTCTGCCTCTATTGAGAGTCATTGTTCTAGGACTTCTAGTCAGCTCAGTTCCACGGGTAATTATGAGCACCTTGGACTAGTAGAATCCTATCCTTCATAGTTTAAATTTCCCCCAGCTATTCAGAGCTTGCCCATTTTTTCGTGTTTTGGCGCAGGCTGTGCAAACTCTGTAAAGTTTGTCCCAGCTCCTCTTTTTTCCCATTTGCATTTCTTGTGTCCAAATCAGTTCTGTTTTTGAGCAATGGTGTGGCTGGCATGCTTTGTGAGCTCTATGCTGCCTCTTGTTTTCTTCTCATCAATTCTATGACCCAAGGCGACAACATCCTGTCCCACATTTAACCTTTACTTCTTTCTTTCTTTATTTTTTTCTGGCAGGTGTTAAGGATAGTTGAGCAGGGTGAGGAATACAAACATAATGTGGTACAGAGTTAAGTTAACTACCTCACATTCAAGTGAGAGAGAAGAGTTCATTAGAACCAAATAATGCAGCTGTCGATTCCATTGGCTCTGCTTTCTAAGTAGTAACTCAACTGGTCACAGGCACAGTACTTACTAGGTGAATCTATAGGGCAGTATCTGTCTAACAAAGATGTTCTTAAAAGCTTTTTTTTTATTATTATTATTCCTGAGGATTAGATGACTTCATTTTGTTTTTTCAGATAAAGCAACAGAGTATCAATTTTCTGAGCCCTTATATGCCCTAGACTGTTTGATGTTCACTGTCTACTCTCTGACACTCCTACCTAGAATCATGAGCCTTTAGTAAAAAGGACCCATAATATACCCTGTCTCTTAGGTGACTCTACATCCACTGATAAATGTTGTAAATTGCTCTTTAAAATTTAGAGATATTATGATTAACACGCCCATCCATTCACTCTAACATCATTTCTGTGAATATCAAGAAGACATATTTGATCTGTTTGATCAGGGCAAGATGATCAGGCCATGGCTGTGCCAGGTCACAGTCTAGCATTTGTGATTACTGGATCACATGGGCTTCATTATCCCAATAACTATGCTGTCTACCCATACAGGTATTTAACTCACTGACTTTGAGGTTATTTCAGTTATTTTCCATATCTTGGGGAAATTATAGGTCATCTAAGCAGGTAAGCATGAGAAAGTCATTTTAATTAAGGGCACATTAAAAGTAAAAAACACAAATTATTGATGGGGTAATGTCTCAAGCATCAGCAGACTCCATGAATGACAGCAGTGCTGTTCAGACACCAATCATTCTTGTCTTTAGCTGCAGCTTATTTTATGTTTCAGAACCATCTTTAATTAGACTTTTGAAACAAGACCCAATAAACAAACTCTAAATTATATTTGACAAACTAGAGATTCAATTCCAAATATTCTACATGTTCTAATACACAGCAGAGAGTCCAGAGAAACATGACCAGCATAGCAAGTGAAGTCAGAAAACATGAACAGAATACATAATGCAAAATCTATACTCAGTAGTCAACTTTTTTGTTTTTCTTTTATAATTAATGAATACTGGAAAATTCTGTTTGTGAAGAAGTTGGATTAAAACTGTAAATTATTATTGAAGCAGCCAGGTACAGGTTTGACATTATTATGCACAGTGAAAGGTGTTTAAGCATTAAACTGTTTGAGGCACTATCATCAAATAATTTTAGTTTGAATTTGTTATATTTTAAAAGTCCAGATTAGCCCATATTTCTCTGAAGGCCATCCTCAGATAATATTTTATATTTTCCTTAATTATTTCAAATATTGTGCTTATATTGCTTGGAGTCTTAGCTCCAAGGACTCTCCTTTCTAAGAGTATAGTAGGGCTTCACCCACAGTCAATAGCTGCTTTAAGACATTGGTATATAGAGACTTTTTGGAGACATTGGTATTGTAGAAACTGTGTGTTTCAAGTCTGGAAGTAACACGGTTGAGACGGATTTCAATATGTTTCATATCACATCATGTAAACAAGCAGATTCTTCACTTGCTCACATACTATTTTGAAGAAATGAAATTTGATCAGAGGAGGAAAAATATTACCTGAGCCACAGGATTTTTGTGATTTTCTTTGTATATTTCACAAACCCAGCACTTAGTGGAATATTGGCTAGGAAACAAAATCACTACAATTTTTACAGCTGTATTTTGGAACTTCCATTTTCTCTCTTTCATTTTACAAGTGTTTATTATGTACTTATTATGCACCAGGCAATGTTCCTTAAACTAGCAATAAAATGATGAGCAAGAAAGGCCAAGCCCTTGTGCTCATGCAACTTATATCTTACAGAGTGAAACATATGATAAATAATAATAAAATATTGTAAGTTCTACTACTTGTGACTACTATGACAAAAAATAAAAAAGCTAAGAGAATAAAGGGAGTGGGTGGTGTCTATTTTATAAAGTGGACAGAGAAGACCTTGATAGTTAAATGGTCTGACAATCGAGGAGGGAGTATTTCATGACAAGATAACAATGACAGACAGTATTCAGCCACTTTCTCTACTTAGCCACCTTCTAAGCATCTTACACAAATAAAATCATTTGATCCCCATCACAACTCTGTGAAGTAGGTGCAACTATTATCCTCATTTGACTGACAGACTGAGAGTCACAGGCACTAGGCAATTTTCCAAGGTCATGCACTTAGCTGGTGTCAAAGCTAGGCCTTTAACCCAGCAAGTCAGGATTCAGCATCCACATTATTAACTGCTGCACTGCCTTGCTGAAAGAAGATGTCTCTAGATAGAAAAAACAGTTTATGTAAGGTTGTAAAGATATCAGAGTCATAAAAAGTCACAGTACTCAATGAATGACAAGCATCTCAGTGTGGCTGAGACAGGTGAGGAGAAGAGAAATATCAGATGACGCTGCAATACAGTATACCATGGTAAGTCTTTGGCATGTATTTTGGGCACAATGAGAAACCTTGCAGGCTTTTAGGTAGAGAAGCAACATTACTTATTCTAAGCTTTTAGAAAGTCACTTTGGCTACTTCCTGGTAGATGGATTTTAGGTTAGTATGTCTGAAGACCAAAAAGAATGAGGGGTGTACTGCTGCAGGACAGGGATGTCAGTGGTTTAGGCTAGCGTAGTTGTGTTAATGAAATGTGATGAAATTGAGATACATTTGAAGGATGAGCCATCATGATTGCAGAGATCGTATATGGGAGAAAGGCAGGTAAAAATACATCCAAGTGGAGTGGTTTAGACATGTTGAATACACAAATTAAACACTAAGACCGTGGGCTAATCTGATCCATTAGTATACCAAAATGTACACTTAACAAAAGTTCCAGCACAAATATCAATATATCATATTTCATCATCCTAATATGCAAACATTATCAAACTTCAATATATCTGGAATTACCATTCTCTTTATTACTGATAAGAGCTTAGGTTCACACCGGGCGCTGTGTTTCATGCCTGTAACCCCAGGTTCAGGCCGGGCGCTGTGGTTCACGCCTGTAATCCCAGCACTTTGGGAGGCCGAGGCGGGCTGATCACCTGAGGTTAGGAGTTCAAGACTGGCCTGGCCACCATGGTGAAGCCCCATCTCGACAAAAAATACAAAAATTAGCTGGTCGTGTTGTGTGCTTCTGTAATCCCAGCTACTCGGGAGGCTGAGGCAGGAGAATTGCTTGATCCCGGGAGGCGGAGGTTGCAGTGAGCTGAGACCAACCCATTGCACTCCAGCCTGGGCAACAAGATTGAAACTCCATCTCAATAAATAAATAAATAAATAAATAAATAAATAAATAAATAAATAAATAAAATGTTTAGGTTCAATAAAATGTTATTAATTGAACTTTCCTTTCACATAGGAGAAGTTGTTAGCATTTGCTTAATTGTACCTTTCCTTGATACTTCCACATTAATATTTCTGTTTTCTAGGAGTCTCTACCAGAATATATGGCATGTTCAACTCCTTTACACTCTTTTTTAAACATATGTTGCAGGCATGTTATGCTTTCAGTATTAAAAAAACAAACTGTTTTGGAGCAGGAGTTTCCTCTTCTGTGCATTTTGGTATTCCATAGAGTACCAAAATTAGAAATAGAGCCAGAGTTAGAAATGAAGGAACAAGCTCAATAAATTACTCTTGAGTTGACTTGACAGCTGTCAGTGGGGTGCTACACTATTCAAAATTTCCTTTTCCAATGACAAAATTCAGCTAAATGTCTATTTCTGGAGTCTCTCTGTTTTGTTGGCTAATTGGCTATTAGAGTAAACAGAAATATCATCTGTATAATCAAAATTCTAACAGACACATAGGGACAGGGAAAATGTTCTTTAAGGAAATGAATTAAGAGTGAAAAGGTTACTGAAGAAAGAGACACCAAGAACAAATGTCTTCACTACAAACACACAGCATTAATAGAGACGAGCAGGGCACGAGCTGCCTAAACGTTTATTGTATTTCCTTTTCCAGATGAGCTCTTTCCTTTTCCTTTTCATACTAGCTTATCGTATATCATGACTAGACAGTTAAAAAAATAACATCAGAAACATGTGAGGAAGTTCAAAAGACCCACATTAGATAATAAGATGAGTTAAAAAATACATTTTGAAATCTGCACATGTAAAACAAACTTATCAAAATGTTACACTGAGTGTTCTTCTGAATACATAATAAAATATACATATATATGTATGCATATATATACACACATATATATTTTCTGGACTATAATATCAGTATACTAAAACTACCATTAGGAAGGAGAACTTTTGGGAACATGAGTACATGATTTTTCCATAGTGACATGGTAGTCAATTAAGGTGATTTTGTGAAAGAAGTTGGGATAGACAGAAATTAATAAATCAAGGAAAGCAGACTGTGGCCACAGTGAAACAGCAATAAAAAATTTATAAGCATGAAACAACAACAGAGTTCATTAGTCTGCATACTTAGCAAGTTGATTTAAAAATTTAGACTCCCAGACTTTGATCTGCAGAAGTGTGTCCTGGTCCTGAACATTCAAAGGTAGCCAGATCTTGGTGCTTTTTGGACTTGAGTAATAACAGACAGCTGGAACCTAAGCCTTCCCTAAAACAATTATGCCTACAGTTCTCTTCACACTTCTAATGTGTATAAAAATCATATGAATTATCTTAAACTAATGGTCACAACTTGTATAAATAAAATGCAAGAAATGAAAATCAGAGACTTTTCACTCAAATTTATTCCTGTGAAATCAATACATCTTTGGTTCAAAAACCACTGTGAAATTTCAAGAATACCTAACACAACATAGTCAGTACTATTTATAGCAATTTATAAAGTACAATACCTAAGCATATAATATGTGATATTACAATGTAGAATAATAAGAGGAACACATCACATTGTTTGCCATGATTCAAAGCAAAATGGAAAGTCATGCTTTTTCCTTGTTCAGAATTTGTCTTTCAAAGTCAAAGCAAAGACACAAACTGATCTAACTCATATAGTGTCTTGAATTTTTCTGGAATATTTATGCATGGCAGAGTTTATTCCAGAGACTATCACATGGAGCAAAATACAAAATAAATGAGGAAGCTGCTCTGCACAGAGCTCTGTAAATTTTTTGGGAATGTTGCACTAAGGAAATTCCAAGACCGCCCTCTGATATCCTGCCCCAAGAACACCCAACTCAATCTGTTAAATGCAAATTGTACTCATAAAGGCTATGTGGGGAATTCAGACAAGAAGATTAAGACAAGAGCCAGAAGGAAACCAAAAGACTGGGGAAGGAAATTAACCAAGTTCCAGAACAATTCGCAAACCAGTGAATTAGGAAGAGCTGCTACATAATTGAGTAGACATAAAAGCACAAGCTCTCTGGAGGTAAAAGAGAGATAAGGTTCAGAAATAAGGTGTGTGGAGACTTCAGGAAGGAGCCCCTTTAAATTACTTCTTTTTTTTTTTTTTGAAATGGAGTCTCACTCTGTTGCCCAGGCTGGAGTGCAGTGGCACAATCTCAGCTTACTGCAACCTCCACCTCCTGGGTTCAAGTGATTTCTGGCTGATTTTTGTATTTTTAGTAGAGACAAGGTTTCACCATGTTGGTCAGGCTGGTCTTGAACTCCTGACCTCAAGTGATCCGCCTGCCTCGGCCTCCCAAAGTGGTAGGATTACAGTCCTGAGCCACCGCGCCTGAACTAAATTACTTCTTTTATTTTATTTTTCTTACTTTCTGAAGCCCACTGAAATGAGTAAAAATTGAAGACACAAAAAACTATCTGTACTCATCTTTAAAATGGCCATAATTGCATACCATATGCTCTGAAAAATATTACCTGGCAGATACAAGAAAATTAAGTAAAGAAGTTAAAACATCTTTAGAAGCATTCATGTAGGCAAGTCCAGGCTATGGTATTGTGAACCGTTTAGCATGGAGGATACCCTCAATCTCTCTTTACTGAGTGAAGAACAGCATGATCAGACCATTTTTCTCCACTCACCATGCAAGTCAGTTAGGACAGTCATCAGAGAAGGCAGGGGTAGAAGAGGTAGGAAATTATTCGAATAAGGCGCAGCTAGCTGGGTGGCTGCTTAAAGGTGACTAGGTACAACTAAATGTCTCCTGATATCCACACAGAAGGCTTGTGATGAAACTTTCAAAGAAAGACCTTCCAAAAACAGCTATGTTGGCTAAACTATTTTAAAGTTTCAAGAAACAGATCACTTTCTTGCTATTTAAACTCTTTCAATTGCTAAAATTCTTAGTTTGCTTTTTTACAAAAATGTATCATGTTAGTAAATCACAAGCACGGTGATATTAGCTCAATACTTGACAAAAAGTACTTAAGAAAAGTAGTCATTTCTAATGAAAAATAAAGTAGTGCCTTTAGTGATGGAGATGGAGATAGAGATGGGGAAGATGTTGGGGTGGGGTAAGAGTGGACATTTTCTGAAAAGAAAATATTTAATATGGGTTAAAAAAAAAAAAAAAAGAGCCGGGTGCGGTGGCTCACGCCTGTAATCCCAGCACTTTGGGAGGCCGAGGCGGGCGGATCACGAGGTCAGGAGATCGAGACCATCCTGGCTAACACGGTGAAACCCCGTCTCTACTAAAAATGCAAAAAATTAGCCGGGCGAGGCGACGGGCGCCTGTAGTCCCAGCTACTCGGGAGGCTGAGGCAGGAGAAGGGCGTGAACCCGGGAGGCGGAGCTTGCAGTGAGCCGAGATCGCGCCACTGCACTCCAGCCTGGGGGACAGAGCGAGACTCCGTCTAAAAAAAAAAAAAAAAAAAAAAAAGAGAGAAGTTATCTTCGTTGAGAAGCATTATCACCAAAGTGAGATATAACTATCCACTGTCATTAATACCATTTAACATTATGTTGCAAGTGTTACCGATGGCAATTAAGAAACTTTGTAAAAAGATATTAGTTATGACTACATATGCATCCTTGGAAAACTTAAGAGATTCAACTAAGATGGCTGTTTATAAAATTATTATGACTATTAGTGTTGTTTCTCTATATATTTAACTGCTCCTATATAATAAGATCAAAGTCACTTTTGTACTACCAAAAATAGTGTAAAATGCCTACGATAAATTTTTAAAAGAAAAGAATGTACATAAGTTATACAATGCTTCTACGGAAATTTGAAAAAGATGAATAAATGAAGATCACATTTTATTCTTCAGTGATAATCTATAATTCAAAAGCTTTGTTATGCATGGCATAACAAATTAGCTTATTCTCTAAGCTAATTTATAACATCAACGATAACATCTACAAAATGCTACTGTGTGCAGGGTAGTTTAGTAATATACAGGAATAATCAGTAATATAATGCCCTTATAATTATTTTGTAATCTAATTAAAATGTAAATATTTTAATGTCAAATCATACAAAAATCAGCTTATGAAAAGCAAACATATTTTTCCAAGCATCTATCTCCAATATTGTGCCCTACAAATAATCATTGCTGTTCACATTTTTAATTTCTATTTTTAAAAAATAATCAACCTTAAACAATGAGCTTATACTATTATAAATGGACTCATATGCTGAATAAACTATTGACTTTTTACAAGGTTGGGTGAGAATTTATCTTACTTGCTCAATAGCCCTAAAATCCTATTTGTACTTATTATATTAGTTATAATATCAATCTGTAGCTTGGATAACTAGTTTTCTACCTAACATCCATTTTTCTGTCTTCCCTAGCAAAAAAAAAAAAAAAATCCCTTCGTGATAAGAGAGTTTTACTTCAGCCTGGTGAAAGAGTGAGACTCTGTCTCAAAAAAAAAGAGAGAAAGTTTTACACTTTTATAACAAGAAAGTTTTATTCTTGTGACCTTTCCTCACCATCTCCATTTTAACCTTCCAACCTCTGTAAACTGAATATTTATTTTCATATATCAAGGTTGATTATGCTTACATTCAGTTTGCAACCCTAAGTACTCTATATTTCATCTATTGTTTCCTTTCAAGGGAATAAAATCAATAATTAGTGTCTTTTTCTATACTTCTGTGAATATTGTTTACTGTAGTTAAGTAGAACATTGTTGACCTTTTTTTTTTTTTTTTTTGCTGCATCTGTCTTTATAACCCAAGCTTCTTCAAAATTCTCAAACATATCCTCTAGCTCAGGGAACCCCAACATTTTTGGCACCAGGGACTGGTTTCATGGAAGACAGTTTTCCCAGGGATGGTGGGTGGTGGGCGTCGGGATGGTTTCAGAATGAAACTGTTCCACTTCAGATCATCAAACAGGCATTAGTTAGATTCTCATAACGAGCACACAACCTAGATTTCCCATGTGCACAGTTCACATAAGGGTTTGCACTCCTGTGATAATATATGGCATTGCTGATTCAACAGGAGGCGATGCTCAGGTGGTAACACTCACTCCCTGCCACTCACCTCCTGCTGAGCGGCCAGGTTCCTAAGGGGCCATAGACCGGTATCAGTCTGGACCGGGAGGTGAGGACCCCTGCTGTAGCTCGTGACATGCCTTATTCTTCCAAGACCTTCCTCATGAAGTCCCTCTCAATATGCCTGGATGTAATGCCCTCAAGTCCAGCTGCACAGGTGGCATCCTGGGTCTTCATTTTTCCGAGTCTAAATTCAGTCTCCCCTGGATCATTTACATTCATTTTCCTGATTTACTCTCTTCTTCCAATGATTTCCTATGACTAAGCAGATCTGTTAGATAGACTTTATGATAATTTGCATCTTGGTAAATTTCATGATATTGCTCTCACATGTTTGATTGTAGATTCAAACATTACCCTCAAAATTGTAAGGAAATTTCCCTCATGCATTCTAACAACCAAAGTACTCAATTAAATGTCTAATCCCTGTCTTTATTTTATTTTTATGTTTTAAGATATTCTCTATTTTTATCAGTATGGAGAAATTTTAAAATATATCTAAATTTGGAATATGGGTCTTTTATTATTTGTCCTGCTTGAAACTTAGTATAATTTTTCAAATTTTTGATGTGTATCTCCATTTCACTTTGGAAAACAATTTCACGTTGGTTCTTTGATAAATTTCTTTTTTTTCTGTTTCTCTTTCTGAAAGTCCCATAAATCCAATTCTGTGAATCCGGAATTAATGTTCTTTTCTATTGTCTGTTCTATATTTTCACTCTCCTTGATATTTGATCCACAGTTTGGGAAGTAGCCCCAAGTTTACCTTTCATGTTTCTATGGTTATAATTATGACTGTTTTGAAAATTGTATTCAGATTTCTAAGAACTTTTACTTTTTTGTACTTTATTCATAAAATTATATTTTTGTTTTAGGAATAGTCTATATTTTTCTACTTTTTCTGAAGACAAAATCAGAACTTTAAAGTTGACCTTTTGTTCCCTCAGTTTTCTGTTTCTTTTGAGGAAGTTTATTTTTCTTGGTCTTTTTCTTTCAAATATCAGATTATACTCAAATATTTGCTAATTATTCATTGTATGTAAGATGATGCAAAGATAGAATAGGAAATAACTTGACAAATTACATTTTTTTAGGTGAAAAAGGAAAAGCTAATCAAGATGTGTGTTTCCACAAATTCCAGAATATACAAGATTTTACTATAAGACTTATTCACTTGGTATAAGAGACAGGTTATTAAATTTACATAGAAAGTAATATTGTGTTGCTGTTGTTTATGTCATAGATTAAACTATATTTACTTGTTTTGTTTTGTTTTTAATATGCTAGGCTCTGTTCTAGACATTGGAGATACAACTGTGAACATTAATAGACCAAATTTTCTGCCCTCATAAATAATAAAGAAAATACATAATAATATATATAACACTTTTGCTATATCAAAACTGAAAAGGAATGGAAAGAGTATAAGAAATGTGTGTGGGTATGTACAGTGGGGAAGTCAGGCAAAAGCTTGTTTTGTTGTGTTATTCTTTTGCTTCTCATTGTTTGACAGACAGTCTTTGCTTAGGGAATAAATATTTGGCTATAGGAATTACTTCTTGAAGTGCAGGTGGACAGTTTTCCATTAAAATAGACATCGACTTGAAACAATGGCAGTAGTAAAAATAACTAGTCCATAAAATATTTACCATGGGTCAAATGCTATTTTAATACCTTTATATTTTCCTAAAACTTGCTGTATAACTCATTTAATATCCATTTTAACCCTAAGATGTAAGTACTATTAATTATTACTACCTTTTAACTGAGACAAAGTTTAGATTGGAAACTGACTATATCAAGGGGATTAAGTACTTGACTATTATATGTTAATCATACTCCCCTACAAGTAAAAATTAACTCATCCTCATAAATATATATCAGTTTACAGATTGTATACCTTTGCTACTGTAATTAGTCTACATATTTAATGTTTCTAGTTTCATTAGATACTAAATAAAATAGAAAGTTTTTCCCACTTCATTAAGTCTACTTCTTTACTTTGTACACAAACCCTACTGCTATCTAGTACTTTACGGAAAGAAGAAATATATTCAGGAAAAGTACAACTGAGTGAATCTCTGTAATCAGAATTGTTTCAGCTGGGTCTTGAAGAATTAGTAGAATTTCAAGGCAGGGACATGACCAAAATGCCTTCTGTATTAGAAATGTATCAGCAAAACAGTGATACAGAAAAATGAACGAAGCATTTGGGAAACACTAAGTCAACCTGAACAGAGCAGTATTCATAGAAAATAATAATGGGAAAAACCTGAAAAATTGATTAGAACAATATTATTGAGGCTTCAACTCAAGAGTGTATGGATCTTATCCTTTAACAATGAAAGCTAAAGAAATGTTTTGTAAATGGCTACTGAGAGAATCAAATGGTATTTTTTAAATGCCACCTCATTTTTCAAATGCCACCTCATTTTTCATAGTAAAAGCTGCAGTTATAAACAAACACAGTAGAAAGAGATCTTAAATTTTCTTTTCCACGAAAGCAGCAAAAATGTATTTTAGACACCAGGGGATGGATTCCTCTTCCTCCCTTGATTCCATTCCACCTATCATAATAATTTTCTTTGGTAACTCCTAAGTAAACATTTTCACATCCTAGATAAACATGTTTAGTAATTGAAAGATGTGCCTAATGTCCTGCAGTTACAGACACATCCTGGAAGTCTGGTTACCTGACTCACAATCCGTGATTCATCACGTATTGTTTCCGATTATTTTTACCCAATGGAATAGTAAATGCAGAGGCTAGTTTGATATATAATAATGAAACCCCTGTATGCTTCCTCAGATCTGTCCATTTTATTCCTCCCTTTTCAGAAATTTCAACACTAAAACGTGACAAAAATATGTATTTTGATAAAGTATTTCAGGTAATTTATATTTTTCTTGTATAATTTTCTTACATATGCATTACAGAAATAAAAATTATATATTATTTCTTTTATATATTGCTACATATAGTTGCCTAATTTTACTTAAGATTTTTCTTCCGTGTGGATGGATTTTTTTCCTTGTACTATCAATGGTTTTTGTGTCAACATTTTACAAGCATCTTAACATACATTTATTTGAGTAGTAGTATTACTTCTCTCTTCATTTATTTCATTCTTCTCTTTTTCATACATTGAGTAGTACTTCTTTTTTCATTTCATGTTTTTACTATTCTGTATATGATTTTGTTTAAAATTGGAATTACCTTAGAATATATAAACTTAATTACAAAGCAGCTAGGCCCTGTAGTTGATTTGTAAGAATATTTTTCCAAGCATGTTTGTTTTCTTCTTGTATCAGCAGTAATAAGTTGTATTTTTCTCAGAATTTATGGATTTTATCTAGATTTTCAAATGAATCAGCATAAGGCTTTTTGTAGTATTTTATGGTTTTAAAAATTGCTAATATTGTGTTTATGCCTCAATCTAGCTGACTGCTGTTCATTTTACTATTATTTTTGATGGAAACTTTTGAATGTATTGTTCCTCATTTGATTTTTATTTCAATGAATTGTATAAACTTATTATTTTCTTTCTTCCTTTCTCCCTTTTTTTACTTCTTTGAAATGATTCCAAATTTTCTCCTTTTCACATTTGAAATTGGTTACTTAGTTCAATCATTTGAATTTTTCATCATTTTGAATGCATATACTTAAGACCATAAATTTCATTTAATTGCTACCTTAGCATTATCCCTAAGTTGTAACTATACTAATTTTCTTATCCCATTACAAATATTTTTCATATCCATTATAATTATTTAATTCATGAGTTATTTAGAATTGTTTTTAAATTGCTGGCCATAATTTAATTTCTATAATTATTAAGCAAAATACATTGTTGTTAGACTTCTGATATGTAGACTTTCAAACCATTGAAATTTGTCAGACTTGTATACCTAGCACACAGTAGATTTTTAAAAAAAGTTTATGAATTCTACAATTGTTGGTTGCAATATTTATATTCATCCACTAGGTAGGTTAGTTAAAATCATTGTTTAAATATTCCAAATTTCTTTTTGTATTCTTGTACGTTAAATTTATTAATTAGGAAAAGAGCTAAAACATTTATCAGTTTCTCCTTATAGTTCCATCAGTTTGTGTCCAAGGTATTTTGATATGTCGTTGTTTGTGTAGATGAGTTTAGATTCATTGTTTTTAATAATTGAGAGAATTGGAAGCTTTTAATATTGTGAAGTAATATTCTTTATTGAAATAATTGTTCTTTATTAAAATAATTTATTTTTGTTAAATAAAATAAATTATATTTTACTTGCTATTAATAACTATTCATTTAATAATACCAACTATGTTAAGTTAGTATTTGCCTAATAAATTCTTTTTATTATCTTTCTTAGTATTTCTCTCTTTTTTTCATGTCTTAGTTTGATTCCAGCTGATAGCATAAAACTGTATTTTTAGAATCTAGCCTGCTCTTCTTATCTTTTAAACTAATATTTTAGTCTAATTACATTATTAGTTAATAAAGGCAGTCAGAATATAGAAGTTCAGAATTCTGAATCTGCCACTTACTAGCAGGTACATGACTTTGTGCAAAACACAAAGACTTTCTGTGTCTCTTCATTATTTGTTAATTTCTATTTATAGTGCCAAATCTCTCATGAAGATATTGTGAAAACTAAATATGTTAATATTTTTAAATTCTTTTTAACATTCTCTGGAATATAGTAGGTTCTATACAATGGTGTGTTATTGTATTTCAATTAAATTTTTCAGTTTCTTTTGCTCATTATTTGCAGTATAGTTTATTTATGCTGTTTTATTTCTACCAATGTTTTTCTCCTTTTTACCTTTTGTTGATTCCTTTAAAAATATTTTAATCACACTTAACTTTTAAAATCTCTCCTTGCTTTATCATCTTTTTTCAAAGTTTATCATGGTTTTCCCCAGCAAACAGTAAAAATGTCTATTCAAGAATTAAGGTCAGGCTGTAAAGTGCTGCCTGTAATCCCAGCACTTTAGGAGGCCAAGGGAGGATGATCATTTGAGGTCAGGAGTTTGAGGCCAGCTTGGGCTACATAGAAAGAACTTGTCTGTACAAAAAAATTTAAAAATTAGCCAGGCATGGTGGTATTCACCTGTAGTCCTAGCTACTTGGGAGACTGAGGCAGAAGGATTGCCTGAGCCCAGGAGGTTGAGACTACAGTTAGCTATAAGTGACTCCAGCTTAGGCAGCAGAGTGAGATTCTGTATCTCACCAAAAAAAAAAAAAAAAAAAAAGAGAGAGAGAGAAAACAAAAAAAAGATTTAAATATTTCTAGCAGATAAGATAATAAATCAACTAAAGTACTCATTAAAATCCAACACAAATTATGGTTAGCCAATACCCTATTGGCAATTTTCAAAGACTATATGTGCAGTCATTTCTGTTTTACTAAAATTCAATATAATTTTTCCCTCAACTGAATATTAGAATAAATATTTAAAATATAAGCTGGAGAAACGGAGACATACTTCATAATGGGGGAGATACAATGATTCAAGTCTGAATTGGCTAATAAGGAATTAAAAAAAACTTTAGTTAGGCAATCGATTAGAGGTTGCCTTTTTGACAGAAATATTTTAGTTATAATACATTAATACAGGGAAGAAAGGACATTGATAGGATTCCAAAGCTGTCAGTGAAAAGGAATGGTATTTTCAGTGATTTATATACTGGGCTTTTCTAATTTTCTGAACAAAGAATTTTCTTTCTCTATCATTTTTAACATGCCATTAATAAATTCAGTGAATCAAGTCTTCATCAGTCTGGGAAGCCTCATTGCTATCTCCTGTGCCTTGGGTTGCCTGTAAGCATAGGGCACTTTCTATCTAGGTGTTTCTCAACATCCAGACATTAAATAGTAATCCTGTTTAAGCATGACATCATGCTGGAAGGCTCTGAGTGAATGTACATTTACCTTTGATGTATAAAACCATATGCTGAATCTATACAGACTCAGAGCTAATACTTGGATATACTGCATCCTAAAATGGAGAAATTAAGACTCAGAAACATCATTTCTGTGGGTAGAATGAACAAATTCTAAAGATAGAAATATCAGTACCATCATGTGCTTTATAATTCTGAATTACAGTTTTGCAGAGTTTGTGGGAACCTTGGATATTATTTGGTCCAATCTCTCATTTTATAGACATGGAGCCTAAAACATCAAGAGTGAAAAAGTGATTCATTTATTGCCTTAGAAATATAAATACCAGTTCAGAGAAACAGCATTCCATGCAGTTTCTTCTTTGGCAATATTACGGGTTTGACACGGTTAGATACACTGATTGCTGTTTTTTGTTTGGCTATTTTTTCTGTGGGTGGGGTCATTTATTACATACAGCTTTGCTGTCTGAGTAGATTGTAAACTATTGAAAAGATGGATTACATCTTGTTAAGATCTATACAATAGCACCAAATACCTTCTCAAATTGATGCCTAATCCCAGCTCTAACACTTAAGAATTCAATAAATTGCTGAATAATTTATTTCTGGAGAAGCAACTGTAGAAATTTTATGTTTTTAAAACAGAAAGCAATAGAAATAGATAGTAATGTCATAAATGCTGGTGGTAGAGGTGAGAGAGTAGCAAAACCATTTCAGGGAATACTACTGAAATAATCCATAATGCCTCTTTGTATATAGAGCCACCTAACAGCAAATATGCCCAGATTTAAGGAAAGAGCATGTTAGGCTCATTTTAGGAGTAATCAAGGAGAATTCTGCCTAAGGAAAACTGAGGCTTCAGTTAATTTCTTTTCTGAAAAGATGACTTCAAATTAAACTTCTGTTTGAAAGTTGTCTTATTTTGTATTTTTAAACAATATCTTGCCTTTCATTTATCTTCTCATGAATCAGCTATTTTGGAAATGTAGCATATATAAGAAAAAAGAATAGCTGGATGCACTTAGTTTGAAAGGATGAGTCATTGATCACCTTTCTTGGAAAAAACAAAAAAATGGATAGGCAAGAGGATTCTCTGGAAGCTGGTGGAGAAAGTGCTTATATAAGTCAGGACTGGTTTGCCTGTCCTCATTTGCATGTAAACAAATGAACTTCCAAATCTCAATGATTCAAAGAACAAAGGCTTATATTTTGTACATACTTACTGTCCAGAACAACTTTCCTGCTTGGAAAAGTGCTGCATTCCACCTCCTCAGGAGCCTAGGCATTTACAATCCCAGGAGCCCTTGCATTAAATACTTAGAACTGGAATATCACTCCATATCCACTCACATTTTACTATTAGAGCAAGTCATATGATTCTACCTAACTTGAAGCTGGTAGGGAGATACCTTTCGTTTTATGCCCTGAAATAGAGGGAAACTGATTATCAGTGAACAACGTATTGTCTGTGATAGAGATGCATGTATATTACTGATTTTATGTTTGCTCAGGCTTGAGACAGGAGACAAAGGCAACTATTATCCTCCTTAAAGGTAACACATGCCCTCACATGGTTAAATGAAATTATGCCACAGTGACCTCAGATTTATTTTGAAATGAAGAAGATGGTCTTTTGTTTCTCAATCACAGTTCAAGCCTGTTTATAATTTCATGGCATTTCCCATGAAGATAAAAGTTGCTTGTTGCATGTCAAAGGCAAAGATTATCAGTCCTTCTTTAGTCTAGAAATGCTGTATTACTTAGAAAATGGCAAATGTAGTTTCTTGGCAATTTTTATGCATCTAGTTTCTCAGGTTGTCTAATATAATGTCACTATTGCTAGAAATCAATTAACTACTAGAAAACGGATGAACCGATAGCTTTAACATGTATGTCTGTGAGTTTGTGTGTGTGTGTAATAATAACACAACAGCTTTAATATGTATGTTTCTGAGTGTGTGTGTGTGCGTGTGTAACAATAACAACCCCTGGATCAGTAAGGTTCAAAAAGTGAGAAGAGGGAAGATCTCTTTTTTCTCTTTTAAAAACCACCACATTAAAACAACTTGTCTTACACTAATACAATCAATATTTATAGCCAGTTATTAATAAATGAAACCTATGGTGCATCCAGAACTTTTCACTTTTCTTCATTTTTGCCATGATTTTCCCCTATCGCTTTGCCACTTGCGTCTCTATGCACTACTAAATTTTTGCTATGGCCTCAAATATTAATGTATTGCCTATAAAATAATAGAGCATACTAGAATGTCTCTTACTTAGGTCTGTGGTCAAACTTCACAGTACAAATTTGTAAAAATATATGTCAAATATTCATTAAAATAGTAAGTGAAATATGCAGCTCTAAGAAATTAAATAACTTGGCAAAAGTTCCATGGGGAGTAAGTGGCAGAGTTAGGGTTTGAACTCAGATCTCCTATGTCTGTATCTGGGAAATGCAAATTTAAGGAATATTGACTTTAGCTTGTTTAAATATTTTTTCCTGTTACTTTCCTAAGACATGTAATACCTTTGTTTTCTAAAAATGAAATGATGTATTTTAAAATCTTTAAGAGATATTTTCCATGTATAATCAAATGGTTATATTTTGAGCTGCATAATTTCAGATTTCTTGTCTTTATAATAAAAGTAGCTCACTTTATGCTAAGAATAAATGTCTCCAAAGGAAATACAGAAGAAATATGTATGACATGAATGTCTTTAAATTTGCTACTTGTAGCCATCAGGGATTTTTGAGTTTGTGGAATGAACATTCCAAATTCTAGCCACTCTTAAAGTATTAAAATTATCTATCTAGTTGAATAATCCTCCTAAAGGGTCATAAGATAATAATTTCTTTTAAATATTATATTTTACTTACTTCAATTAAGTGAAAACGGGATATGAAATTTATTTACTTTCTCTTGTCCATTCACTATATATGGAAGTATATATTTAAGTAATTAAAAGAGGCTTTAATTGAAGTTTTAACTTACTGTGTGAAAAGAAAATATTATGACTTTTTGAATGACAAAATCATTTTGACAAAGGAAAGGAACATAGCTTCATAAGGTTATTTTGTGGATTCTTCTCTGAGTAAAGACTTTGCAGGCAGAACTTACTTATGTGTTGGAAATTGCATCTCATTTCTCACCTCAGGTGTCTCTCCATAGGTGCCAACTGTAATACATCAGTAGCTGAACAGCTCACTGCCCTAAAGTGTTCTTGCTCATGCCTGGCTGAGTTATTGAAGAAACAGATCAAATCTCAAGCCTTTGTAGATCACTGGTCCTGGCAGATATAAGTTTGGTTTCTTCTCAGCTCCGGTTTCTTTCATCAAAGAGCCACTGTTAGTTGATTCAATAAAAAATGGTGAATCAGTCCATTAACAATCTTAACTGTCTGCATAAAGGAGACAAAAGACTCATTATTATTCCAGTATGGAAATCTCTACCATCTATTTGAATTGAGGGATTCAAGATCCTCAATACATCATATTATATTATTTCTGAAAGAAAACCCATTAAGTTATACCACCTAGAATATACTCACTTTCTGACCCACTTTTAATGCCTGGTTGGCTGAGGAAAGGCCACAAAATCTCCAGGGCTTTTGTATCCTATTTACTCTGTGTGTGGCAGACATTTGTATCAATGACCATATATTTCCAAGCATTAGGGCATTTCACTTCCCTGCCCCCTTGAAAAGTAGGCATGACCGTATTACTTCCTTCCACCAAAAAAATTGTGGATCCCCTTCCTGAATGGAAGCTTTTTAGCTAATATGCAATTCTCCATAATCTATCCTGTTTCAACAGTCTTGGAAATATATTTCAAAATGAAGCCTCTGATATTCTAGATTCCAGAGTAATTATGATGAGCAAAACCCCCAGCTCATCCAATTCAGATGTGAGTGTATGTGTTAGAAATATATTTCTGTTGTGTTCATGTACTTACCTCAGTGTAACGTGCTATTTTGACAGATAAACTGTGTTCTCCCAGAGTTTGTGCTATAACCAAGCTGAAGAGTCCTGGAGGTGCACTGGGACTGTACTGAAATGTAGCACTGCGTCTACATCAGGGTTTATTTATGTGAAGTTGAGCTCAAAGAAATTGGTTGTTTCCATTAGCAACTTGCTCCTTATTAACCTCCCGAATGATATTAAAAATCCAAAGTATGCTTCCTAGTCAGAGACCTAGAAAGTCAACTGAATATTCATGCTGTTCCTTTCTTCTCCAAGTCCGCCCATATCCTCGACTACTGCTCGTCTTCAGGAAAAACTTCACGGAGCTGGAGACTGCGTGTTCCTTCTTCAAGCAGCATCGATGTTTTCCTGATGGTGCCCAGTGAATTCTGACCCCACTCTCTGGAATCTTACTTTTTCATGACCCTAAGTGTCTCATCTCAAGAAAGCCTGAGTGGCTTTCTTTTGATCTTTTGTTGCACATTTCCTTATTCCTTAAAAATAACTTAAATGCAGTTTTCAAACAGCTGACTCTGAAGCCAGATTAGGTGGATCCCAATTTTGGCTCTTGTATTTGCTAACTTTAGGGCACTAGACAATTGTATTAAGCCTCTGTGTTTTTCATTTTTATATAAGAATAAAGGAAGAGCATTTTCTAACTCATAGGAGAGCTATGTTAAAGATTAAATGAATTAATCAGCATTAATAGCTTTATACATTAAATGCTATAATTACCACCTATGTCAACACTTTGGAATACATGAGGCTGGCTATTGTCTTTGCATTTCATTCTAGGACTGCATATGATATAATCCACACGATTATATAATTCACGTTATTGCAAACATTCATTAATTTTTTTCTTTCATGAAATTTAAGTAGGAACTCCTTAAGCATAGTAAATAGTGCTTTTTTGACTCTGCTTACCAGCCTTTGTCACAAAGGCCTCTTTTTCATAGTTTACTGACTAAATACTGGACAGGCTAGCCTAGGATGCCTTTGACGCATGTTGCTTTGCTGAGGATACATGTCATAGGCTGCTTTCATTCAGAAAATTCAAACCTCACTGCATAATCTTGCCTTTTTTGACCAACCTTTAAATAATTAATGAAAATCAATTATTTCATTATACTATTAAGGTCTCTCACTTGGCAGAATAATATCTTGAAAGCTTTGATTATCTAATTGCAACTCTACATTTTAGTGGAGCAAGCCTGGTATGCAACACTGCAGGGTTTTTAAAGACTTCAATATGATGTCCTTCCACAGGAGAAGGTTGTTTTATTTTTCTAGTTTTATTTTCGTAATTCTTAATTCATTACACACTTGAATTTTGTACATAATAATTTCTTACTATGTGGGTTATTTTGTCCAATTAAAATCATTCAAGTCTCTGCTTTGGAATGAGTTCAACAAAAAGTAGAGGGAAGATTTATCATTTATTTTACAATTCGTGTCTTTGAAAATGTAATTTCCTAAATGGTTTGGTTTAAATATTCCTATGTGTTCAATGCACAGAAAATATTTCCGTGTGTGTGTGTGTATATATATATACGTATATATATATACACACACACACGCACATATGTATATACACAAATTTTGTTTTATATTTAGAATATAAATGTCTTTGAAATAAAATAGTATAGGAGACATCAGACAAACACAAGAATCTGACATAAATTGTAGAAGTCTTTTGTCTGAATAAGAAAGAACATTTTGATTTAGCAGATAATTTTAAAATAAAAGTCTACTTTCCATTCAGAGAATAATTATAATAAAGTTACATAAAGATTCTTATGTCAAAATCATAGTGGCAATGTTAGATTGCTAGAATGTCTCTTCCACGACTCATTATCTCCTCAAGAAATAAATGGAGATGTAACAAGTAGTGAAATCTATCTGAAGTAAGCCACTAAGATATTTTATTCATCCTGCAGGTCATATGTTTGATAGCCATTAGATTATCATTACTGTGAAAAAAATTGGAAAGTGTGAGATCTTTGGTAGTTTGTCTTTTTCCCAGCTCCAGAGATTATGCTGGTATCCCATCAGTCAGCATAATTCCATTGAATTTGTGTTCTAGGTACAGATTTCAGCATACACAGGGTTTTGTAGAACAGTGTGTAAGGTTTTATTTGTTCATGTGTTTGCTTGTTTTAGTTTCCAAAGTTATCAGCCCACGATTAAGCAGAAGGCAGAAGAGAAACACCCAGATTAGTAATCCATGATTTTTGTGGCTACTATTGCTCTTTGCTGTTTGCCAGTGCAGAAGTGGAACTGAGAGATTGGATTTTTACAACGTCATCTGCTTGGAGTATAAATGTTGCCATTCAAGACACACCTGTGTGGTGTTTTAGTAAAACCCTCATATCCTGAGTAGAGATCCAAACTATTACATCATCGAGACAAGAATTAAATAGCAATAAGCAGGCACTTGTGCAAGCTTCAGCTTAATATTGAGTAACTTGTTTCTAGGGCACCATAGAAATAGTTCAATCTTCAAAACTGGATTAAGGCATTCTGTAAGATTTTAGCATAGCTGGGCACCAAAAAGGAGCAAATAAAAGTTCTCAATAGGCTGAGCGCAGTGACTCACGCCTGTAATCCCAGCACCTTTGGAGGCTGAGGTGGGTGGATCATGAGGTCAGTGGTTCAAGCCTAGCCTGGTCAACATAATGAAACCCTGTCTCTACTGAAAATACAAAAAGTTAGCCGGGCATGGTGGCAGGTAACTGTAATCCCAGCTGTAATCCCAGCTACTCGGGAGACTGAGGCAGGAGAATCCGGGAAGCGGAGGTTGCAGTGAGCCGAGATCCCGCCATTGCAATGCAGCCTAGATGACAGTGAGAGACTCCATCTAAAAAAACAAAAACAAAAAAAGTTCTCAATAAACAATATCATAAGTCACATGATTTTTTGTCACAATTTTTTGAACTTAACCAAAAATAACTAGAGACACAGAGAGGCAAGGCAACATGAATAAGAATCATTATATACAATACACGATAACTATAGGTAGCTAGAAATTAGAACTATACTACACAAAATTTGGAAAATCTATACTTCTTATGTTTGCAAAATAAAATAAAAAATCAGTTTTTAGGGAGCTGAAAACTATTTTTTGAATGCTTATCACATATTTTAAAGAACCAAGTAAGATTTCTAGAACAACAAACAAAATAATAACCACAGTTAAGAATAAAACTTGATTGAAAACAGTAGATATCTTTGAAGAAGGATTAGTGAACCAGAATATAAGTGAGGGGAAAATATCCAAAATAAAGCTGAAAGAAATAAATGCATGAAGTAGAGAGATGTTACAAGGATAAGGTGTACAATAGGAAGGTCAAGCATCTAATTATTCAAAATGCTAAAATGAGAAGAGAGAATGGAAAAGAAGTAATATATGAAGAAGTAACATTCAGGTTTTCAAAATATATTAAAGAAATCTAAGCACATATTGAATAACTCAAACAATAAAAACAAAACAAAACAAAAAAACCCTCAAGGCAACAAATAAAAAGAAATTACAAGCAAAAACACATCACCAAAAATTTGTAGAACATCTAAGAAAAGGAAAAAACGTTGACTGTCTTCAAAGGAGAAATATTTAGTCTTTGTAACCGAGAAAATAAAACATAAATCTACAATGTGCTGGAAGAAAATGATTGCCAACACAGGATTTGTATATTTAGGAAAAATATCCCTCGGGAACAAAGGTGGCACATGAAAGTTAACAGGACTTTGCCACAAGAAAAACTTCATTAAAAGAAATAATAAAAAGTGCTTTAAGTGGAAGGAAAATGACACCAAATGAAATTTCATGGATGAAGAATAAAATTAACAGCAATGAAATTGCAAATAAACATGTACACACATAATACATGTACATACATATCTGTGTATGTGTCTATACATATATATGTTTTACATACATTTTTGTTTATATACACAGTATTGAAAATACAAAAGTATTATCTCATAAACACACATATTTATGTTTGCACATGTGGGGGTGTTTATGTAAATATATGAATGTATTTAATTTAGTAGAAAGGTAGTAAATAAAGTTTTTGAAGGACTAAATATCATAAGTGAATGAGATAAAAAAACAAAATTGCACCAGATTATGATATGTCAAAGATTCAGGTTATAGTTTCGATGCTATTCTTTTCAATAGTTTAGTCACTATTTACATTTAAATGAAGATTAATTAAGCTTTAATTAAAAAGTCACACTAGCCACACTTCAAATGCTCAATAGCCGTATGTGGCAAGTGACTACCTCACTGGACAGCACAACCCTAGAACATTTCTGTATGGCATAAAGCTCTATTGCAAAGCATTAAATTCAGAGAAATAAAATAAGAAGTGTATGTGACGTCCCAAATAACTAAAAAATAATAATAATTTAAACACACACACACATTTTTTCTGGTTTGTCATATAAGAAGCTGTTAGTTGTTTCTGCATTCTAAAAACAGGTGAAAACGGAACAAACTGAAAAATCAACTACGTTTAGCTCTATCAGAGAGGTGTGGCACAGGGAAAACGACTGTTCCCAAATTGGAAAGACTGATAGCACCAACATCTGCAGGAACCAGTGTTGAGGCAGGAGAACTGGAATTATAACTACTGAGTTACTGGAGGTTCAGCATCCACAATCCTGAAAGAAAAATCTCTAGAGAGACACAGTCATCAGGAGCTCCAGTACTTTTGTGATTTTTTACCTCTAAGAGCTGGACCAGGTTGTCACAATGAATATTGATGGCAAACAAATAACAAAACCTTTTGTGCCTCTAGAGGGAGAGGGGTAAAGGAACCATTTAAAAATATGCCAGAGCATTCTGTTCTTAACAAGCCCTGCTCTCAGAAAAATGTAACCGGAGCCTAACCTACTGGGGTTTTATTAAAGTCTAACCTTGGAGAATGAAAATTACTCAGCTCTAGTCAGGTTTAGCCTTCCATATGGAGGG
>NW_012110497.1:124604-129596 GCF_000951045.1 Mandrillus leucophaeus
ACAAACCTTCCACCCTTCATAAAAATAAACACAAAATGGAGCGCAGATCTAAAATTTTATATATACAATATATAAATACATATTGTATATATTTACATGCAACACCAATGGTATAATCTAAAAAGGATAAGCTGGTGATCATTAACATTTCTAAAATATCTGCTCTTTGAAATAAACCGTCAAGAGAATAAAAACACAAGACAAAGACAGGGAGAAAATATTTGTAAAAAACATACCATATAAAGGACTGCTATCCAAAATATACAAAAAATTGTTAAAACTCAACAATAAAGATGCAAACAAACCAATTCTGTAATGGGCCAAAACTTTTAACAGACACCTCACCAAAAAGACCAGTTATCATATGAAAAGGCACTCCACATTGTTTGTCTTCAGAAAAATACAAACTAACAGTAAAATATCACCACATGCCTGTTAGAATAGCCCAAATCCAGAACACTAAAAGCACCAAATGCTGGCAGAGATGTGAAACAACAGGACCCTCATTTATGGCTGGCAAGAATGCAAAATGGTACAACCACTTTGGAAGACACTTTGACAGTTTCTTACAAAACTAAATGTATTTTTACCACATGATAACAGCCATCACATTACTTTGATATATAGCTAAAGGAGTTGAAAACTGTGTCCACACAAAAATCTGTTCACAGATATTTATAGACACTTTATTCTTCTATTTTGGCAAAATTTGGAAGTCACCAAGATGTCCTTTAGAACATTAATAGATAAATAACCTGTACATTCTGTCATTGAAATATTATTCAGTATTAAAATGACATGGGCTATGAAGGCAAGGAAACTTACGGGAATATTACTGAGTGAAAGAAGCCAATTTGAAATGACTACATACTGTATAATTCCAATTATATGACATTCTACAGAAAGATAAAACTATGAAGACAGTAAAAAGATCAGTGGTGTTCAGGAATTGGTAGGAGGGATAGATGAATACGTGAAACACATAGGCTTTTTAGGGCAGTAAAACTGCTGTTTATGATACTACAATGGTAGACACATGTTTCTACACATTTGTCCAACACTAAGAATGATCCCTAATATGAACTGTGGACTCTGGATGACAATGATGTGTCAATGTATGTTCATTAATTGTAACAAATATGTCACCTTGGTGGGGAAAGTGGATAATGGGGAAGCTATGCATATGTGGAGGCAATAGATATATGGGAAATGTTTCCGTTTCACTCAATTTTGTTGTAAACCTAAAACTTCTCTGGAAAATAAAATATCTTACACGCACATAAACACACAATCTTAAACAGATCAAGAAAGTAAATGTATACAGAACTGAAAGTAGAAATAGAAAATATATAATGAGGTAATAGATTTAAAATCATAATTTTGGCTATCACCTTAATGTAGATGGACTAAGTTCTTCCAATTAAAAATCAAATATTATCAGATTGGATAACACAATAAAACTCAAATGTTTTCTGTGAGAGCCATATGAAACATTAGCCTGTGAAAGCATAAAAATACAGGATAGAAAATATTATGTCATCCCAACCAGCAAAAGATAGCATATATTAATATCTTAATTAATAGCTATATTAAGCTAATAAAATAAACATTAAGTCATAAAGCATTGCTAGAAATAAAAAAGGGACTCTTGTTAACTATAAAAATATTTTACTAGTAAGCTAAAATAATTTTAAATGTGTATGCACTTAATAACCTAAATTGAAATGTGTGAAGCTTACCTTCTAGAATTTTTAAAAGAAGCCAAAGAGGCAAAACTATAATGAAGAGTTTTAACATGTTTCTTAGCTGCTGAGAGAACAGAGAAACAACATCAGTAAGGTTAAAGAAGACGTGAATCAGGAAATTAACATAATTGACCTTACAGAAAAATTCAGAGGAACATTTTTACAAATGCAGAAGGAAAGGGATTTAATGCACACAGGGAATGTTTACAAAAATTATCCATTTAATGAGAAATAGAATAAATCGTAACGCATATCAAATGATTTCAACTGGAAAAAATTTTATGTGGCCATAATGCTATTAATCCAGAAATCAAACAGTTTGCAAGTTTTCCTACCTTTTTAAATGTTTGGAAGTTAAGACATGTCCACAAAATAGTACTCCTTGATCAAAGACAACATGACAATGAAATTCAAGGAAATATTTGATCTTTTTGAATCCTAAATATATATGCACCTGACACTGGAGCTCCCAAATTTATGAAACAGTTACTACTAGACCTAAGAAATGAGAGAGACGGCAACACAATAGTGAGGAAATTCAATACTTCACTGACAGCACTAGACAAGTCATCAAAACAGAAAGCCAACAAATAAACAATGAATTTAAACTATACACAACTGGGCGCGGTGGCTCATGCTTGTAATAGCAGCACTTTGAGAGACTGAGGCAGTTGGATCACTAGAGGTCAGGAGTTTGAGACCAGCGTGGTCGGCATGGTGAAATCCCATCTCCACTAAAATTACAAAACAATTAGCCGGTCATGGTGGTGGGCGCTGTAATCCCAGCTACTTGGGAGGCTGAGGCAGGAGAATCACTTGAATCCAGGAGGTGGAGGCTGCAGTGAGCCAAGATTGTACCACTACACTCCAGCCTGGGTGACAAGAGTGAGACTCCATATCAAAACATAAATAAACTGGGTGTGGTGGCCCACCCCTGTAATCCCTACACTTTGGGAGTATCAGGTGGGAGGATCACCTGAGGTCAGGAGTTCAAGACCAGCCTGGCCAACATGATGAAATCCCATCTCTACCAAAAATACAAAAAATTAGCTGCGCATGGTGGTGCACGCCTGTAATCCCAGCTACTCAGGAGGCCAAGGCAGGAGAATCGCATGAACCTGGGAGGTGGAGGTTACAGTGAATTGAGATTGCACCACTGCACTCCAGCTTGGGTAACAAGAGTGAAACTCTGTCTCAAATAATAATAATAATAATAATAATAATAATAATAACAACAACAACAATAATAAGAAGAAGAAGAAGAAGAAGAAAGTAAAATAAATAAATAAATAAATAAATAAATAAACAAACTATGCCCTAGAACAAATGGACTTAATAGATATTTACAGAGCATTTTACCCAACAACTGCAGTATAAACGTTCTATTCATCAGCACATGGAACACTCTCCAAGATAGGCCATAAGATAGGCTACACAACAAGTCTCAAGTAATTGAAATAAACTGAAATTGTATCAAGTACTCTCTCAGACGACAGTGGAATAAAATTGGAAATCAACTCAAAAAGGAACCTTCAAAACCATGCAAATACATGGAAATTAAATAACCTGCTCCTGAATGATCGTTGAGTAAACAATAAAATCAAGATTGAAATTAAAAATTATTTGAAGTGAACAATAATAGTGATGCAATCTATCAAAACCTCTGGATACATAGTAGTATTCCATTGTATATATTATATATATATATATCATATATATACCACAGTTCTTTATATACTCATTGATTGATGGGCATTTGGTCTGGTTCCATACATATATAGTATATAATACATACTATACACATATAATGAAATACTAGTATGTTAATTTTCTGATTCACATCTTCTTTAACCTTACTGATATTGTTTTTCTGTTCTATCAGCAGCTATATATATACACACATACACATATAGAAAATGGAATATATATAATATATAATATATAGTGGGATATATATAATGTGTAATGTACTTAATGGATATATATATAGTGGAATACTACTCAGCCATAAAAAGCAAAGAAATAATGGCATTCACAGCAAGCTGGATGGTATTGAAGACCATTATTCTAAGTGACTCTGGAATGGGAAACCAAATATTGTATGTTCTCACTCATTAGTGAGAGCTAAGCAATGAGGATGCAAAGGCATAAGAATGATATGATGAACTTTGGGGATTTTGGGGAAAGGGTAGAACAGGGATGAGGGATACTTGCTTTTGATATCCATTTGCATGGAATATCTTTTTCCACACCTTTACCTTTACTTTATGTGAGTCCTTATGTGTTAGGTGAGTCTCTTGAAGACAGCAGATATTTGATGGTAAATTCTTATTCATTCTGCCATTCTGTATCTTCTAAGTGGAGCATTTAGGCCACTTACATTCAATGTTAGTATTGAGATGTGAGGGACTTTTCTATTAATGTTGCTATTTGTTGCCTGAATACCTTGATTTTTTTTTTTTATTGTGTTTGTGTGTTATATGTCCTGTGAGATTTAAACTTTAAGAAGGTTCTATTTTGGTGGATTTGTTTCAAGATTTTGAGCTCCTTTTAGCAGTTCCTGTAGTGCTGGCTTGATAGTGGCAAATTCTCTCAGCATTTGTTTATCTGAAAAAGACTGTATCTTTTTTTCATTTATGAAGCTTAATTTCACTGGTTACAAAATTCTTGGCTGATAATTGTTTTGTTTAAGGAGGCTGAAGATAGGGCCCCAATTCCTTCTAGCTTGTAGGGTTTCTGCTGAGAAATCTGGAGCAGAAGTAAATTAAATAAAAAACAGAACAACATGAATGAATCAACAGAACTAAACTTTTTTGAAAAAAAAAAAAGAGAGAGAGACAACTCTTTGTTAGACTAATTAAGAAAAAAGAAACTATAATCCCAGCAATTTGGAAAGCGAAGGTTGGAGGATCACTTGAGGACAGAGTCTGAGACCAGTATAGGCAAGAGAAAGATCAGATCTCCAAAAAAAAAAAAAAAAAAGATAATAATCCCCGAAAAAAAAAAAAAAAAACGCTCTAAGAAAAGTAAATAAAGTTTTTTTGGGTTTAATGGTAGAGTGGGAATGGCTGAGGAAAGAATTTCTGAGCTTGAAGATATCTCAATAGAAACCATGAAAATTGAAAAGCAAAAGGAAAAAAAAAAACCTGAAAAATAAAACAGAGCAGAATATCCAACAATTATGACACAACTATAAAAGATATAACATACACAAAATGGAAGTTCCAGAAAAATAAGAAAGACAAGG
>NW_012110497.1:133796-134460 GCF_000951045.1 Mandrillus leucophaeus
TTTGCTGAGAATGATGGTTTCCAGCTGCATCCATGTCCCTACAAAGGACACAAACTCATCCTTTTTTATGGCTGCATAGTATTCCATGGTGTATGCAAATCACATATCTGATCAAAGACTCGTATCTAGAATATTAAAAGTATGTCCTACAACTCAATAGTAAGAAATCAAACAATTTCAAACAGGCAGGCAAGATATTTAAATAGACATTTCACTAAAGAAGATATACAAATGGCAAAGAAGCAAATGACAAGATCCTTAACATTATTAGTATTTAGGGAAATGCAAACTAAAACCACAAAAAGCAATCACTACATAGCTATTAGAATAGCTAAAGATAAAAAGACTGACCATACCAATTTTTGTCAAGGATGTGGAGGAATGGGAAGTCTCGTACATAAAAGGATGCTGGAGGGAATGTAAAATAGTACAACCACTTTGGAAAACAGTACAGGTAAGTTTCTTAAAAAGTTAAGTATGGGCTGGGTGTGGTGGCTCACACTTGTAATCCCAGCACTTTGGGAGGCCAAGGCAAACAGATCACTTGAGGTCAGGAGTTCGAGGCCAGCCTGGTCAACATGGTGAAACCCTGTCTCTACCAAAAATGCAAAAATTGGCCGGATGTGGTGGGGCATGCCTGTGGTCCCAGCTACTCGGGAGGCTG
>NW_012110497.1:136510-138734 GCF_000951045.1 Mandrillus leucophaeus
CTGAGGAAAGAATTTCTGAGCTTGAAGATATCTCAATAGAAACCATGAAAATTGAAAAGCAAAAGGAAAAAAAAAAACCTGAAAAATAAAACAGAGCAGAATATCCAACAATTATGACACAACTATAAAAGATATAACATACACAAAATGGAAGTTCCAGAAAAATAAGAAAGACAAGGACAGAACAAAATATTTGAAACATTAATGATTATTACTCAAATTAATGTCAGACACCAAATCATAGATTCAGGAAATTCAGAAAACTCCAAGCAGGATAAATGCCAAAACAAACAAAACAAAACCAAACCACTACATCTAACCATGTAATTTTCAAATTACAGAAAATCAAATATAAAAAATACTGTAAAGAAGCCGGGGTAGAGGGAATTCTTACCTACAGAGGAGCAAGGATAAGAATAACATCTGATTTTTCTTCAGATGTCATGCCTGCCAAAAAGTAGAGTGAATTGTGCTGAACTGGGGGGAGGGGGGAGCCCAGAATTCTATACCTTGCAAAAATTATCCTTCAAGATAATCCAGAAGTGCACTTGGATTAGTCCAAATGTATATTGCAAACTCTAGGAACAGATGGCTTTACTAGTGAATTCTACCAAACGTTAAAGAAAAAGACTTAATATTGTTAAAATATCTATGCTACCCGAAGGGGTCTACAGATTCTATGGAGTCCCTGTCAAATCTCAATGGCATGTTTTATAGAAATGAAAACAATTCTACAATTCATATGAAACCTTGAAGAATTATGACTATCCAAATTAAATTACAATATGTATCTTTAGAAAGAAAAACAAAGCTGGAGGCATCACGCTTCCTAATTTCAAAATATATTACAATGGTACAGCAATCAAAATTGTATGGTACTGGCATAAAAACAGATATATAGACTAATGGAACAGAACACAGATATAGTCACCTGATCTTCAACAAGGGAGTTAATAATATATGATGAAAAAAATTAAGTTTTTAAAATAAATTATGGTGGGAAAATTGGATATTCACATGAAGAAGAAAAACTGAGATCCTCATCTTACACCATCTAAAAATCAAATCCAAATTATTAAATATTTAAAAGTAAAATCTGAAATTTTAAAATTCCTAGGAGAAAATACACGGAAAACGCTTCAGAATATTTGTTTTGAAAGTTATTTTATGCATATGACACTAAAAGCATAGGCAACAAAAACAAAATTAAACAAGTAGGACTACATCAAACTGAGAAGCTTCTGCACTAAGAAGAAAATAACAGAGGATAAAGGTCTAAATAATGGAATAAAATATTTTCAAAATGCATATTTGATAAGTAATCAATTTCCAAAATGTATAAGAAACTCCTACAACTCAATACAACAAACAAAACAAAACAAAACTAATAACTTAATTTACAAACAGGGAAAGAACTTAAATAGATGTTTCTCCAAAGACAAACAAATAGCCAACAGGTTTATAAAAAAAAATGATCAATGCCACTAATCATCAGGAAAGTCTAAATCATAACTACAATGAGATACTATCTTACACCTGTAAGCATAGCTATTTTTTTAATTTCAACTGATGTTAGAATATGAAAAAAAGAAACTATGTACTGTTAATGAGAACTAAAATGATGCATCTACTATGTTGATATGGTTTGGATCTGTGTCCCCACCCAAATCTCATATCAAATTATAATATGCAATGTTGGTGGAGAGGCCTGGTGGGAAGTGATTTGATCATGGGAGAGGGTTTTCCCCTTGCTGTTCTCATGATAGTTAGTGAGTTCTCATGAGATCTGGTTTTTAAAAGTGTGAAGCCCTTCCTCCTTCTTTCTCTGCCTGCTTCTCTGGCCATGTAAGCTGTGCCTGCTTCTCCTTCACCTTCTGCCATGAATGTAAGTTTCCTGAGGCCTCCTCAGCAATGCTTCATATACAACCTGTGAAAACATGAGCCAATTAAACATCTTTTATTTGTAAATTACCCAATCTCAGGTACTTCTTTATAGCAGTGTGAGAATGAACTACTATGTATGGAAAACAGTATGGAGGTTTCTCAAAATATTTTAAAATACAAGTACTATTTTATCCAGCAATCAGACTTGGGTATTTCTTCAAAGTAATTTAAACAAGAATCTAAAAGAGATACTAGCACTGTCATGTTCGTTACAGCACTATATGCGAAGCTTGCAGTCTGGTGCTAAGATGCTGTCAGTTTTCTACTTTAATTTAACTCT
>NW_012110497.1:140074-165942 GCF_000951045.1 Mandrillus leucophaeus
CTGGTCAACATGGTGAAACCCTGTCTCTACCAAAAATGCAAAAATTGGCCGGATGTGGTGGGGCATGCCTGTGGTCCCAGCTACTCGGGAGGCTGAGGCAGGTGAGTCGTTTGGACTGGGGAGGCGGAGGTTGTAGTGGGCCATGATGGCGCCACTGCACTCCAGCCTGGGAGACAGAGTGAGACCCTGTCTCAAAAAAATACAATTTTTAAAGAAGTTAAGTATAATACAGCCCTTCCAATACTAAGTATTTACCAAAGAGAACCAACTTGTACACAAATGTTCATGCAGCCTTATATATAATAACCAAATCTGGAAACAACCCCAATGTTCATCAGCCAGTGAATGTGGATAAAGAAAATGGTGGCATGTCCATATAATGGAGCGCTACTCAGAGACGTAAAGGAATAAACCATCAACACATACAGCATGGATAAATCTCTACTGTGCCGAGTGAAAAAAGCCAGACTCTCCAAAATAAAGAGTACATCTTGTACAATTCCATTTATATGAAATTCTATTAAATGCAAACTAATCTGTAGTGACAGAAGGCAGATCAGTGGTTGTGGGGGGCAGTGGGTGGAGAGAAAGGGAGGGATTATAAAGATGGATGAAGAAACATTTGGGGGTGATGGCTGTGCTTGCTATCTTGATCGTGGTGATGGCCACAGGTATATGCATATGTCAAAATGTCTCCAACTGAGTGTTATATGTCTGTTTACTGTGTGTCAGTTATACCTCAATAAAGCTAGTTTTACAAAAAAAAAAAAAAAGATAAAAACCTATACCTCCTTCAGAAAACATTTTGGGACACAATGTTTATACAGTTCCAAAAATTAATTATATAAGTGTGTGTATATATATGTGTGTGTGTATATATATATATACACACGTGTGTGTGTGTGTGTGTGTATTAGCAATTTGTAAAATGTTTTGTTTGGGACTTTTAGGAAGAAACGCTATATTTAATAGGCCATAAGAAACGAAATAGTCCTGGAAAGGAGGATGAGGAATGTTTTCTGAACTCCAAGAAAGCTTTACTTTTTCATGAGAATGAAATAATATAAATTATTCTTGAGATTTACTGGAACAATCTTGTTTCCTCATAGCTTACTGACCTAGAATTCAGTACGGATTCTCATCATCAGTCATATGAGCATTTGCTACATATAGCCCTAATTGTTTATATAAATAGACAATTAACAAATAATTAACTGGATTCTTCTGTAATGTGTGGTAAGAGGCAGAAATACAGAACTGTATTAATTTATAAAATCTCTATAAAGAAAAACAAGCACATACAGAGAAAGAATTATTCACGAAAATGTTTTCAGGATAAAATAAGAGAAAACAAACAACAGAAATACTAGTACAATATTGAATATAATAAAATACATTAATAATCCAAAACGTTAAGAACTAAAATCCTATTACATAGAATTTCAATAAAATGCCAGTAAACATGATATTTACTTAAATAAATTATATAGAAATATATAGTTATATCAAAACTACTTTCAGTAGTCATGTATAAGTACTTTAAAAATGTAACCATAACTATACTGGCATCTTGTGAAAGATGTAATTAGATACAGAGGACTTTTTTATGTTTGTCCAAAACCATTCATGATACTCTCATGTATCTCAGCTAAAAATACAAGTTAGAAAATTCACCGTTTAATTATCGCTTCTCGATCTCTTTCATATCTTTATTTTAGGCATCATCAACTCCTAAGTGGATAAAGCAAAAAATTTAACATATTCCGTTCCAGTCCTTTCCATCTTCCTTCAATTGGACATTTTCCGCATTGTAGACCTTGTGATCTTCCTAAAATGAAAATAAAAACTTACTTTCCGAAAGTTGCAGTGGACAGTATTACTTGTCCACTTTCCATTTACCCTCTCCCCCTTCCTAGTAACTACCTTCTAGATGTTCCATTCTTCTATCTGAATATCATGATTTTTGAGGAAACTAATATTTTCCTTCATCACTTTGCTGACCAATCAACAGGTTTACCCAATTAGTTTAAAGTTAATCCTATTCCCTTTATCATAATCATTAGTTCACTTGACCAACAACTTGACTGATCAACAAGATACTTCCCGGTGTTGTATAATTAAAAAATTGGCTTCAGTAGGGAGATAGAACCGTATTTAAGCCAATGAAATATGGGGGTATTATGAGGGAAATATATCTGGATAGTGTGGAATTCTAGACCCATTTATTGCCCATTGAAGAATCTAGCATCAGCCAGAAAACAACTTAGAAGAGTGTAAAAGAGAGAGTCTCAGGGAAATAGGACCAGAGACATTAGGTTGAGTCATCCTGAAGCCCTTTCAACCTCGGCATTTATATTTACACAAGTCCACAAGTTTCATTATGGATTTACCAGTTTGAATGGGGTTGCCAGCTTCTTGCATGTAATAGCATCTAAACTGAATTATAACTCTTCTTTCTTTTGATTTTAAATAATTTTTTAAAAGATGGTATGCCATTATCTCTCTCTCTGTCTCTCTCTCTTTTTTTTTTCTGTTTCCCAACTTTCACAGGTTCTGTCTTAATATGTTTGCAAATACCACTATTTTGGCCTGGAATTCTCTTTCCAATCCCTCTGTTCTTGATCAAGTCCTATATCACCCTTTTGTTTAATCTAAGATTGCTTTTCTAATGCCCCAACTAACTCCCACTTTTCTACAGACTTTCATGGTACACTAATACCACAGCACACATGTACACTAATAACAAAGGAACATAGATGTTCCTTATTGAAATATTTAACAAGCAACATCATATAGAACTGCATTTTTATTGCAGTGAGCTAACATCAAGCACTGTCATTCATTATCCTAGTACTCCTTGCTTCAAGTATTGGATCTAGAATATAATGTCTGAATAAATAATATGGAGTCAAACATACGTAAGTGAATAAATGAATAAACATATGCACATTAAAAATTAACTTATGTGAGTTGTTGAAGCATGATGTCATTGTCAATCAATTGAACTCAGAAGAATAATTACTTCTTTGACATGGTTTTATATACCCTGCTCTCTTTGTCAGTGCTACATAATGCCTTGGAGAGCAAGGAAATCAGTGTTGGGACTCCCTTCTCAGCCTTTTGTCAATTAAGTCTCCAATGGCAGTAAGAGCACTTCAAAATTGTTAGGACAGTGATCAATATTGTGTGCTGATAGAAACTCAGTACGATATCACCAATAATGTCTCCTGAATCCTCAATAGTGATAGAAAACTGCTCAAAACACAAAATGAGTTGTGTGTACAATTTATAAATGTGTATGTGATTTATGGTAGGTATCTTTAAACAGCAGTTTTATTCATTTTTTAATGAATGCTTTCATTGAATGAAGTCATATACTATAGGTTGATTTGTAGATGTTTATTAGGGGAAAATAGTATAAACTGAATAGAAAATAAGAAATAGACCTGGGAATTTCTGCTTGGAGCTGCTTGGTCTGTAGCATTTGTATGCTGCATACCCTTGGGCATATGAATTTGTTTCTTGTTTCTTCTAAATTACAAGCTTATGATTACTATACAATTTTTCTAAGTATTAGAGATAATCTATGTAAAATATTTAGGACAGTTCTTTCTACATAATGAGCTTTTGATAAATAGTGGGGTTTATGATTGTTTTTATTGCCGCTGTTGTTATTATTAAAGATCACCAATATGTTTAAAATTACTGCCAGGCTTACACTCTTTAATTCTTCTAGATGTTTTTAAAGAAAAAATAATACAACAGAATTAAACATCTTTGGCTGTCAAACTGAAACCAACATTTATCTCTGTTTAGTTTCAGCTGTTTTGAAAACATGTGAGACTACAGGTTAGGGGGAGTGAAGAGTTTGCCAAAAAAGTATGAAGATAGGGTGACAAGAGTTTGAGGTTGCAGTGAGCTATGACCATGCCACTACACTCCAGCCTTGGTTACAGAGTGAGACCCTGTATCTGGAAAAAAAAAAAAGAAAAGATGAGATGTGGGTGTGAAGAGAGAAAGAAATTAGCATTTAATTTGCATTGCCATGCATTTTACTTCTGCTTTATCACAACATACTTCAAAATAGGAATTATCATAACCGTTTTACAGATGAAGAAACTAAGTCTCAAGCAATTAAAGTAACTTTTTCTAGATCACACGGACACTAAGTGTTGAAATCAGGAGTTAAACCAGGACTTTTGTAAATGCTTAAAGCTGTGCTCGTCCTACAATTACATTCGTCTTCAAACTAAATATTAGCAGTCATTGTCCATTGAACTTTAATAGCAAATGGAGATAAATCTATCAGAAATATTAGTAGCTTTTCAGAAGCTAAAAGGAGAAAGCAATGCTAGCAGCCATCTTGATTAACTGCCCACTTAAAGCAAAATTAATGTAATTTAGCAAAAATAAAACTAATTTTCTTGATACCGAGCTTTTCATGAATGTGTCTCTTACATAATGAAAACAAAATTTTCATGGAATAATTACTTTCTCAAATGAAAACATAAAACTATAAAACAAACTTATTTGTATATTGTAATTACAAAAATCTACGTATATTGAATTACAAAAAATGATAAAATTGATGGACTAGAACAAGAGGGCTATGATTTATAACTTTTCCTTCAAAACTGAAGTAAGGCTAAGATATTTCTTTCAACAAAATAAAATTAAAAACAAAAGTCAATATTATAGAATTATTTTAAAAAGAAAGAGAAGAAAACTTACCAGACAAATCAAATTTCGTGGAAAAAAAATAGTATCTAGCTCTCATATGGTAGCATACTTGCAGATGTCATAAACGATGTCACATGACGGTCTTAATTCTCCTATTTTTTCTTTAAAATTCTGAAACAATGAAAGATAAATGTGTTCAGGAATTTTCTCATCCTTACCATAAGGAACATTGAAACTTGCAGCTGCTTGCAAATTGTTCATTCATTCACTTATTCATACATGTTATGATCACTGATTATTTTCTATGCACACAGAACAGTGTTAGTCTCTGTCAGGAACACAAAACAAATGCAAACTTGGACTCAATTCCAGAAGCCTAGGAGCCCACGGGAGCTGATATACAAGGGCTTGATTACATAAATCTAGGTGTCTTCTTGGTAATTAGATGGGTAGAATATTATCAGTGCTTAAAAGGAATAGTGCAGATAATAAATTCTAGAATAAGTCAGAGAATCAAGATATCGTTTTGGGGTAGCATCTTCAGAGAAGGCATCACAGAAGTAATCATCATAAAAAACACGCTAGACATCCTTAGAGGGATATCAATACTCTCTTAACCAAAAATTTAAAGTAAGAGCTTTTTTATCTTTACGCCACAAAAAATGCAAACCTAGTAATGATCTCTCTGAAACTATTCAAAAGTGAGTTATTCAATTAATCGCACTGTTAGTCATCCAGTAAGCCATTTGACATTCATGTTTGTTCTACACATATTTATCAGCACTAGTTTGGTTTAGGGTATTCTTCTTGAAGATAAAGATTTAGTGGCAGGCTACACAGACTAGTTTTTGTTTCAATGAAGCTAACGGTCTATCAAGAAATATAAGATTTAAATAAATTATCAGCCCAAAATATTACTTCCAGTTGTATAAGGATTAGGAAGGAGAGTTACAGGTTGATAAAATAATACATTAGAAGGAAGTTGTATCTCTTCAGCATAGGGTATGCAGGCTGTGCACTGCACAACTCTAGGGGCATCTTTCACAGAAATTACAGCATAAATGTATTTGAACTTTATTTAAACTGAATGGGAAATTACTGCTAGGAGTGACATAATCAGCTATGCATTTATAAAAGATGCTCTGGCCAAAGTATGAAGAATGGATTTGAAATTGACAACAGAAGTCAGCATGGAAATACTAACTACTTTTTTAAATGATCCATGAGAAAAATGGTAATGGTGAAGAGAATGGAGTCGGAGAGGAGTAAATGAATATATTTTAAAGACAGAATTGACAAGACTTGCTGTAGGTTGTACATGGAGCTGAAAACAAGAAGGATGCAAACTTTTCAAAGTGTTATTTACTGACAAAGTTCATGGTGTTAAAGATACAAATTTGGTGGAAATATTAAATAATTATTCTTTCTACTTACTTTGTATAATTTACCATGAAACCCCTAAGTGGATAAATCTATCAGGCATATGGAAACACATAAAATGGGCTGGAGATTTTTACTTGAGATTTTTTTCATAAGACTGTATAAGATATTCTGAAGAGAAGTAATATTGACAAGAGAAACTAGGATTAATTTCACCTCCAAAAATTGCAGTGGATGGGTGAACTTCATCTGTCTTAGCACATTAGCTTGACTCCTCAGTTTACATTCATTAACCTCATGACTGATGCAGAAATTTTTTTCTGTTCTCAAGCCTGTAACTCGATTCCGGGGACAGCCTCAGGGCTAGGCCTCTTGCACAATCTCAGCAGTCACTCATCATCATCCAGTGCCTTGGTTCTCCCACAGGAAGTCCTTGTCAGAATCTGGGGAATCTTCTTATTTTCCTGTATATTTAGCTCAAGAAAGTGCCTATAGCTGCTGCTCTCTGGCTCCTTGCTTTCATTTCATTTATCTGCACTGATAAACAGACAGACCCAGTTTACATTCTCGCTCTACTTGCTATGGATGAGTGACTCCAGCTATCTTATTCATCTACTTTGTGAATGTCAAATGTGAAAATATATGTAACGGTGCCCAACATATATCAGGTGCATAATGACTGTTATTTACCATTTTTCCCAGAGGAACAATTCTTACTCTGCTTTTACTTCCTTCTAGTCTGTATTTCTGATCCCTACCTTCTTTTTCTCCAGAAGGTTGCTCATGTTTGTGCTACAGTCTCAGACTCAGGATATCTATGGCTCCATCATGATACATTTCCTGCATCTATTTCTAGATGATTCTAGTTTGGGGAAAATGCATGGTGGGAACAGTGCATGCACAGAGATTGCTGTTTGTCTACCATGTAAAGAGATATAATTGCTGTGTATAAAAAATTGGGGAGAGCTTAGTAATCAAAACCCAGTTTAAGAGAATAGAGTGAAATAAGGATAATCTTTGATTCCACAAAAAGAAGAGGGCTCTGGGAGGTCATGCACTAACAATATTGCATATTAGTATGGACACTTTTGTTATCATGCATCACGTCATGATTTTTTAAATTACAATAACTTTATGAGGTGAGAATGGATGATATAATTCTCATGTTAAAGAAGAGAAAACAAAGCTCAGGAAATTTAATAGATGTAGGGGTAACCTATGGTGGCTCCAAGAGATCTGAATTCCAGACCAAACTCATCAAACTAGCTATGGCTGCATATAACTTATACTCTCTGAAGCGCTGAGTCTTCTCAGTGGTAACAGAGGAACAGGATTTCTCTAATATGTAATCCAAACTTAAAAGGATGAGATGTTATATCTTGTCTAATATAAAGAGATCATTGGTAGAACTGGGATAAGAATTATATTTCCTAATTCAAAGCATCTCCAATACACTACTTTGCTTAAGGCACTTTTCTGGTTTCTGAATGGATAAGAATGGCAATTTGATACAAACAAAACAAACATCTTAACAGCTACATGGGTAAAACAGAGAAGAACAGACAAAGAAGTATTAAAATCTTCTCATGGTCCTTCCAAGTGCAGAAGAAGGTGATCAAGGTATTGTGTCAGTAGGATGAAAATTGAAAGTAAAAGACTATGGCATGCATAAAAATTATAGTAGATAAAATATAAAAGTGGTCCATATCAGTAGTTTTGGAATAGCTGAGACTGATGTCAAGCAGTTGACTTACTATGGCCTTTTAAATAATCTAGGTGGATTAGAAAGAGGAGTATGGATGGCTAGTAGAGAGTTTGTGGAGATGAAGTGGAAGGATTAAAGTCTTGACTGGAACTGGAGAGATTACAGGCTGAGCCTCAGTTTCCTGGATTGATGTCATTCTCGACTGATGTCAAGCAGTTGACTTAATATGGCCTTTTAAATAATCTAGGTGGATTAGAAAGAGGAGTATGGATGGCTAGTAAAGAGTTGGTGGAGATGAAGTGGAAGGATTAAAGTCTTGAATGGAACTGGAGAGATTACAGGCTGAGCCTCAGTTTTCTGGATTGATGTCATTCTCCAAAGTGTTCTAAGAAGGCACTATATCAGTATCTTTTAACTGGGCATCTATTGAAACTAAGTAACACTATTGTTCACAAGTTTGAACTACTAGGGTCAAGGAAGACACCAAGCTATGAATAATATAGTGGCCAAGAAGCTAGTCAGCATGTCTAAATCATCATGTTTGTCTACTTTTACATAGGTTCTAAAATATTTCCATTGCAGACTCAATAAATACAGGCAGGGTTATTTCAGTAATATAAATTGATGCAGTTATGATAGAATTTTGTTTATTTTTTATCTGCTGAAAAGCTCTTACAGTAACAGAAGTATCAAAAACTTGTTTTGGTTAGCAAAAAAACAAAAACTGGGGTCTTTGAAGAAAGTATCAATGCTGACAATCATTTGAAGAAAATCAAATGTGTTATGTAATTCATTTAGCGAATGTTTAAATGCTTATTACATCCCAGACATTTAGTTTGATATTAGCTATAAATGTATATATGGGTATACATAGGTCGATATAGATAGATAGATAGTAGACTAAGGTATTACTGTCTAATGAAGAGACGGATATGTAAATCATAAGAGAAAATAATTCTGTAAGAAATTTTTAGATGTAAATTTTCTCTTAAAATGCAGGCATAAAAGGATTTAATTCTTCCTGGGGAAATCAGGGAAGAGCTCATGAAGTGCAGACTTCACATAAAGACTTCAAGGATGAGCAAGAATGATCAGAGATACACATGTGTAAATAACATGTTACAGAAAAAAGAACATGTATCAGATTGTTCAAAATTCTCCACAAAGTTTATTATTTCTGAAGGCTTGAACAAGAGATATATTGGTAGAAGAGAAGTCTTAAAAGGTATAGAGGCCAGAGCAAAACATAAAGTGTCTTATAACCTGTGAAAATACATTCAAATTACTTCTTGGAAGCCATGAGAAGACTGGTGAAATTTAAGAACAGGAATAACAGCCAAGATGTCTTGTAAAGTGCATTTCTATAATGCTAAAATCAAATTAATTTTCAGATGAGGAAAGCATCTTAGAGGTAGTGGTCAAGTAAAGGGGTCTTTTATTCTAACCCAGAAATATGAAGAGAAAAGCCTGAACTAGGAAACTGACCATGAAACTAAAAAGGAGAAAGCATATGCAAGTGGACACAATGTGAGTATCCTGGCTTCCTGTGTTCTGCCTTGGGAAATAGAGAGGTAAGTGATACTCTTCAACAGAGTCATGGTACCTGAGGCAGTGGGATGTGGGGGAGATGGAGGCATTTGGATTTGAGGCTGTGTGGGTATTGCCTGGAACTTCTTCCCTGATTTTCACAACCTTAAGTTAAAAGTTAAGTACCAGAGGGAAGAGGTAATTGAAGGAGAAAATCGGACTTATTATTTACTACTGATATATGCTAATTTTAGATAAGGGCAATCAATTCATCAACTTAAATGTAATTTAAATTACTTTGCTATAGGATATCATTGTTAATGCAAGGCTCCGTTGCATAGGTTGGCAATCACATTACTGTGTCCACATATAAAATTATGTTGTTTCCAGTATTTTGATAAAAAATCTTTATTTCAGGGGAATATTACTGTTAACTATTATTGGGATGTCATCCAAGATTTGGGTAATGTGTACAACTATTACTGTCAGGGAAGGAAAACATAAACAAAATTCATGATGTAAAGCCTCTTATGTGGATCAAATATCATAATGTTCTGGAATTTTCTTAAGAGTAGGAACTAGAGAAAGAGTTAACAAGTTGCCATGAAGTTAAACAAACTTTCATTTCAGGACCCCCTTGCTTGCCTGTCTTTCTTACGAGGAGCCCTAGCAATGTGTTTACAGGTCATCTACTGTAGTAAAATTTGATCAAGTGTTATATTTTAACCACAATCAGTTAAGCGCAGGCTGTCGCAATACCAGTGGCCCTATCACACTTGTCCTCTAGTCAGGTGTTGTTGATGGCTACTGGCATAAAGAGGCAGGCTAAAGAGAGATTGTCAGGAAATTCAGAGGCCGGTGAAGATAACCTAAGATGTGTAATACACAACCACAATAAGACATCAGCAAGAAACTTGTTAACAAGTGATGGCAATTAAGAGTATTTAGATTAGTCACTGGAAGAAAACTTGCAACGTCAAAAAATTCAGAACTCATCTGTAAATGAAGTTCGATAGACATTTTCCTAAATCTGACAAGCATCCTAAAAATGTTCATGATATCACCAGTAATGACTTGTGAAGTAGAAATAAAGAGCCTACAATGAATAAACAAATACCATGGTAAAATAAGGCATTATTTTCTTTTATTCTGTATAGAACTTAGTATAAATATCTTGTCTTACAAAGGTATGATTTTGCAGCCAAAAATGTAGGACAGAGAAGGGGAATGGAATAGAACATGGCCAGGCTATCAATGAATACAAATATTTTCTCATTTTGTGTTTTATTTTTAAGCTGTTCGTGGCATTGGTTAGCTTTTTAAAATTTGCAGTTCGTCGTGATTACTGATTATAAATATTTAATGTTATATCTGTTTATAATTACCATTTTATATAAAAGAAGGCCTCTACAATGATTTAAGCTTCACATCACAAAAGTACTGTAATATTTCTCTCAAGATCCCTGGCACCAAACTAAAATCTGTAGAGAAAATTGCTAAGTTGACCGTTAAACAAACGAGAGTGTCAGGATTTGGTAATTAAATGTTCAGTGAGGAACAATAGGGAACACAGCATCTTGATCCTGCTATAAAAGTAAGGCAAAGTGAATTCAGGGAAAGAGAAATCTCAAAATAAAAGTTTATTCTTAGCTCTATTCATGAACTTCTGACTGTTTACAGTTGATAAAATTACCTTCATAAATTACATGGGCATGGAGAGAGACAGACATCAAGATCTTGGAGATGAAGGAAGCTAACTCTTATATGACAATCAACAACAACAAAATGATCTTTGCTCCTGATTTTAAAGGGCTAAAGGAAGAGAAGGGGAAGATGAAGGGAGGACAAGTGCATAGGAAAAATGAGAGGAAATAAACAAAGAGAAATTGTGTAAGGTGAGAAATGACAGTAAAATTCCCCTACAAGATAGAATGGTGAAAATTCTATTTGAAAAATATTTTTGGTACAATAAAAAATGTTCTAGCCTTCACTCATCCATCCCAATTCTTTCCCAACTGAAATGTCAGTGAATTCAACTCTACTCAAAATGTATTGTAAAATAACTTTTTTCCCCTTTAACTAAAAATCTTACCTCAATTTTACATATGAGCCAGAATGAAGAATTCTGCAAGAAAGCAGAAACTTGACAGAAAGAAGAATACAGGAGAATGGGTGAAACTTGAAAATTGATAGAAATGATAGAACAGGATCTATATTTCTGCAGGTCACTGAAGTGAAGAGTTTGATGTTCTTCCTAGATCTTCATAGACGTATAATTGCCTGTGTAATCTCCTTACCTCACTAGTCTGCCCTGTCTTCCTTCTTGCTAGATGACAAATAAAGGAAACACGAAAAACAAGGGAAGGGAGAGAAAAAAGGAGGGATGCAGCAACACGGAGAAAGAAAAGGAGGAGAAAATAAAAGAAATTACTAAAGGGAGAAAATAAGCAGAGAAGAAGTTAATCCCCTGGTGAATTTTTCACAGGCTATCTGGAACTCAAAAGTTCAATCTTTATCCATCTATCACTAAGTCAACTTTGGAACCTCTTCTTCTAGAACCAGTTAGGGAAGCCCCTGAAGGAAAGGTTATAGGATGAAATATATGTTGGTGTGAACTTTAAAGAAAGAATTTGTGTTTAAGGATGAAACTGTAATGGTTTTCAAGTTGCACTAACCACATGTGATTTGAGCTTAATCAAAAGTAGAAAAATCAGCAACTTCTACACAAAACATTCAGGAAGAGGAAGAAGATCCAACTTAGAAAATCTAGTGGGATAATAATTCCATTAGTAAGATAATGATACAGATATGATGATACTGGAGTTTTCAGAGAGCATTGAGGCAATATGCAGCTATGGAATTTGAAAAAAAAATGGTTCATTTTTGGAAGATCACTTCAACAGTCATATTAGATTAATTGAAATGAAGGTTGGTGATATAAGGCTTTAAAAATAGTCCAACTGGAAATTATGAAAGCTTGAAAAGCAGCTTTGAAAAACAAAGACAGAGGGGAAAGGGATGAAGAGAAATATAACTGAGATTTAAGATATAAAATAACTGAAATCTGGAACTAATCAACTGTGAAAATCAAGCAACGAGAAAGAGTTGTAAATTATTTAAAAATATCTGGCTTGATCAACTTTCCCAATTTTAGAGCCAGTCTTCGCAAAAAGGAAAAAACAAAACAGATCAGGCAGGAAAGGAACATCCGGCTTGCTGTGAACCCGCTTAGACTGGCCGTGATCTCAAACAGTAAAGATCTATCCAGGGAAACTTCTGAACCATAGTGTCAGACTTCCTGCTCTTTTCAACTCTCCTGGTTTTATCATCTCTACCCTATTTCAGCAATCTACTCCCATGGCCACATCCTGAATGTTGACAATATCCTAAACGGTGCCATTTGTAAGATCTCTGACACACCAAACACTTTCCTCTTACAGCTGTCAATAATGTACATGACCTCCGCTTTTTCAAATATGCTTACAGATTATACACCCCTGATATTGATGGCAGTGGCTGCTGCTATCACGCCTGCTGCAACACGGAGGTGTGACTGGCGCTGCACATTCCACGGAGCTGTTGGGAGTCCCGCCCCTTCTGAGTCGGGGAAAGAGCTCCCCCGGTGCCCCTGCATCTGCCCAAACTGCGGCTGTGGATCGGAGGCTCGGGGTTGGCAGGTTGGGAGCTTCTGAGTGCAGCTGCAACCACCCTCCCGGGCGCAGGACCCTGGCATCTCTGCAGTCTGCACCCTTGGGGGCCCCAGGAAAGACCCATATCCCTGTAGGTTTGGAGGTGTTTGCTTCTGCTGCCTGGCCTCTCTTGGCTCCCGGTGCCTGCTCTGATCTCTGAGCGGGAATTGGTGCTGAGCCCTGGGGCCGCGCATGGCAGCGGGAGGCAGATTTGATTCCTGGGCAGAAGGGGGCAGCTCCCAAGTAAGGATACCTTCAAGCCAGGGAGGGCCTGAAGGCTGGGGTCTGGGCTGCCAGTCCCACTGACCAGAGTGGGGACTTGTGGGCCTCTTCTGGGCCACCCATAGCCACCCATGGACCAATCAGCAAGCACATCCTCCCCTCTGAGGTCCATAAAAGCCCTGGGCGCACCCTGAGCAGGGCACAGGAAGGCCAGAGGAGAAGTCAGAGAGATGACAGGATAGTCAGCTGTGGAGAGAAGTACTCCTCTCAGCTCAGAGATGGAGATGATGGGAAGGTCAGACGCAGAGAGGAGCTACCCTCTTTGCTTAGAGCTGCCAAGAGATGCTACCTACCTTCTCTGTTGAGAGCTGCAGAGATGACCTGCCGGCAGAGAGGAGCTACCCACTGTGGGTCTCCTCCGATCTGTTGTAACGCTGAATAAAGCTTCTTTTCCTCTTGTTCACCTTCCACGTGTCTGCATATCTTATTCTACCTGGAGGCAAGCAAGAACTCGAGCAAAGGAACTACCAACCACAGAGGTTTCTGGCCAGAAAATCGACACCCCAAAAGTCCTATAACAATCTGATTCTAAAAGCAACACCATCTTTTCAATGTAATTCTAAAGATTTGGGGACTATTTTATTTAACTTCAAGATCCCCTCTGAAGAAAATCAACTTACAAAGGGTGGCAGGTCTTAAGAAAGGTACTTAGCAAGTGCTGGTACATTCTAAGCCATCAATATTTGTCAATGTTGACTAACTATCAAATTGTACTAGAGAAAACGATTCCTGGGGCTTAAAATTATACTATACAAGGATCTACTTTATTATTATTATTTCTTTCTGTTTGTTTTGGATAAATTACTGACTCCTTATCTCAGTTATGTTGTGTGTTAAAAGTTTACAGTGTTACTTTGTATCTCTCAAAGGCTTTTGTTAGCATTTTCAGTGAGGTACCTTAAAACCTCTAAAAAGAAAATGAATGCTATAAGTAAATAAAAATAAGTCTGAATGGCCAAAAATATGTGTGTGTTTGTTCTTACTATTTATCGCCAAGGACACCAATTTATTGGCCCTTTTTATAGCAATATGTAACTCAAACTTCTGGGTTTTTTGCCTTAGACCTGAAAGGCATAAATTTATTTTTCCCTTTACGTAGCAAGTTGAAGTTGTGAGGACAAATACAGTAGAATGTGTTGATTTCCACGGTCTCTGGAAAGTGGCATTTCTGTTATTTCCCAGTCCAGGGATTTTTAATTCACAGTATTTCACATTAATGTTAGACTTGCTATAAGGTTATTTCTTAAAATATCTTATGCCTTCAGGAAAACGTTAGCTTGCTAGCTTTCTGAGGTATTACTCATTTATATCACTCAAAATGATAACCAATGAATATATCAGAATGGAGACCCACCTAGAGGCAGCATGCCTTAATTCTGCAGTGTGTGACTATCTGGCTACCTTTCTTACTTATTGTTATATAGCAAATTTTAAAGGCACTTATGAGAATGATTTTTTTCAGATCAACCACATTTGTGTATGAGCAAATGGAGTTTGTCTCAAGTGATCTAGGCACATGAAATCAAATTATGCTTTAAATTACCTATTCAGAATGTCACTCTATTCTTACCTGCAAAAATACATACAACTTCATAATAATGTATCCCATAGAACATGTTGAAGTTTATAAGGCTCTTGGATTGTAGTATCTCATTTTTTTTTCTAAAAACAAGTTCAGTTAGGCAAGGCTGGAATTGTGCATCTCCTTCCAAGAGATCTGCTTGAGATGAGTTGAATAGACAGTAAGGGACAACCACAGATGTTCAGTGTTATCACTAAATCCATTTGGGATTAAGCAGGTTCTGTCAATAAATAGTTCTGTTAAGGCATTGGTGTAGTCCTATGGGATAATGTGAAGAAAATAATCATAATCATTGTAGGTGTTTTTATGATGCACAACACAATATAATGCCATGATATTGATGAATTTGTGATTATTGTAACTGGCTGTCTTTTGTCTCTTTTCATCATTTCAATTATACATCAAATAAAATATCTGCACTGAATGGAAAAGTGTTTTACCTGCTGATATAAAAAATGTTGTGAATATTGGGATTAGACAAAACTGGACATAAATCCCAGATCATCACTTACTAGCTTTGTGTACTGCAGCAATGGACATTCTCTCTCTGAGACTCCATTTCTTATTTTAAAATAGGGATAACAATGCTTTCATCATATGGTGGCTATGAAAATTAAATGAAATAGCATGTATAAAGGGCAAATACAGGTTAATAAATGTTATTCTTCTTCCTCTCTGCTATCTTCACCCTAGAGAGCATCAGGGACGAAACTCACATGGCAGTTTAACTACATGTCTAAAGTTTCTATCCTTGTATTACATGGCCCATATTATCCAACTCTTATATATGGAAAATCCAAAACATTGCAAATTGCAAAGAGAAACTGTGCAGTAAAGGACTAGAAATATCAAGTATGTCATTCAATTAACATTAATGTTTCAGGTGAGTTGGAGAGAGAACTTGTGTTATTGTGCTGAGCTATAAAATATATGCCCTCTCTAAGCCTATACGGAACTGTAAAGTCCATCTAGATTTGCTTTCTCCTATGAAAACAGTGGGTACATGTGTTTGACACTGTACAATGTAATTTGACAATTAGTTACTTTTAATGAAGTAAATGAGTCAATTTTGCCCAGTTTGACTGACTTTAGGTGAAGCAATACACAATATTTTATAACAACTGTTACACATTCATATCTAATATTTGGACATTAATTGATAATAATAGTGATTTTATAAAAGAAGTTAAAGAGGTGTTTGTTCTGGAAAACAAGGGCAAAAATGCTGAATAATATCACAAACTAAATTATTTTATATATTTAAAAATATTTCAAAATGCAGGCAGCCCTCTGTTTATATGATTCCAATTTGCATACATTTCTGTTACAATGCTTTAATTAAGTAATACCAGTCCCCAACAACATGGTTTCAGTAAACATGCTATGTGCACTGTAATTGGATAGAAGTACAAACCTCACTGCTATAGCTCTTCAATCCATGAATCACTACACAAAGACAGATGCACATCATGAAGACTGACCAATCATATAATTTTTTTCAAAGTCTGTTGGTTATTGGTCACTGAACATATGTTATTTAGTTCACACATAGAGAGCAAAGTTTGTGCTTGTGTAAAAAAAAAGTGCACTTGAAAATGTTTTATGACATTGAAATTACAAGAAGTTAAATATTAGAAGCTGATCCAAACTTAGAAAGGAATACGATACTTTGCCAAGGCATAGAAGAGATACCTGTTCTTTATCATGTTACACAACAACAGGCAGGGAAGCAATGTTCAAACTATTCTTTTTTTTTTTTTTTTTTCTTTCTTGAGACAGAGTCTCACTTTGTTGCAAGGCTGGACTGCAGTGGTGCAATCTCAGCTCACTGCAACTTCTGCCTCACGGGTTCAAGCGATTCTCCTGCCTCAGCCTCCCTAGTAGCTGGGACTACAGGTGTGCACCACTACCCCCAGCTAATTTTTGTATTTTCAATAGAGACAGAGTTTCACCATGTTGGCCAGGATGGTCTCAGTCTCTTGACCTTGTGATCTGCCCACCTTGGCCTCCCAAAGTGCTGGGATTACAGGCATGAGCCATTGCACCCGACCTCAAACTATTCTTAAACTTTAATTCCCATGTTTCTAATATTTTAAAATATAGTGTTCAAAAATATTAGTTCTACTTTAAAAAATGTTCTATAAATGTATAACTGACAGTGATTTAATGTTTTGATAAAAATTGTAAAGGTCATGGAATAATCAGAATATTTCACACTGATTATTAAGATCTTTTGTAGATTTCAGGTTTTATTAGGATTTTTACACTCCCATACTACTGTGCCAAGTGAGGACTACTTGTATTTAAAACACTAAAATTATAAAACAGAACCTATGCCTTGGTTTCATGTTTTAGGTGAAAGAGATGACTAAATCTAGGATTTTTTTTTCTTCCATGGGTTATGTGAAATCCAAATATATACTTGGATATACTCCTATGATTTATTTCTTCATGGTTATCAAATGGCTTAATTGAAACAGAAATTCAAAGCTAATTTTTCTTTTTACCTACAATAATCATGGAGCTTAGGAATAGAACAATAATCATTCCTTTCATCTGTGAATGTGGCCATTTCCATTGTAATGCTCTGACAGCCAGAGTTCAACCTTTTAGCAGCACATCTGTCCATGAATAAAATTGAATATGTAAGGAGCTGAAAGCCCAGACAGGCAAGGCTAGCTAGTTTTGAAGGTTCAAGGCTTTTCATAGAACCTACTGATCTGGAGTATTTCCTTCTCTTTACTCCAAGTTCATAGATTCAAATTTCACTTGGACGCTATGCAAACAACTGATGAGTCACATTCTTATATAAGTCCTGGTGGATTTGTTTTAACTTTCCAATTCATATGCAGAAATAACACTTTCCCTGCTTCCTCTATATCATGTCTATCTGTTGCCATCCTGCTTTTCTGGATTTGATCTGAAGCCTACATCCCAAGCTTAAATGGGGTACCCTTATCTTTTTTTTTTCTTTTTCTTTTTTTTTTTTTTTAAGATATATCAAGACAAGAGAAGAAGAGAATGTAAAGTTCACATGATTTTTTCATAGTACCATTTTCAGAACATATGCAACTCATACCCTAGGCTTCCAAAAAAGCTTCAAAAGAAATTTGATTTAAGACAGAGCTTTTGTGTTTTGGTTAGAAATAGAGCCAGGTAAGTACTGTTTGGTGACTTTTTTCATGACTTGTATTAAGTTGAGGTAGACTAATTAAGTGACAAATATCTCCCAAATTTAAATTGTTCAGCACAACTAAAACTTATTTTTCACAGAATTTGGCGTCTGTTGGGTCAATGGGGATTGAGAAGACTTGGGGTGACGTTCTGTATCATGAAGTCATTGAGGGTCCCAGGTCCATCAGTATGGAAACAGTCTCCTGTGTAACCAGAAGATGGCCCAAGCAAAAGAAAAGGCCCAGCTGTTCACTGTCTTGGTTTGTAGATGACCGCCTCATTTCCAATCACGTTCTGTCCATGAGAATTCACTACAAAACTTGTCTGTATGCAAGTGGCTAGAATATAGTCATTGATATACCCAAAAAAGAAAAGGACCAAATATTGGCAAGCACATGAATTTTGCCATATGGCCTTATTTAGACCCAGGCTACTTGGATAAAAGCCATCATTGATCCAGGACCAGCCACATAATGTGGGCAGCCCAGTGCAAATGAAAATTCAAGGCTCCTTGTTGTAATAGCAGGAAAATGGGGATAATGATACCTTTGTGGGAGGGTGTTTATAATGTATTTGTATACTAAAAACATAAAAAGTATTAAAATATAAAACATTATTTTCTTCTCACAATTCTTTTTTGACATTGCATTAAAAAAAAAAAAAAGAAAAGTTTTGATTTACTATAACCCTCTTTTCAACATGGAGATACTTGCAGGGATTATGTAGAGTCTCCCATGCACCCAGGGCACTGGCCCAGGAATCTGTGTCCATGTATGACTTACCAGCCACTGAGTTCCCCCTCCTTCCAGCTGCTGAACTGACATGTTTATTAGCCATGGGTGAGGAAGTCAATCTCCCTTTCCCTCATCTTGTCATCCCAGCCCATTGTAGATAATTGATCCTCAAGGGATTACAAACCAGACATGCTCAGTACCTGCATCTGGGGTGGGCCAGCCCAGAGCCTCATCCCCACTAAGTCACTTGCCCAACAGCTGTGGGGCTGCTAGCTTGTCACCCCGAGGCACTGTGGAGTGCACATATCCAACCCTGAGTTTCCTCATCACTTTGCCCAGACCCCTACTAGGGTTGAAGGACCATGAATGCATGAAATCTCCTTCTGAATGCAATCCCTGCTGTAGGAGGAGAGCCGTATTAATTATTAATCCTTGCGCAGGGGAGAAAATGTCAAGGCTGGGCAAGCCCAGACCTCAGGGCGCTGAGAGCCAGTGGTTGAGAATCTGTGCTGGAGAAGCAGGGAGATGGTGGGAGATGGCGTTGCCCATGAACCAAGATTAAAAGCCAGTATTTGTTCCATTGTCCCATTGGATTTCACTTGCAAACCACAAATTTCAAAGATGAAATCATTAATAGTTTCAAGACAATGGCAGAGCATTAACCCCCTGAGTGCAAGTCCCTTAGAACTGCATTGGCCACACACCCATGAAGCTGACCCTGCACGTACCACATTGGTTTAACCATACCAGTGTCCCTTACAGAAGCCCTCAGTAAAGAGGTGGCCTTGAGGTATCTCTCTTCTCCTTTCCCATTCATTACTCGAAAGCGTCACTGTATAGAAAGTACGTTTACAAGGGCTTTTAAGGTAGGTGCCCTCTCAAAATCAGTAATCATGGACTTTCTGCCCCATGCTTTTGAAATTGTGATTTATTCTTGTGAAATATACACTTTTTTCTTTTCAAAGATTGCTTTGTCTGAAGTACTTTAAGGAGTTATTTCCAAGTTACCCTTTCTTAAGACCTTCCATGATCACCCCAGACAGAAAGAACTCTTCTTCCCTTTAATTGGGTGGTTTACTACAGGTGAGAGTGAGCTTATCAGAATCACCGTGGGGGCATTTTAAAACTATCTTTGCTTACTCTTATTTTCCACACTGAGGATTTAGGCATGAGAGGCATCTATAAATTGAAAATGTTCTTTAGATATTTATAACATAGTTTCTACCTCCATTAAAGTATTTGCTTTAATGCCAAGGCTTTATGCAGACATCTTTAAAAAAAATCAAGTATCACTTACGTTTTCTATTATGTTTGTGCATATGCCAATCTCCCCTAGATTGCACATAATTTTTGCACAGAAGGTCTTATTTGTCTTTATTTTCCCAAGACACATGTAACCTTAACTAATATATAGTGAGTACTCAATAAATATTTGTGATTTGAATCAATGGATTTAGATTATGATAAATTTGTATATATAAAACCTCAAAACAGAGTGCCTACATAGAGGCTTACCACAGCCTAAGATGTCAAATGCCTGATGTTGTTTCAGGATGACTATAGATTTCTATGTCCTGTCTTAAATGAAATAAGGCATTCTTTCTGTATGAGAAAAAAGTTAGTGTGGACATCAATGTTTGGGGCTTGAAGCTCTTCACAACCTGCCTTTTTAGAGAGGTATAAAACCTGAGTCCTGTGGGGTCTTTCTGGGTGCTTTGTTATTGTTTTTTTCTTTCAGACAACTATTTTATTATTGCTTTTGTAGGCATTACAAGAGAATGTATCCACTTGACTAGAATGGTGATCTTGAAATTGTCAAGCTCCCCAAAGCCAGACTGTACAAAATATTTGCGTATTTTCTTAACTCAGAGTTCTTAGCCAAATGACTATAGTCACTGCTTTGGAGCTGGTAAAGTCCCTGTGGATAGCACTGGCTCTTCCAATTACCGTAAAAGCTAAGATGGTTTCTTCACTTTCCATTGCATTATGTCCACATGCATACATCAAGGACAGCTTTGGACTGATAACTGCTTTGCCATTTACTTGATCCAAATATGCACATGAACCAGAAACTCTTAATGATATAAGATGGTTCTCAAAAAGCATTGCTCAAAAATGTTAAATTACAATATTATAATACGTTGCCATAAAGCTGTAACTTTTTGTAAGAATAACAAGGTGATTCAGCCAAATTAGTTGTGATGTTCTCACTTATTGTAAAATGTCATTTTTCTTAACAGGAGTAATTGCTATTTTTTTTAACTGCTTATTCAAGGCTGTTTAAAACTACCAACATGATGAAGACTTATTTAATTAACTCCAGCTGACCTTGACCATTTGTCTGCATCCCCTCACTTTTTATGGTTTAAGCGTCTTTACTTAAAAGGTTTTGCATTTATTTATAATACAAAATAACACAATACCACATGACTTGACATATAACATATGTAACTTGGCTGTCACTTATAGATCCAGCACTGTTAAGTGGTTTTCATAAATTATATAATTCAGTTACCATAAAAAGTTGCTGCTATTAATATTGTTATTTTATATATAAGCACATGGAGACTTAGAAAGTTATTTACAGCATAATTATCAAAGCACATTGATAAAACTGGAAGTTACAAGAAAACACAAAGGAACTATGAAACCATAAATTTTAAAAATAATGCCTATGGATCTACATTTTTCTAGCATGCTGAGTGGTTCATAGTCATCCTAAAAATTGAGAATCACTAAAATACCTTTAAGTGTATGTTTGATTTCCACAACTGTACTTGAACTTTCTGAATGGAAAGGAACACAAGCTATTTTCTCTTCCCCATTTCTCAATTACTACTATGAGATGTTGTGTGCCATGAGATAACTTTTTGTAAAGGCTTTGGGGTAAGACAACTTTTTAAAAATCTCATTTTTTCTGGGCTCTAGTAAAGGAGAATCATCAAGTCAACTGCATACCACTACTGGCTGGACTGATGAAATAACGTGGGTCTTGAAGATATTTGACAATTGGATTCCATTTATTGACTACTAAAAGGCAAAACTGATTACTTACCTAGAAAAAAATGTCCAGAGTTAGGTCTACATAATCAAATTTGGGGCATGCCACCTTTTAATAATTCCCCACATGATTTGCAATGTCCTTTTAAAAACAAAGCAATGAAGGGACTAGGACAGAGCTAGGGAGACAGAAAATACATGATCAGAAATCAGGTCTGCAATCTGTAGTCAACCAGTCTCAGTACAGGTGTAAGCCGCTTAGAGGATAGTAGAGGAAAGAGTTGGAATGCTTCGCTTTACCCTCCACCACCATGGCCAAACACCATAGCCAGAATATAAAAAAAGTTTGAATTGTTCTCTGAAAAGTTCTGCTCTTATTAGCAGAGTGGTTCCCATAATAGGATGCATATTGGAACCACTTGGAAAAATTTAAAGAATACTAATGCCTTAGCCTCAGCCCTAATTCTGATTTAATTAGCATGGAATTTAATGGACATGGGGATTTTATAAGTGCTCAGTGATGATAATTTGCCTGTAAGTTTGGAAACCACTGCTGGGGGGTTGTCCTTTCCTTTTTGTATTTTTATTTCAGTGAATAGGCAAAGCCAAGTCTATTCACTCATTAGACTTGCCAATCAGATGTTGGCAGTCGGTGAAACGTGTATTCTCACCGTCATTGCCCTCATTATCACTCTCTGAGTTTATCCACTTTTGCGGGGGCTAGTCCCGGGATTCTCTACTTCCTCTTGTACCTATTACCATTTGAGGTGTCTCCCTAAGGAGCAACTCTGCCTATACTCTTTTCCTGCTGAAATTTTTCCAGTGACTTCAGTGAATGAGTGAATGAGACTCTTAAGCGAGGAAAAATATCTGAAAGTAAACTAAAAGTACTGAAGTTGCACACACATAACCTTGTTTTTTTTACTGTGGGTGGACCTTGCTGTGATCACGTTAATGACTATTTTTACCTATAATCACCAAAGGAAGAGATAAATCCCGGTCCTCCTTCAATCGGCTAATAGATGCTATGAAAGGGAGATGAATAAAAATTAAATAATTCTTCAGGGCTATGGGATGAAAGTTTCACACAGTGATTCTCCACTCTATCTGTATATTGGCATCACCTGAGGGGCTTAGAAAACTGTCAAGGCATTACCTCTGCAGACTCTAATTTAATGTCAACAGTTCCAGATATAGGCCTTTTTATAAGGTCTCCAGTTTTTTTCAATAGGCAACCAAGTTTGAGAACCGTAGCTCTGATGAAAAGCTAGTTTATCATAAAGGAATGTAGTTTAACAAAATAATAATTAAGGTAGGAGGAAGCCAGAAATAACTGATGTGAAATGTGGATATTTAGCAGGAGGAAAGAATGTTGCTAGGCAATGGGATAACCTAGTCTGGGAAAGGAATATTAGGGTGACTAAGAAGAGAAAACAAAAGCCAGATAAAAGAGACACATATTGGCAGACATAATCAAAGAACATTAAAATCCTAAACTGTGTAGTTTATGGGACACTGGGGAAAACCCCTAATAGATATTATTCCAACTGAATATTCAAATCCTCCAAACCAGAAATTACTTTTTCTTCCTGCCGAGATACTTATGCAAATAAATAATTTTGGGAGAGTATTGTTTTCAGGTTTTATTATTTTTTCAAATTTTGTGAATGATGTTTTTAAGACCTATGGAGGCTGTGGGGAAATATCAAAGAAGAGAATCTGCTGGCATGACATGGCTAAAGTCAATTTTTTATTTTACAGAAGGGGGATAAATTAGACAAAGGGGTCTAAAACTTTAGTTAACACACACACACACACACACACACGTACACATAAATTATGCAGAAATTCTTTGCTTAGGGCAGCACATAATAGTTTAAAATATGTCGTGTATTAAATTGGACAATTCACTGTCCAATTTAATACACGACATATTTTAAATTATTCACCAAAACAATGTTCAAAGTAGCATTTGATCACTTTCTAGCCCTTTATTATTGATTGTATTCATACAATCAATTAATATTAACTATTCCCTATTTGGTTACTTTCTATCTTTATAGTGTGTTTTATTTATAGGATATATAGAGAAGCAAAGACAAGTAACTCCTTATTAAGTTAAACAAGCTAGCTTTTTTTCCTCATGTGAAATTTATAATTTTGTGTGAAGAGCATGAAGGTCTAATCACACTTTTGGTTCCATGACATGGGGTATATCAGCTGCTAATTCTTAATCAGATAACAAAGTTTTGGTTCCTTCTACTTGGTGCCTGCCCTGACCATTATTGGATTAAAAGCTTAGTTTTTCTTTGAAGGGTTTTTTTTTCCCCAAAAAACTTGTCCATTTAACTCCTTGTCTTTGCCTTGAATACCTCTTCAATAATTTAGATGCCCCAAGCTTACCTAGTTTCCAAAAGACTGTGCCCAAACTGGCTGCAGTGTAAGTCTCAAAGAGCTGTCAGCTGAGATTAAAAAAAGAAAGGAAGAAAGAAAAAATGCTCTATTTCTTATTAGGCATTTCAGTGTTCTGAATCGCTTTAAAAGATGTACTAGGTAAGAAATTATTGAAGCTTTAATAGTGGAACCTGAAACATTACTCTGAATATATGAGAGGAAATATTTGGGGAGCTGGAGGCTTTGCTATGCATTTTTAAAGTTTACCATGTATGTGGCCATACCTTCATTCATAAAAGCAAGTCAGTTTTCCTCCCCAGAACTGCTGCTGTTCATTTTATGCTGCATCTCTAGTTTTCATGATTAATTTTAAAGTCCATCTATTTTTTAAATTGGTTATTCTTCGTTATTTTAGAATGTATCTAGCCCTATGAAAAGAAAAACTTAGACTAAGGACTCCCCGTTTGCTTTAAGATGGAGGGGTTTTCAGCAAGATAGACAATTTTTAAATTAAATTAAGTGAGATTATGTCTCCAAAGAGAGCCTTGCAGGCAGATCATGGACCAGTTTCAAAGCTTTGGTTTAGTAGAAAGCCTCATGCACAAAAGACAATGGGTCACCCTCGTTCTGGGGTATATATTGTACACCTTATACATGATCATCCATCCTCAACTGAGTGGAAAAAATATCTGAATGAAATGGGCATCCACTCTTCTAATAATAACAGCAAAGATATATAGTTTTTATTATGTGAAAGCATTATCCTAAATGCTTTCCACATATTCCCTTATTTTATCTTGACATTTATTTTATGAAATGGGTAACAGTATATTTCTTCACTTTATATATGAGAAAAAATATGTAAATGGAGAGGTTAAATAACTTGCCCAAAGTCACAGAGCTAGAAAGTGGGAAAACATTCTAACACAGGTAATTGAAACTGTACTTTTTTGTAAATCACTATGATTGCCCTCACTTTTAATAAGATACATGTGCTTGAATGAATGGATGAGATCTGTCATGTGTGAAACATATTATACAATTAAGCAAAATTAAATTTAAAGGATTTGAATTTCTACAGGTTACATTACAATCAAACAAATCATTTAAAAATACTTTTTAAAGTAGGGTTGTCATATTCACTGAACATTTTTCATAAATTAAATAAAAATGTAATATTTCAAACCTTTATATCAATGTACCCACTCTCAAAGTATCTTCCCAGCTACCAATGAAATTATCAGAAAAAAAAATAGTATAAAAGAGTATTTGGAGAAAGTAACAAATGTTGTTTCTCTGCACTTCATAGGTATGTCACTACCTAGCAATTCATCTGTCTCAGGATCAGTACCTGTGAGAGGAGGACAGAATTTCAATGTGAAAATTAAAACCTAGAACCTATTTCCAAGGAAAGAACCCTAGAGGGGATTCCAGAGTGTGGGTTTGTGCTCCCAAGCTCCGGAATCCTTGCCAAAGCAACTGAACAACAGCGATCAACAAGCAAATAAAATCCATTTGGGTTGAACTAATTTGTTATACTAATATGCAATTATCTAAATTTACAACAAAGTAGACCTTCATTTTATTGAGTTCTGGTGCTTAGAATAGTGACACCTTGCCTAAATAGAAGTCAATCATAAGCAGGCTCAGCTGTCTGGAACAAAGAAAATCCTGGGGGAAAAACAAAATAGGAACATAACCATCCAAGCAGTCAAAATGAT
>NW_012110497.1:165992-195296 GCF_000951045.1 Mandrillus leucophaeus
AACCCTAGAGGGGATTCCAGAGTGTGGGTTTGTGCTCCCAAGCTCCGGAATCCTTGCCAAAGCAACTGAACAACAGCGATCAACAAGCAAATAAAATCCATTTGGGTTGAACTAATTTGTTATACTAATATGCAATTATCTAAATTTACAACAAAGTAGACCTTCATTTTATTGAGTTCTGGTGCTTAGAATAGTGACACCTTGCCTAAATAGAAGTCAATCATAAGCAGGCTCAGCTGTCTGGAACAAAGAAAATCCTGGGGGAAAAACAAAATAGGAACATAACCATCCAAGCAGTCAAAATGATATCTAGGTACCAGTATGCCATTGTAGGTTTAGTAAGGCCTTTGGTCAAATTCAATTAAATTTCATTAACATAAATAAAATAAGTTTTCTGCTTGTCTGATACTATATTGCATGAAATAAGCATGATACATTTTGGCCAACATCAGGTATTGTTTGAGAGCATACAATTAAAATAATAGACTATGTGCTAGGTAGAGCAATGCCTCCCTACCCCAAGGTAGCCACGTCCAAATCCCCAGAAACTGTGATAGATTACCCCACAAGGCAAAATGGAATGAAGGTAAAAGATGGAATTAAAGTTGCTAATTAACTAATCATGAATTATCCAGGTGGGCCAAAGTAATCACTAGCGTTCTTGAATGGGTGGGGCCTTAACGGGTCTTTAAAAGGGAAGCAGAAGCGCATGTCAGGTAGTCAGATGGTATGAAGGAGATTCGTTGGCTTTAAAGATGTAAGGGGCTTGTGAGTCAAGGAATTCGGACCGTGGCTCGAAGAGGGAAAAGGGCAGTAAATGGATTCTCCTCTACAACCTCTAGAAAGGAATCCAGTCCTGCATGCATCTTGATTTTTAGTCCAGTGAGACCTATTTCAGACTTCCAACCTCCAGAGCTGTAAGTCATACTTAAACGTTGTGATTTGATGCAGCAGTGATTGATGGGGAGCTAATTCAGCTTATTTGGTTCATGAAAAATTCAGTTTAGGTGATTTGATGATGGAGTCGCCTCGATTCTAAAAAAAAAAAAAAAAAAAAAAAAAAAAAAAAATGGGCAGCTCAGCTCTCATTTGAGGTTTGTTGTGGCACTTACTCTGCTTGTCCTTGGACCCTCTCCTCACCCTTTCCCTGCTCTGCTCAGTGGGGCAAGGTGGGTAAACCTCAGGCTTAATTCCCCAGGTTACTGTGCTACCTGGTTTTCTGATGATGCGGTAGTTTACTACTTTGCTCCTGAGGTCAGGAGGAGAGGAGAAAATGGAGCATCTCTGCCCAACACTTCCTGGCTCCACTGGTATCTCTGGAGGTGACTTGAGCTTTTTCATGTTTCAGCTATAACTATGGGGTGATGCTTGGCAATTTGACAAATCTTTCGGCAGTCCCAGCTTGCACTAATGTCCGTGGACCTGGTTTCAGCCCTTGTTAGATGGCCTCAAGTTTTTAGCTACAGAAACACACACTCTCACCATTGTCTTTTAGTCCTTTCAGCTGTTGCTTACCATAGAGCAGCCTCATTGTCACCTGATAGTCTTCCTAGCTTATCACCTGTGTAACAAAGTATTTTGCTTACATTTCCTCTGTTTGGAATACCCAGGGAGCTTTTGTTTTCCTCACTGGAACTTGTAATGAGTAATAAGTTCCCCAACAGTATAAGCTTGTTTAGATAAATTGAGATTTAATTCTAACGGCCACAGTTCTTGATGAGGAACATTGTTTTGGATGACTATCAGGAGTAGGAACCTTGAAGAGCGAATAAATCAGGGAACAGTGTCTGTGTAACAAGATTAAGGTGAGGTTGCTGCTGCTACTCATTATAGTGATAACAATATCAACAATGATGAAAGAGTCGAAGAAGTGGAAAACTGCTATTTTATCATTTTGAGCTGAGCCTTTATCAAAACAAGTTATACCTGGGTAGGCTATTTGCTACATAGGAGCTGTGACCCTTGTATAAGCTACCTCACTGCTCTGTCTTGGTTGCTGCATCTGTAATGTGAGAATGATAGTAATATATAACTATTACTGATATCTATTACTAAGGGGACATATAGAAAAAGCTGATAATTTGGTACATGGAACCCTCACGTGTTGGCGGTAATTTTGAGCTCTTATATTTGAACTTAAGTATTAATAAGGAATTCTGCCTTTTTAAAATATGAACACTCACTTTTTAATCTAAGTTCTCTAAAATTTATCTAGGATTCACCTTTTCACAGTTATTTTTACTCATGTTTCGAATACGCTGTTCGCCTAGAATAAGGAACTCCAAATATTGCTTCTTCATAGTTCTTAGGTTGCCCTGTTCCATATGCCTGATGGATTTTACTTTGTAAATTCAGACCTGAAGCTGCTCATGCCACCTGTCACCACATACTCTCAATACTAAGCTCTGTCTACCTGATTGGACTCTTTTCAATTATTTGCTGATGGGCTGCACCTACATCAGGAAAGCACTTGCCTCATTTAACCCTTCTGTGCCCAGCTATAGAAGACATAACAGGAGCCACTTTACATATTTGTGAGCACTCATGTGCTTGAGGACAGCGATAATACTCCTCATTTAGGATAAAAAGAGACACTTCTCCCAGACACTTAATACTACTGAACAAATTGTTGTTCCCCTTGTTCTATAAAACAATGACTAAAGCCATTTTCTGAAAATGAGTATTGTTAATCATTGCATCATTAACCTTTACAATGTCAATGTGTTCTCCATATCAAATTCAGTTAAATGACTGCTGGAGGTAACAGTTAAGGGAGCGTTTCACGTAGAGGAACATATGAATGCTTTATTTAGTTCTAAATGCACTGTGAAGGATTTAGGTGAGAGCTAGTATATGTTAAGAAAGCAAAGTACCAGAAAGAATAATTTCACAAGAAAGTGGAAATCTGACAGAATATGTAGCCTGCCTTCTAATCTTTCACATTTCTTTGTTCCCTAGTTTTCATTGCTTTTTATGTTACTTTCTTTCAATAGATAACACACACTATCTAAATTGCATACAAAGTATAGAAATAAAAGAATGCCTTGTGTGTACATGGTGTGCATGGGTGTGTGAGTTTGTGTGTGTACATTCTGAAGCCCATTTGTGTGAGTAGCATCTCTTCCACTGTGGCTAGAAGCAATTTGTCTCCTCATGCCTTCCACTTGTGGGCAGGTGACTCAGAATCTCATTTTATACCTTTTTTTTTTCACTGTTCCGATGCTCCACTGGTTCAGATCTCATCAGAATTCGTGACTTAAATTTAAGAAAGTCTTCTATAAGAACAAGTTGTTTCTTAGATTAGCTCTTTACATTTAAATTTTATCAGAAGATTTTGAAGTAACTTCTGTACATTTTAATTTTACCAAAAGGGTCCAGGTTGAAAATCAAAATTGTGTTTACTAAATATCTAGTGTGTGGCTCGCTTCCTATCGGGGTAGGGGCAGAATATTAGAAGTCAGTCAAATACGTTAAACTTGCTCTGAAAGTGGAGAAATAATTTCTAGATTGGCAAACCAGCCACATTCAGAGAAGGCAACTACTGAATAATTTGGTAATGGTGAGTTAAGACATACAAAGCAGTGTAAGTTGTTGGTCTTCTAGAGTGTTCTCAACATATCTTCAAAGGAGACTCTCAAATTGATGTAACAAGATTATGGACACCCATGGGCTTTCCCCTCCCTCAAGAAAAATATATAAAGAACAAAGAATAGATGTTATCTTTTACAACAGTTCTTTGACACTTGGTATGTCTAATCCCTCACTGAGAATCTCGGCTCCAACACCTGATAAACACTGAAACATTGAAGATTGGGATCTGTGAGTGAGGCTTCTGAGATTTGCTATATCAGGAGTAAATCGTGAAAGACTTTCACTTTGTGAATACCATCAATCAACTCCAATTTCTCCTGCCATATCCCCATCATTGATGTTAGGTTGCTTCTATGCACTGCCAGATCAGCCAGTCAGATTCATCAAGTGAATAAAAATGTCTGTCAAACCAATCATTCCAGGCCATTTAGACAAGACAACTTACTAAATTAATATTTCACTCTTCAAAACACTGCACTAGTGTCATAAAGACAAAAGCTTTTACCCCTTGGTTTGAATATCTTTTTATGTAAAACTACTTCCAGCCACATGTGTGTGTGGACAATTTGTCTTCAGTTAATTTCACTTCATATTTTGTTCCCTATGGCTTTCTGTGGGGACACCTGGACCTCTTTTATATACTTTAGAATCCAATCTCAAAATTAATTGTCCTTATGATAAACAATTATACCCCACTGCTCAAAATGTATACTAATATACACACAACTGAAAATTGAGTATGGCTTCTGCATGATATATGCCAATAAATGCCTTAATTTTAACATTATGTCTCAGATATCAGACTAGGAGAGGTATTTTGAGGACTGAAGAGTCTGTCTGGTGGTTCCGAAATCACTCTGTGAAGAAAGCAGCCAATCTCACCTACCTTGAAAACCTTCCATGCTAGTGGTTTATGTGATCTGGTTTATCATTCAGGGCATTCCATCATTTGAACTTTAAGCATTGAATGCAGTGCTTTAAACTTAGGACTGTAAGTACGCCTGTGATGAAGGAAAACAAAGTATTGGAAGAATTATGTGATTGTCAATATCTGACTATCTAGTGACTAAGCTGGGGCTGAAATTTAGACATTGTGGCCTCTAGCACAGATTTGTTTTAATTATTTTGAACTTTCTGTATCACTTTGGAAATAGATTGGAACATAAAGGCATAGTTATATGATCAAGTTTATGTAAGGTGCTCATACTATCTGTTTGCTGGGAAGAGTCCACTTCATGTCATCGTCTAGTGTTATTATCTCCACCTTTCACTCACAGATGTGTCAGAGTTTGGCTGTTCAATAATTGCCTTCAAGTTTTTTTTAAAGATTTTTCTTTGAGAACGAGATCTTAGTTCTTTAAAATAATTCTATTTTATTTTCACCAAACTTTTACCAAGTGCAAAACCTAGCTTTACTTTTATTTATGACCTAAGGTTTCTTTACAAATCTTGAATGTTAAACTTTTCGTCTTGGACTTGGAGTGTACAGTTGTGACAAACTGACAACTATGCCTGGACATGACCCTGCCTCTGTTTTGACTTGTGAGTTCTGACATTCTCTGCCTGTCTTTTCTGGCTCTAAAACTCCTCCATCTCAGAGTTTAGTTTACCATGGCACTGATAGTTGGAAACATCCTTTCCCTATCATGATGCAAGTTAGCATGCTGTTTTATTTTCCTAACTCTTAAATGACTGTTTGAGAATTTCAGAGGATTAAAGAATTTATCACTTTCATAGGTATGGCCTCAATTCTAAGGCTTCATGATTCAGCTTGTTATGAGCAATAGTCTAGTCCATGAGACTGACATTTCCAATAAATTTCTACATGCAGCAGCTGAGGGGTTTGAATGTGTAAATATTAGTAATCAAAATGCTGTCAGAGCTTTCCAGTTGGACTCCATCAGTTCGTTTGGCAATTAGAAAAGGAAAAATAAATAAACCAAGGGCTCTCCCCAGTTGTAATCTCATCGGTACATCGGTACACACATCATACCTTCTTGCCATCTTTTCAATGATCTAGAGGATGCATTCTTTTTATTTTCTTTTGAGACAGTCTTGCTGTGTCATCCAGGCTTGAGTGCAGTTGTGTGATCTTGGCTCATTGCAACCTCTGCTTCCCGAGTTCAAGTAGTTCTCGTGCCTCAGACTCTTGAGTAGTTGGGATTACAGGCATGTGCCACCATGCTCGGCTAATTTTTGTATTCTTTTAGTAGAGACGGGGTCACCATGTTGGCCAGGCTGGTCTTGAACTCCTGGCCTCATGTGATCCTCCCACTTTGGCCTCCCAAAGTGCTGGAATTATAGGCATGAGCCACCACACCTGGCCATGCAGGATGCCTTCTTGATAAACTTCAAGATAAGCTGGAAACTAACAAAATAAATAAATGTGTGGTATCCGAAGCCCTACTATTTAAGCCCAAACTGCATTTCCAATATTAACTATGTAATCTTCAATACATTGCTGAATGTCCCTATGCCTCAGTTTCCCCATTTGTAAAATAGAGATTGTTATAATAATCTGTGTCAAAGTTATTGTGAAGATTGAATGAATTACAATATGTAAAACACAAAGTATATACTGCCTATTAATATTTCAGCCTGGAAAAATTCACTTGGTTAGAAGTAGCTAACATTCAATGAGTACTCGTCAAATGGTATCTTTGCTTTCAAGCCAAGTTTAATACGTGCCCAAGTTTAATACATGCCCAAGGTTAAAGTAGCATAAGTTCTGGTTTTTTGAAATCATGATTCTCTCTGCTTTTAACAGTTACATGTTCTTTCTTCTTGTAGAGAAATGGACATAGCAGAAGAAAGAGTCAAAGGAGAAAAAGCTAAGTTTATATTGTAGAAAAGATGGCCACTATTTGATGTCCCTCTCTTATTAGAGACACTAAGAAGACTGACCAGGCTTATATGAGTCTAGAGATTAAAACAGGAGGAAAGATTGTTACCCAAAAACAATTCACCAAAGTTGTAAGAATGTTAGGAACCAAGAGGAGAATGAGAGGTCTCTGAAAGCTGTAGGACACAGCCCAGGAATAAAAACGTATGAGCTTGATACTTCTAACTTCAATTTCTGGTGCATTTGCAGGTTGCAGGTCAACTCACATGTCTCTGAACAGTTAGAAATGAAGTTTTTTTAGGATGGGCAATCTCATTTAGGGAACTGCTGATGCTCTCTACTAAGAAGACTACTGGAATAGACTTTGAGACTGATAACCCCACATCAATATATAATATCTTGAAAAAAGAAATGAAGGATACACTCGCTGATTCTTTTGTCTATTTCCTGCTTGGAAGTCTCTTGTGAATATAGACATGTAATAAAACATAATTGGATGCATTTATAAAAAGAAAGTATGTGAATAACTCTGTTAACATACATAAACAGAAGAAAGGCCAATGTAAATGTTAGATCATGTTGGATTTTGGGTTAATGAACCATTTATGACTACAATTGTCAAAATGCAATATGGAATACTGCCTGTCTGTAACAACAGCACAGATGGCTAATAGAAGCCTTTCTTATAGAAATTCGTATTGAATCACACCCTAATGGCTTAGAGGGACAGATCAGCAGAAAGAAATCCCTTCTGGAAAAGGGAAAGGCCATCCTATTCATGGCACAGATGGCACAGAGTAGCAGATAGAAAAATGTTTACAGGAACAAAGACTGGAGAAGACCTGGAAAATCCTTGATTTAGGTTTGTGAGTAGCAGAAACACTTTGCAACTAATATCTGCATGAGCTCCACCAAAATAGTATCTAAAGCTAGCAGACCTTCACTCAAACTAGTTCAAATAGAAGTAGTATTGCAAAGATACAGGAATTCTGTGGTGCACAGTGATGTAAGTAAAGACACAAGACATAGAAAATAAGGAATCATTGGGCAACTGTTCTCCATGCTTCGAGGCACAGAGACATTTTAAATATTTGTTCACTTCTTCTTTCAGCCTGGTTTCCCCTTTTGTCTCTGGGACTCTCAGCTTGAATATATATATTGAATTTCTATAATGCCCATTTGGGACTTATCTCTAATGAACTTGGAATTTAGCTCCCAGAACTAACAACTTAATTCAAATTGTTTAGGGTTTCATATCTAAATTCCCTGGAAAGTAGATTAGAACATTTTTATTTTTTCTTATTTTCTAACTCTAAATTGGTTTTCCCAAGGTCAGTTAATACCTGGTCTGATCAACTGTAAATCAACCCTTTGGTTATACTGTACCAAGCACACCCAATATACATAGGATATGCTGATCCATGAAATTCCAAAGAAAGGGAATGTGAACTGTGTGAGTAGGCTAACTTATATCCTTTACTTACTGAAGTCAATGACCTCTTCTCATTCTTCTCAAGTTCTCCATTAAATTAGTATAACCAATTCCCTTTTCTAAGGTATATTAAAATATTCCATAAATTTTCATTTCATGCATTTTCCTAGCTCTCTTCCAGGCCTTGCTTTCTTGGATTTCAACTTATTCCCCCTCAGGAAGAGCAATATCATTGTCAGTTTTAATGGCTACCTCTCGAAGGGTGATTCTTGCTTCTCTACTCCCACTCCTAATGCTCCTAAAATTCAAGCCAACTGTCTATCCACTGTCAAATACCTTTGAGCATGTTCTCCTGAATGTTTATCAGTCAATTCAACCTGTCAAAATGTAACTATGTTATTCCAACTTGTTTGTATTTCGTATTGAATGCAGAATACAGGTGAGGATCTTAAATTCCTGAATCTTAAACACTTCCCAAATATATTGTAAATCTCGTTGATGGGCAGTAGAGCATCACAGTTATTAAACACTTAGATGTCTAGAGCCAAACTTTCCTGCTGCTAATCTCAACTCTTCCACTTTTTGGATTTTCTTAGGAAGAACATAACTCTTCAGTGTCTGAATGTTCTCCTCAGTAAAATATGAATAATTATAGGAACTACTTTATAGACTTATTGTCAGGATTGGCTAGCATGCAACATGATCTGCTAACCTTCCTATTTCTATTGTAATGAATTTGTTTCTATAGGTTTGGTAAATGGGAAAGTGTATTGTATGTAATTTTTCCATTCCTTTTATATCTTATATTAATATATAACAGCTCATTGTAAAGTACACTAGCACAACCGAGCACAGCAAGTTGTACAAAAACTCGAGTAAACAAAAACTCACCCAACCCTTCCTCTTAGATCAATTTGGCCATTGACTTTGTCTTAGTTCTCAATTCTTCCCAAACTCTGTACATTTTGCTTTTCATAATTCAGATTCAACTCTACTTTTCAACCTCTTTCATCAGCTACATTCAGCACTTTTTTAAAAGACAAAATTCTGTGTTACTGTGGTAGTTTTTGTTAGGAACTTAATATTTTTTTTTCAGTACTTCTTGGGTATTTGAAGATTGTTACAATTTTTGTTATACTGTTTACAAAGTTTCAAAGGTTAAGTGATCCATTCCAGCTGCATTTTCTCCCTTAGTCTCTGTTGTATTTTGCACATGATTTTGAGGAATGCAAACACCTGTACATATAAAGTCTTTGGAATAGGACGTGGCCCACTGAGTGTATTTTAGGAAATTTCTACTTTGTCAATAGCTAGAATTTGCATCCTAAAATTTTCTTATTAAACAATGGGATGGGCTGTATTTTTCCTAAAGAGACTCTTTACCTAGATTATCAGCAGGGCAACCCTTCTTGCTTCTTAGCTTTTAAAAGATGTTGACAAACTAATGGTGAAAGGAAATGATAAAGGCAAAAATAAACTCAGTGGTATTGAAAGGATTTTTCCTAAAGATTGGCGCTGAATCACCTATTCCATGACTCTTCTACTTAGACACCAGTTCCCTATCCCAACTCCTGATATACAGTTCTTTTATCTTTTTAGGAATTGAGGGGAGTCTACTAACCTTAATATACCACTTGTATGAAAGAAAGAAAGAATCAAACAGTAAATGTATTAAATACAGCCAAGAGAGCACATGCAGCAAACTAGTATTATTTGTGACATCTTCATTCCTCCTCCTGGAAGCTTCAAATCAGCAACATTATCTTTGGAATACCCACTTACCCCCACTGCCATATTAGATTTTCTTTCCTACCAGGGACATATAGACATAATGACAAAGGGAAAATTTAAATCCCTCCAATGATTCCAGTGAGAGGTTTGAACATTCTTCATCTTCTAAATTCAAGGACTCTCCCATCCCAAAACGCTTTCTGATTTATGGTTTCTGCTCTGCAGTCTGCACTTAACTGAATCAAGATTGTTCTAGTATTTGGATACTCTTTGTTGAGAAACCCTACTAGAGATAAGTACCTCTAATCAATATTTTGCATAAATCTCCTCCCTCTCCCATATTTTCTACATCAGCAAATGACGTCTCATAATTTCAGGAACTCAACCTCAAAATGTCTTTTATCTTCACTCCTTGCCTCTCTCTGTCCCCCATCTCCAGTCAGTTGGTAAATCTATAGTTTCATTTCTGCAAAATTGCATAAATTATCCCATTTTCCCCAAGTCATTTGATACTGAGTGCATACAAAATTCAGTCACTTCTCATCTAAAATTGTGCTTTGCTTTAAATCATCCCTTCTTGCTGGCTCTCAAGAATCAATTTTCAGTTCCTTTCCTAGAATCCTAATGATGATTAGAGTTATATTTCAAAGCACTTATATAATCAATATATTCCTTTTATTAAAATACACATATAGGATAAAAAATTCTAAATCATGGGTATGGATTTCAAGGCTCTGTGTATTAGGGTTCTCCAATGAAACAGAACTAGTAGGAGATGTGTGTGTACGTGTGAGAGATTATGAGAAACAGAGTTTGAGGGAGATTGGGGGAGAGAGGTTTATCATAAGGAATTGGCTCATGTGATTATGCAAGCTGGGAAGTCAGAATCTTCAGTGTGGGCCAGTGGGCTTGAAATATAAGCCAACCTATGGTACAGCTCCAGTCTATTTTGCTCTGGTGTCAGTTTTGCTCTAGAGGTCGGTCTTTTTGTTCTATTCATTCCTTTAACTGATTGGATGAGGTTCACTGACTCACATTATGAAGGACAATCTTTTCTACCCAAAGTTCAAAGGTTTAAATGTTAATTCCATCAATAAAATACCCCCCTAGTTGACACCTAAAACTAACCATCACACATCCTGACACTTAAAAGTGGGCACTCAGGCATCCTATGCCCTACATTGACTGCAATTTACTCTGTACTCGAGGTACACTAAATGCTTTCTTTTTCCTCTTTTAATTTTGACACATATTTGTTAAGCACCTACTTTATTCTAAACACTGAACACAATATGGGACAAGATACAACCTTTATTCTTTTACCTCTGTTCATACTTTCCTTTCCTTGGAATTTCTCCCACTTCTCTACCCAAGATCAATGCTAGGAAGTAAAATTATGCTCGGCTATGGAATGTGCCCACTTCTTTCTTTAAATCTTTAAAAATCATTACCATATTTATAATGCCTCTGTTTTGCAATTGTATATTGATGCTATATATTGTTGCACAAATTAAATCTTGCATTTTTTGTTATATATGTGTGAATACATACGCTTGTATTTAAGTTTTTTTTTTCCTATCCCATCATGAATAGCTGAGGGAAGAAAGTTTATACCCCACAGTAACCAACCCAGCCCTTGGTATATGGGAAATGTTGAAATGATACAAATAAATATAATACTAGAGAAGAGAGCCTTTGTAGCATTGCTTCTGCCTTATTAAGAAAATCTATAAATTCAGGGCTTTTGCACCCATGAGGAACAAATAGTTCATGCACTAGAACAGAGGGGTGATATTACACTGTTTGCACAATTTTGTTTCATTAAGTCTATGACCCTTAAATTGCAACTCCAGCCACCTCAACACAGGGAAGATTATATGCCATTTGTTTTTCAAAGGATTTTTTCTGAGTGTCGTGCTTAAGAGGAAACAATATTCCCATTTGTTGGTCAAATTTCCTTATTACATGGTACAAAGATTTCATTGCCTCCTTTTGTGACCATTCATCTCTTTATATTTTCTATATCATGCATTCTTCTATTTTGGGTAGGGGATGATTAATAAAGCTGAGAATAAAACTGAATGTGGAAGCCTTATTCAGATAATTTTTCTCTCTTCCCCAGTCAAGTTCTTAGATTACATAATTTTATGGGATTGTAGATATTTTCTGAATTTCTCTAATTTTCAGAACTGGATGCATTATAATGTTTTGAGAAGTCGATAAGCTCAATACCTACATATTTTTATACCTACATATTGTTTAATAGTACCTTATGTTTCTACAGCTTAACACCTGTCCCTGATCTGCTGCATTCTCTTGGCATTTGAGAACCACTGAAACAGTTAAGTTCCTTAGCTTTCAAATGAGGAGACCACTGAGTCAGTCAACCAGTGTTAATAGCTGCATTTGAACTCAGCTCTCCTGATGGCTGGTATGAGTGTCTGCTCATTAACATTGCCTCTTCTAATAAATAGATGGCTTATTTTATTAACCTGACTAATAAAGAGGCAAACTTATTGAACTTCACCTTGGCAAAAGCCATGGGTTCTGAGATCCAAATATTTCACAGGAACCACCTGTGTTTGTATTTTCCTGGGCAAACCATTAGCATGATGAAAATGCAGTTTCTGTAGAGGGAACAGAGTGATCAATTTAAAATAAAGCCAGAAGAATTAGCCTCCATATACACGGTGTTATAATCAGCTTAATTAGGAGATAAGCCAGGATGTGTAGCATCTCATCTTTGTGCAAATACTCAAAAAGCAGCAGGAGGAAGGAAATAGTGTCACAATCTGGAGGGACCAATAGAGCCAATAAAATTTAACTGACACCAAAGCCACACATCACGTATAATTCGCTAATGGACTGGCACACTGAGCACCTTGAAGATAAAATTAGGAACCAAATCCCCTTGCATTCAAAAGGTACAAAGAACTGGTGGAGTTAATAGGTTTTATGGAAGCATTTGCTGGTACTTTGCTCTGACTGAATATAAAGGCTAACCCTGTAATTGCAGAATAATGAAGCACAAGCCAAGACAGGGATGATAATGTCTATGAATGGCAATAACTTTATCAGCTAAGAAGAGATTTTCTAGAGCTACTTGATCCAGCAAGATGATTTAGCTAAAGGTGCATATATTTTCTGTTATGAAGGCCTCCTGATATCAATGAAGAGAGTAAGATAGGAAGGAGATAAATGTGCAGATGAACAATAAGATATCAAGTGTTATAGCCAGGAATATATTAATAATGACCAAAGGAATATTGTGTCTATTCAATGAATAAATCAGGTTATTGTTGTTATCCTTTGGATATTCCCAGGGTCTAATTTACTTTTTAAAGATGGCACAGCATTTTTTTTTTTTTTTGGTCTTTTGACTTATGGGGCAACAATGGAATACAGATTATGCCCTTTGTGCAAGTTATCTAGCCTTCTTCCCCTAGGCTCAGGATTTCTAATTAGAGAACATTAGACTTGAAAGAGACCTGAGTAATCTAAAGATGTGGTTCCCAAGTGCTGTAATATGTAACAGGGCTGATAGGGAAGCTTCAGATTCAGCTAGGGAATTGAGAACAACAGAAACCCAGGACCATTTAATAGAATTATTGATTCAGTTGGATTGAGACTGGTCTGGAAATCTGAATCTCTTCAGGTGATTCAGATATATGGCAAGTTAGGATAACATGGAGACTTTATGGTATCTTTAAGACAAGTTTTTTCACATTTTTTTGCAAACTTCCCATGAAAGGATATTAACGTATAAGTCACACTTTAGAGACAAAATCTCTATATTGAGACACTAGTTTGTTCCACAATAATGATTCTACCTTTGTTCTGAGCTCTAAATCAACTTATACATTCTTTTCCTAATACAATTTGTGTGTATGTGTCACTTAAGTCAGATATACAAACACACAAAACCAATCAAACCCTCTTTGCATTTATTCTCATTTATACAATTTCCAACTTATGGTTTATAGCAAAATACATATGGCTGTTTGCCAAAGAAGCTGTCTTTAGTGCACCCAAGTGTCAGGATATAGCCGAGCTTTTGCCTATAGCTAGCACCATGTCACATAAACTATGGTGATTCGCCAAAGCATGTCTCTTTTTCTATGAAAATTAAATATTTTTTTTCTGCATCAGAGAATCCAGATATTTAGATTGAGAAAGATGTCATTAACCACGTTCTCTATTCCACAAATAAACTGAGACCATAGGAAAACAATACCCAAAATTATCACAGTTAATTTCAATTAAACAGTAAAATTATAGCATTTGGAAAGCTGTCTTTATGCATATGTATGAATGTGTATCTAGGGTACACGGAATACAGAAGAGTTGCTGACAGTTGTCTTAGATGGTTTTATGTATCTCTTTTTAGTCAAGTGAAATTAAGGAATTAATCTAGGGGAAAACATTGTTAACACACTGACATTCAATTTATTGTACTCTAAAATAACATTCAGTTGGCTGTTTTGAAAGGCAAGAGAAAATCATAAACATGAAAAGTCTCATGTTCAATTGGAATTTGATCATTTGTAGATCTGCAGTTTAAAAATTATCTAAGAACTTTTTTCCCCTAGTTGGGATAGTACCAGATAAACTTTAGTTGAATTCATGTAGTATAAAATTCAAATAAGATTTCTGTGCCAAATAAATATGGGCAAATTTCAAACCAGATTTGAAAGGGACAGTGATGATGATGATAAAAAGACAAGTGCTGTCAATATCTAGATCAAATATACTTTTTCTTCTAATTCTCCATATAGAGATCTGAGCAAGATAAATCTTTGTAAAACTATGAAAAGTTTTGGCGTCTTCCTTTCACTGTGTCTTCATTCTGTATAATACTGTCCTTTTTCTTGTTCCATTCTCCCCTCCTACCTCCTGCTTTTTATGAGCACTGCAGGCATCATTCTCACTCAAGTCTAATTGATTGAAAAAAGCAAAATTAATATACTTTTCATGTGACTGTCTACATTTTAAGAGAAATCGAGTTTCCTTAAATGGATTGCATTTTAACTATGGAATTTTAGGCCTCTTGCTCTTCATTAATTTACCAGTCATTTACTGATGTCTTATGTGCCAGTACGTGGTCTAGAACTTTAGACTATGGAAATGAATAATAATGCTCAGTGAGCCTGCCATTAAGGTATCCAGTCACGTATGGTAGACAGATAAGTAAACAATGACAAATTGCACATAATATAGTTGATCTGGGAGCAGAGAGAAGGCACATTTACCTTGGCATGAGAAGTGTTTGTCCCATGTGCAGGGCTGAAATATTTTTTTAATAGAATGAAGACATGAGCTTGTCTTAAGGATCAAGAAATAGTTATCTGGGTAAATGTGGTTGATGGAGAAAGGGCAAGACAGCAACATTCCAGAAAGAACAAAGATTTGTGCAAAGTATGGAGGGAATAGAAAGAGTATTTTGAGAAATAATATGTGAAATGAAGGGCCAAATGAATGACCTAAGAGATAAATGAGCATATTAGTTTTTTTTCACACTGCTATAAAGAATTACCTGAGACTGGGTAATTTATGAAGAAAATAGGTTTAATTGACTCACAGTTCCACAGATTTAATAGGAAGCATGACTGGGAGGCCTCAGGAAACTTACAATCATGACAGAAGTTAAAGGGGAAGCAAGGACCTTCTTCACATGGTAGCAGGAGAGAGAGAATGAAGAAAGTCACACACCTTTAAAACATCAGATCTTGTGAGAACTCGCTCACTATCATGAGAACAGTGAATGGGAAATCCACCCCAATGATCCAATCACTTCCTACCAGGCTCCTCCCTTGACACATGGGGATTATAGTTTGACATGAGATTTGGATGGGGACACAGAGTCAAACCATATCAGTGAGGAAAAGTGAACTGCAAACGGAAACCACCAAGGGTTTTAGCTCGTGAAAGCAAACACATGCAATTCCATAAACAATTTTTGTTTTTATGTTTACCTTTGTGCTACTAAGTACCAAAGGCAATGTATCCCTTTTTTCCTGATCAACTAGAAAACAGACCAAATGATTGAATACGTATGGTACAGGACCATGCCCTAAATCCTCCATCTGATTAAGTTTCCCACTCCTAGAGATTATTTTTGATCGTTTGCTTTTGTATTTCATTATAGCAGTAAAATGTTAAATAATTTTAGGGGCCAGATGGGTAACATAAGTGATCAAACTTTTGCCAAATGAATTGGCTCAAGCCACCCTACTATGAGAGGCCACTATTTATCTCTCACAGACACTGCTATGAAGACAGGCCTTTTCTAAAATAAGCCCTAAGTCCTGTTTTTAATATAAAATCTTATTTTCTTATGATCACATCATTTAAATTTGGAGAAATGGGAGACTGTATTGGCCAAATACGCCACATCTTTGAACTGGCTTTACCCTGAAGATGACCAGTTTCTGATCTGAGTTACAGCTACTCTCAGTCTTAGAAATAGAACCTTTATATGGGTTCAGCAGCCTGAAATTGTCACATTTGAACACTCAAATATACATAAAGGAAACACATAATTTGGCTGATTTAGTTGTGGTGAGTAGATGTGGTAGAACAGAGGAAAAAGTGAGTTTCTTGTTTTTACACAGCAGAGGTACAAGAAAAATCAATCTTGTTGACACTTAAAAAAATTCAATTCAGCCTTTTTAAAAAGTGACCGACAACTTGAGTCATCTTTTTTCTATTGCCTTCTGCTGTAATATACTGTATAATTAAGCAGAATTCAGTTATTGGAACATGTAGCTATATCTTTATAATTTCTGGAAGAAAAACTGAGAGGAGGGGTGGGAATAAAACCACATTTTGGTATTTGAGATAAAGGGTAAATTGAAACATATGTAGGCTTTCTCTCAATGATCCATCCTGGTAAACTGTTGTCCCAGAACAATTTTTAAAAGTCGTTTAGATTGAGGTATGTGACTTATTAGCCTATTTCAGTTCTCCAAACAAAGAAAACACCATTAACCCATGCTAATCATCAAGCTTGACATTATGCACTATCCTAAGAAGCAAAGGGTGCGAGTAATCAGAGTTCTAGAAACAATAGTCAAGTCTCACATCTGAATAAATCAAATGGGTGCACTTAATATTCTCAGATCAAGGCAGATCTGTAGAAATAGTGTATACTGCAGCTCTGATTCGCACTAAGCGTTCTATATGCATATGTAACAATGTAAGTCATTTATTCATTCTCACTGACTTCAAACAAAGCTAGAGCACAATTCATAATAGAGGGCATTGTATCTGACAGATATTTATCCATGTATTTGCTGGATTTAGGCCCAAGTATGACTTCAGTATTAATGAGAACTTTTTATTTTATTTTTTAAATCAAAATGATACATGTACACAGTTTGAGACAATTATTACTCAGGTGTATATTACAGAGTACAACAGTCTCTGCTTTGATTTCTTTGTGACACCTTTCCTGATCTTCTGGAGGCCACTATATTCAGTTAAACCTCCAAAGTTTTGTCCGCATATTTGCAAATAATTTGCTTACAACTGATATTCTTTATTGGTACACCTAGATTATATTTACTGACTTTTATGATTGTTTAAAACTGACAATTTTGGCTGGATGCAGAGGCTCATGCCTGTAATCCCAGCACTTTGGGAGGCCGAGGCAGGCGGATCATGAGGTCAGGAGATTGAGACCATCCTGGCTAATGCAGTAAAACCCCGTCTCTACTAAAAATACAAAAAATTAGCCGGTCCTCGTGGCGGGCGCCTGCAGCCCCAGCTACTCGGGAGGCTGAGGCAGGAGAATGGCGTGAACCCCGGGGGCGGAGCTTGCAGTGAGCCGAGATGGCGCAACTGCACACCAGCCTGGGCGGCAGAGCTAGACTCCGTCTCAAAAATAAAAGCAAAAAACAAACAAACAACAAAAAAAAAACTGACAACTTCATACAGCTTTCAATCCTCTATCCTTAAGCTAAATATATCCTAAGTTTTATATCAGTTATTTATTGACATGACTATAATTTCATAAATATTCCTCACTGGTGAGCCTGGTAGTATTTTCACATAAGACTTTCTTCTATAGAATTTTTACAAACAAATCTACCATGGATTCATTGATAGTTATTCCCAAGGTCAAAAATAGTAGGCCGGGCGCAGTGGCTCACGCCTGTAATCCCAGCACTTTGGGAGGCCGAGGTGGGCGGATCACCTGAGGTCAGGAGTTTGAGATCAGCCTGGGCAATACGGTGAAACCCCGTCTCTACTAAAGAAATACAAAATGAGTCGAGCGTGGTGACACTTGGCTGTAATCCCAGCTACTTGGGAGGCTGAGGCAGGAGAATCTCTTGAACCTGGGCAGCGGAGGATGCAGTGAGCCGAAATCGTGCCTTTGCACTCCAGCCTTTGCAACAAGAATAAATCTCCGTCTCACCACAAAAAAAAAAAAAAAAAAGTACCAAATTTATCATTTCCATTATGTTCTTGGAACTTTCCCCTCAGTTCGTTTGTCTTTTCGGTGTTTAGCTCTGAGAAACTTAAGTCATAATGTTATATTGTAGGCAAACATTTATTCTCTAAAGGAGTAATTTATATTATATTATATTATATTAATTATATTATATTATATATACTCTTAGTGATTCATTGTTTGCCAGAATATTGAATTCTCGGATAGAATAAACTTTTCTCATATTTTCAAGTTATTATCTCACTTTTTTTCAAAATAATGTGCTGTTGGTAAGAAATAAAGCTCTTTATATTCTCCTTTTGTATGCGATCTGTTCCTTTTGTTCCTCTGGATGCTTTTGGGATCTTTTAACTTATTGATAATCTTCAATTTCATAAGGATTTGTATCAGTCACTCAACATACTGTCTACTCATGAATACCTTGGTCAGAAAATACACATAATTCAGTTCTTGCATGTTTATTTCTATTGTATTGAAGCTTCTCTACCTTTATTTTTCCCTCTCTAAAATTCCTATTATTTCTGCTAGTTGGGCCTCCTTTAATGATCTTCTGTTGATTCATTTGTTCTTTCTGTTCTGATTTCTAGGAGATCTCCTTGACTTTCTCTTTACCTATTTTACTTCAGTTTCATTTATTTCAAATGATCTTTTTATCCTTCATATCTTAGTAGCAGTATTCTTTTGCTTATATGTTATAGCTTACTTTGCATATCTGAAACTATTAATTGTGTTTTTATTGGGTTCCTATATTGTTTGCATTGTTTCAATTTTTTAACGTCCTCCTTATCCTGTAAGCAATCTCAAACATCTGGCGATCATTGACTCTTTATTATAATTAAGAATAAGACACTGGGAAGCTGGCTGTGAGCACAAGTTAACAGATGGGCATGCTGACTGGAGGTCTTGAATGTAGGGTGATTGGGTGGAGAGCTGTTTTTTGTTGTTTGTTTTTTTGGACAAAACCCCACATATCAGCATCTCAGACTTTTTAAAGGTATTTTAATTGTGACATTGAGTTTCTCTAGAACCTGTCTTTCAGGCTCCAATTTGGGGAGGATACAGAACAACGTCATGGCAATGGAAGGTGCCTGAAAATATCTCTTCATTCAGTTTTCAGCTTCCAACTTACTCCTCAGTTTCCTTTGTCATTTCTTAGGTGTCCATGTCCCCCTCTCCTGCCAATGTAGCCAGAAACCCAGAAGCTCTGTACTTATTTTCAAAGAACAACATTTACCAACAAGTAGGGTGGAGTTAGTTTTTCAGCTATAGACTGGGATGAAGTAAACGAATATATGAGGATACCAATAGATGTTACTCCTGGCAGGTTTTAACTAACCTCTCTGGTTGTAGCTTGATGCCTTATCACATCTTTTCTGGTACCCCGTGCCATCAAATTCCAGGTTTACTCACTGTGATCTCTTAAATTTTATCTAGCTCGTTTGACCTTCTAAGTCAGTCAATAATCCTCTACTGTTTAGATTTATCTTCTAGGACTCTATTGGCCTATTAGCCAAATTCTGGCTAACGTCTTGTTTTTCTCAATTCTTATTGGTTTCTACCTTCTCTTTGCTGTTACCATTATAAAATCTTCAGAGAAATAGATTTCTGCTTTCAATTCCTTAGGTTTCACTCAGTCGAGATTCAGGATTTTTCTCTGCATTTTTAAGAAGGATTAAAGTGGCCAGGCATGGTGGCTGACACCTGTAATCCCAGCACTTTGGGAGGCCAAGGTGGGTGGATCACCTGAGGTCAGGCGTTCGAGATCAATTTGGCCAACATGGTGAAACCCTGTCTCTACTAAAAGTACAAAAGAGTAGCTGGGTGTGGCGGTGCTTGCCTGTAGTCCCAGCTACTTGGGAGGCTGAGGCATGAGAATTGCTTGAACCAGAAAAGCGGAAGTTGCCGTGATCCACGATGGCACCACTGCAGTCCAGCTTGGGTAACAGAGTAAGACTCTGTCTTTCAAAAAAAAAAAAAAAAAAAGAAAAAGAAAAAGAAAAAGATTAAAGTATCACTGAACTAAGTAGTAATTTAAATGGCTTTTTCAATTAAAAAAAATCCCCCCCCCCTTTTTTTTTCTGAAAGCAGTATTAAGGTGACTAACAGAAATCTGTTTCTATGACTTTTAGTACAATCACTTCTCTCAGCATTAGAGCAGTCACTAGGTTGTTAGAATGTCTAAAAAGACAGGGGAAAGTACCCAACTGCAAAAATATCTAGTAGGAGAAAGGACCCTAGAATTTCTGCCTAACAAAATGTTTTTTTATTTTCCCTCCCTCTGACTATGGGGGAAAAAATCACCTCAAAAACTGACAAAAAATATACCAACAGTTTTCATTAAAAACACATTTATGTCAACATTAAGTAAGTTCTCATCAATTGTAATGGGACATTTATGCATGTGCAAAGCAAGGAAATAGAAACAGAACAATGTAGGGCACATTATAATCCATTTAGAAGCTTATCATTTCCATAACAAAATCATAAAGCATTTCAGATGCATGACTTATTACGGGATTACTAGAAAGATTTCCTCATTGCAGTTTTCAAACTTTCTATCCAGTGCTTTGGTTTACAGAATGCTTTTCCGTTGCATATTTAGAGGCAGCGCTTGTAGAAAAAAACAACAACATAGGCAGGGATGGATTTTGCTCTTACCAAATGATGTTCCATGAGAATACATAAAACAATATTGATTAGAAACCTGCTAACAAACACTTTCCAATATCTATCCCAAAAGCACCAATCCTAAAAGTATTAAGATAAATTATGACCTATGGTTTGCACCATGTGAGAAATCAATATATGAAAATGAAAATAGACTTTCCAAGCCTACTTATTCCCTCTAAAGTCTTTCCTGTCCTTTCTGGCACTTGAATTAGATCCCTGCTTTTGAGCCCGCTCAAACAAAGCCAGATAAATACCTGCTCATCTGATCCAGGGATATCAAACACATCTTTTCTTTAGTTTTGTTAAGTAGTTTATTCTTGATATACAGGACATTCCTATCTTGGCTTAAAATAAATTATAGGACCAGTTGAACTAGTCATTGAGACAAAGAAGCAATGAGTATTGAAATTTAGTAATAAGTCTCTATTTCATTTCTTCCTTCTAAATCTTGCCCCTTGGAAATAAATATTTGGAAAAGTAAGAAATTATAATAAGAGCATTGATATATGTGGGAGAAGTACTTCATGACTTTATTGCTGTTTTATACCCATTATCATATTTGATCCTCATCCCAGCTATGTAGGGATAGAAAGGAGAAGGACTGGACTTTTTCCCACTTTACCTAATTTTAGTGAGGATAGGTGAGCTAACTTCACACAGAGCTGGGGCCAAATAGTTGGAGACACACTGAGGGGTTATTTTTATAGAACATACCTCACACATTGCTTCAGGGTTTTATTCCAACTTTGATTAGTCAAAATTTATCTGGTGCTCAAGAGATTACTCAACACTATTCTTAGTTTCCACTTCCATTGACAAATTCATCATTTTTCTTTTATTAATATTGATGAGGAAGGTGGATCACACATCTTTCTACTCATGCTAAGAATTTTCTCACCCATTTTGATAATATATAACATGTCTTATTTAATGTCTGTTATTTCACAGTAAAGTGGCATACAAATGTAACTTTCTTAAAATACAAGATGGTTTTATTAATGTATTGATGAGGGTATATGAACCTGAATACATTTAGCGTTTGAATTTATTAAACCTGTCATCTAATATTGTCATGACACAAATATTTGGTTATGACTTGGTGTCCCACATAGGTGTGCCTATTCTCTGTCGGTCTTTAAAACATCCCATTTTAAAGAGAAACTATAGTATTTGTCTATTTTTCCTTTTTTTAATGTCATTTAAAACTAAATGGCTTACTACTATGAGTTCTAAAACAGTCATAGGGATGCCTGGCTTCAGTTTGGTTTTGCTACTAACAAACGACATGACATCAGGCAATTTTTGTCACCTCTAAGTTTTAGTTTTATCTTTTCTCATTTGGTAAAATGAGAGAGCATTAGAGTAAATGATCTTAAAGTTTCAGCTCTGATACTCAAGCACTTGCATGAAGTGCTGAAGTTTGTTCCAGGTTATAAGATAAGCTAGCAATGGAATTGGAAATAAAGCCCCTGGGATATATCTTTAGCTATAATCAGATGACCTAGAGAAAAGATAAATTTTATAAGAAGAGAAGAATAAATGAATCAAAGGTGATATAGGAAGTAAGGTTAAACACAATAGAGAGAATTGTCTGAAAAAGAGCCAAGGATAAAATAAACACATGACATGACTGCCTAATTATTTCCAGAAACTACCAAGTCACAAAACCCAGATGATTTAACTTTGTCATTCCTTTACCACTAAAATTATGCTATGCAAATATCTACCATGTTTAGAAACTCTATTTTTCTATTATTCCTGTGTTCCTTCCCCAGCATCCTCCTGAATGACATTTACCTTTCTTGGTACTCTCATGTGTTATTGGCCACTCTACGTGATACTTCCGTTCCATCCCGTGCTGCCTGCTTCCTAATGCCCAGCTGGCTGGAATCTCTGCCCTGGGAGTATCAATCTATAACATAACCACATAATGAAATAATTTTATTTTAATGCTAAATACTTTTTATTTTCTGGCTGTGGCCTGCCAGGACTTTTACAGAGACTGTGGAGCAAGAGCATCTTTAAAGAGGACTGTCTGGTTGTGGCTAAATGAAATTTGGTAAGGTGTTGGTTCAGGAGATAAAAGTGAAATGGATATATTACATAAATAAAAATGCCCTACATCGTTTTTTCAAGACAATATGATGCAATTTTAAAAAACCTCAAAAAGGTACATCCTGTGGGTTTTGCCATCTTTTAACTTGATTTAAATTGGCTGCGAAATAATCCATGATTATTAACAGTAAAATGGTCAGTTTTGTGAACAAATATATGTATATCCTAAGAATACAGAAGAATACAAAAGGCTATACAGACAATCCTTGAATATATTGCAGGTTTGGTTTCAGACCACCTCAATAAAGTAGGTTACACAAATCTTTTGGTTTTTCCAGCACGCATAAAAGTCATGTTTGGGGCCAGGAGCGGTGGCTCGCTCATGTAATCCCAGCACTTTGGGAGACTGAGAAGGACAGAAAGCCTGAGCTCAGGAGTTCAACAGCAGCCTGGGCAACACAGTGAAATCCCGTCTCTACTGAAAATACAAAAAATTAGCCGGGCATGGCGGCATGTGCTTTTGGTCCCAGCTCGGGACTCAGGAGGCTGAGTCAGAATCGCTTGAACCTGGGAGGCTGAGGTTGCACTGAGTCGGGATCGCACCACTGCATTCCAGCCTAGGCACAGAGGGAGACTCCAGCTCAAAAAAAACAAGAAAAAAAAATTATGTTTAAATTATACTGTAGCCTACTGTATAAAATAGCATTATTTCTAAACAATGTACATACCTTATTTGAAAATTACTTTATTACTGAAAAATGTTAATGATCATCAAAACCTTCAACTAGTAATGTGTGTGTGTGTGTGTGTGTGTGTGTGTGTGTGTGTGTGTGTGTGTGTATGTGTGCAGGATCTTTTGATGTTGATCACTGCTTGAATAATCAGGGCGGTGGTTAGTAAACCATGCCGTAAACTGATGTGCTGTCATTTAGGCTTTTTTCTGTTTATAGAGCACAGGGAGAGTAGATCTAGCATAACTCTCAGGGGCCCTAGGATTTTCAGAATGGTAACTTAGCACTAGCTTCAACTTAGTCACCAGCAACATTAGCCCCTACCAAGAGTTGGCCTGTTCTTTGAAGCTGGGCTTTAACTTCTGTTTAGGTATAAAAGTCCCAGATGGCATCTTTTCCCAATAAAAGCCTATTCTGTCTGTAATGAATCTGTTTCATGCAGCCACCTTCATCAATTATCTTAGCTAAATCTTCTGGATGACTTGCTACAGCGTCTACATCAGCACTTGCTGCTTTGCCTTGCCCTTCTATGTTATAGAAATAGCTTCTTTTCTCAGACCTCATGAATCAACCTCTTCTAGCTTCAAACTCTTCTTCTGCAGCTTCCTTTACCTCTCTCAGCCCTCATAGCATTGAAGAGAGCTAGGTCCTTGCTCTGGATTAGGCTTTGTCTTAAGGGAATGTTGTAGTTGGTGTTTTTTGTGTGCTTTTTTTTTTCTCTTAATGTTTTTCAATCTAAACCACACAGAATTTCTCCATCAAATGTAAGACCATTACGTTTTCTTATGATTCTTGTGTTACCTGGAGTAGTACTTTTAATTTGCTTCAAAGACTTTTCCTTTGTGTTCACAACTTGTCTAACTCGTACAAGAGTCCAAGTTTTCAGCCTATCTCAGCATTTGAAATGCCTTCCTCACTCACCTTAATTGTGTTTAGCTTTTGATGTAACGGGAGAAACATAGGAATCTTCAGCTGAACATTCAGAAGCCATCATAGAGTTATGAAATGGCCTAATTTTAATAAGGTTTTTTTCTCAGGCAGGAGAGGCCCTAGGAAGAGTGAATCAGGGAACAGCGAGTTAATGGAGCAGTCAGAACATACAGTGTTTATAGATTAATTTTTCCATCTTATATGGGTGTGTTTTATTGCACTCCCAAACAATAATAATAGTAAGATTACAGATCACCATAACAATTGGTGATAATTTCAAATATTGCAAGAATTACTGAAGTATGAAACAGATACAAAGTGAGCACATTTTGTTGGAAAAATGGCACCAATAGACTTGTTAAACACATGGTTGCAACAAAACTTCAATTTCTGGAAAAACCCACTGTCCGTGAAATACAATACAGCAAATCATAATAAAATGAGGTATGCTAGTATTTGGATTTCCAAGGGAAGTACCTAGAATAAACCAAAGTAGGTAAAGGCAAACTCTTCTTGTGTAACCAGACTAGAATTTTGCAGAGCTCTCTTCTTCTGGCCCCAAAGGTTCAGTCTGTGACTCTAGTTTCTTTCAACCTGGAGCTGTATGACAGCTTCCACATATTGAGAACCTGTAAATCATTAGGATGTGTTTTATGTAATTTATATTAAGATTTAAAACAAATACTCATAACCACTCTTCATTTCAGGTACTTTTATCCTCATTTAGGAAACAACTAAGTTAAACAACTTCCCACAAGGTATTTAACCACTGTTAGGAGCTTAGTTTGGCTGACTTAAAAATCTAAATCCATAATCTGAACTCCATCTAGTCCTGTCTCTTAAACCACCTGGATTTCTCTTCTTCAGTAATTAGCACTCCTGATTTTCTGAAGTTTAGGAACTTTGGATACACATCATGTAGATTCAAACTTGGATTTAAATCCCAGCTCTACTACTCACTACTCATACGGAATGATAATATTCATCTTGAGGATCATTGCAAATGAAAAGAAATATATGTGTGACTCTTCCTCAGTGTCTAGCATATTGTAGCTTTTCCATTAATGGTGGTGGTGGTGATTTTTGTTTGATATTAAATAACTTGGCATCACAACCTTTTCCTGGTATATTCCCTAAATTTGTCTGATGTCACCCTGCTGTCTCACCAGGGATAGTTTGGGCAGCTCTTCTAGGCTCTAGAGTTGAGTGTGTGTGTGTGTGTGTGTGTGTGTGTGTGTGTGTGTGTTTTATTCCCATGGTGCATTGAAAAGTGTCTCCCAAGGGCCTTTTGTGGGGATAAAGTTCATAAGCTAGGAGCCCAGATACTTAGAATGTACAAATCATAAAATTATTAACTACATCTCTGCTTGGGTGGGAAGATGTTAGGAATAGAACAATTTCAACATTTAAACTTATATAGATATTTATAAGCACTATTTATAGAAGTTGTGTTTGTTAATAGAGTTAATGGAAGCATTTTATTCCAGTCCACTGCAAAAAAAGAAAAAGTTATACTTGTTAAGTATTGATATTACTTTTTTGAAGATTAAGAAAAATACCTTGAGTCAGGCGCAGTGTCTCACACCTGTAATCCCAACAACTGCGGAGGCCGAGGAGGGCAGATCACTTGAGGTCAGGAATTCACAACCAGCTTGGCCAACATGGCAAAACCCAGTCTCTACTAAAAATACAAAAAATAAGCCAGGCATGTTGGCACATATCTCTAATCCTAGCTACTCAGGATGCTAAAGCAAGAGAATCACTTGAACCCAGGAGGTGGAGGGTGCAGTGAGCCGAGATCACCACTGCGCTCCAGCCTGGGCAACAGCGAGACTTCATCTCAACAACACCACCACCACCACCCAAAAACCCGAGCCTGAGATTGAAATTATTTAATTAGTTCTTTAGTATACTTAAGTTTGAGCATTTTATTTCTCCTGTTATGATTGGTCAGCTGAAAGAGCACTGGCATCACTGAAAGGTCATATTCCATTCAGCCACTTAAGAAGAAAACCCTGGGTAGGTGCCATAACCATTAGAGTGGAATTTCTCCTTTTTAATCAAACTGAGTAAACTTAAGCATTTAAATTTCATTAAACTTATGGAATAAAACCTTTAAAAAGGTATGGATGTGTGTAATAATATACTACATATATATTAGACATAATAGTGATATCCATATATACTAGATAAAATAAATTGTAGAGAAACATACATATGCATATACCTACTCTGGCACATGAATCAAATTTGATATATCCATTCTTATTTTATTTCATACAAGTTAAGATTTTTACATTTCTAAATTGTTAAAAACATCAAAATAATGGTGCCTTACACATTAAAATTCCATATAATTCAAATTTTAGTATCCATAAAATTTTATTAGAACATTGCCATGCTTTTACTTATCAATTGTTTATTACCACTTTTGTTATGACAAAGTTGAACATGTCTCACGTCTCATCTAATATGCTCATTTGAACCTTTATAAGAAGTTTTGCCAATATCTGATATTAAAAACAAATGTTAATTGTAGCTATTCATTGCTTGTTTGGCTGTACCTTCTGTTCCCTATTGCCCACTATTTAGGTTTCTGCCTCTTTCGTCCCAGTAACCTACACCCACTGTCTTGTGCATGAGTTACATCTCTCTATCTCCTTTCATGCTATTTTAATTCCAGTTCAACTACACTCTTTATCCCATTCACTTTCTTTCAGTAAACTACTCAATGATGGTCATTACTCCTATCTTTTATATGAACCCTATTCTCAACATTTACCTTTCCTCCTAGCAAAGGAAATAGTCAACAAAATGAAGACACAGCTCACAAATGGGAGAAAATATTTGTAATCTGTCCACCTGATGAGGGTTTAATAACTAGAATATATAAGGCGTTCAGACAACTCAATAGCAAAATACAATAATTTGATTTAAAAAGGGACAAAAACATCTCAACAGATATTTCTGAAAGACATACAAATGGCTAACAGGCATAAGAAAAAAATTTCAACATCGCATTCGTGATTACAGAGAAATACAAATCAAAATCACAACAAATGATCACTTCACCCCAGTTAAAATGGCTTTTATCAAAAAGATAGGCAATAACAGATGCCGGCGAGGATGTGGAGTAAAGGGAGCACTCATACACCGTTGATGGGAATATAAATTAGTACAACAATCATGGAGAACACTTTGGAGGCTTCTCAAAAAACTAAAAGTAGACCTACGAGCAATTCCACAATTGGGTATACATCCAAAAGAAAATAAACTGATATAGCAAACAGGTATTTGCACTCCTATGTTTATTACAACATTATTCACAGCCTAAATATGGACTCAACCTAAGTGCACATCAATGGATGAATGGATACATAAAATGTGGTGTATATACACAGTGGAATATTATTCAGCCATGAAAAATAAATTGCAGCAACATGATTGGATCTGGAGTTTATTATATTAAGTGAAATAAGCCAAGCACAGAAAAATATCACATTCTTGCTCACACATGGGAACTGCAAAAATAGATCTCATGGAGATAGAGAATATATTAGGTTAATGCTTATCAGAGACCAGGAAAGGTATGGTTGAGGGAAGGGATGAAGAGAGGTTGATTAATGGGTATAAATATACAATTTGATGGGGGAATAAAAACTAGTGTTTGATAGATTAGTATGGCTTTAGTTTATAACAATCTATTACATATTTCAAAATGGCCAAAAGAGAATAATCTGATTGTAGCATAAAGAAAAGATAAATATTTAAGGTGGTGGATATTCCAATTATACTGATACGAACTTTAGAAATTATATGAATGTATGAAATTATCACATGTACCCCTAGTGTATGTACCTCTTCTGTGTATCAGCAAAATTAACATTTTAAAAAATCAGAAGAGTACAAATTATTTTATACAACTTCAAAAATGCCTTTCTTCAGCACTCCTTCCCTAAAATTTCTTCTCAATAGTAGACAATTATTTTTATTTCTCAAACTCTTTGAAGAATACTTTACTCTACAACGGGTTTTCCAATGACAATTTTACATCATTGTAATTCCCTAAATATCAGTAACATTTTTTCCTGTAGAATCTATACCTGTGACATATACTCTTACTAATGTATTCATTCATTATTTTATCCATCCAAACATATTACTCATTACCACAAATGTGTATTATTTACATGTCAGACGTGAAGGAAGATAAAATATATTTTCTGCCCCTGCAGATCTCACCTTCTGATAGGGAAAAAATACATATCCAATTAGAGCTGAAATGAATAAGAAGTTAGGGTTATGAGGAACAAAGTTTAAAACTTCTGTTTTAGAATTGCCTACCAACATTTACAACAACCTTTCCACTTTGATATGTTATCAATGCTTTTCCTATTATTCATTTTCTAAGCATAATTATGATCTTAGTTCTTTAAGCGCATCTACTCCTTTAATTTGGTATTCACTTCACTTTATGACCCGCAGATGTTCAGAATGATTCTGAAGTTCTTTCTATAACAGTGTCATTAGGTTTGCTACTCCTGCTCCTACTTAAACTGCTCTTAACCCATATTTTGGTCTCCAATTCTTCCACATGCTCTACCAATCCCAATTTGACTTTACTTGCAATTTCTTCTAAACAAAAACATTGCCTGATTTGTGATGTCAAGAGTGTCTTAGTAGATCATATACCCTAAAAGTTTTGGTTTTCATTTATACTCATATGGCTAACCCTGATCCTTTAGTAACTTAGCAATGTTTCCTCTTCTGCCATTTTCTACCTGTGAATGACAGCTGCAGACAATCATAAAAGGGTGTTGAGTTAGACATTTTTGTTCTCTGACATCACATGGGCTTCAATGCTATGTAC
>NW_012110497.1:199766-202573 GCF_000951045.1 Mandrillus leucophaeus
ATAAGGTATCATAATCTTAAGGGGCCACCTTTGTATGTGCTATGCAGCACACAACCATGCATGAAAATCTTACATACCTGGCATTGATATGTGACAATTGTGATGGAAAACACAGACCGTAATATGCCTGACAAGACAACGAAGATGCTACAGATGTGTACAGATGTGTTTAAGACCATAGTAAGAATCACAGATTTCGGTGATTGTTTCCAAACCATATTTTAAACATCCAGAAAGATCAACTACATCTGTGTGTGTCTGGGAACAAATATTATCTATGTCACCCCCAGGTACTCATACTTTTCTCTAATACCACAATGACACAGTAAACCTCCCTTGCACATTTCGACTCCATCTTGAAAGTTGACAGGGTGCAGAATAGTGAATGAGCATTTAAAAGCAAACGAGATCACCCAAGCCTCTCTGTTTGCCTGATGTCTGATATGAATAGACAGAATATTGAATCCAGTAAGAATGCATTCTTGATGAAAAGGAATGTTAAGTGGCCAGTCTAAGTTGCAGTGCTATCCAGTAGGGAAGGTCTGGAAGTTCATTTAGAAAAAGGATTTTATGAGCTTCATTAAATAAAAATTCTTTACTATCCTTGGTATGATCTTGTTCTACAATTCTTTTCAAACTCTCAATAAAAATAGCTGAACAAGATAATTTTGGTAAAATCTCTTTCTATAAACATAAAAGTGGGGTGATATGATAGTGACTCAGGTGGGCAACTTTCATGAAGATTAGTTGATTGGGAAAGGCATCAGTGAGGAATGATAATTACTTTGAGACTTGATGACAAAAGAGGGCCTCATAAAGTTCTCCATTCAAAGTGTTCAGGTCTAGGACACAACTAGTGCAAAATATCCAAGTATGAAACAACTTTTACAAGGTTGAAGAAATCAAATATGAGAACAATATATAGTTTAGGTGAAATGCATTGATGGCAGTAGTGGCATCAGTTTGGCACATGGAATGAACTAAATATGGGACAGAGAAGGGGAAAAGAAGGGGTCCAGGGTGCTTTCCAAATCTCTTCTCTACTTTATATGTTAAAGCTCATTTAAGATGACAAACAATTAAATCTACCTGGCTAGTTTAAATACATAAGAAATGTAACCATTTAATAAAATGCTAGTAGTATTACTTTTAATAAAAGAATTGCAAAGCAATGCTTAGTTCTCTTATTTCTTATGGTCAGGATTTTTATTGCTATAAAAATGCTTTTAAGCTTTCAGATGAAGGGTAGAACAGAGCATCTAATGCTTTTTATGTTCTCTTATGTATTCATGTTTGTCATGTCAAAGGCAGATAAAACAACTGCCTTAGTGAGAATAAGCAGATGTGTATAAACTCAAGACAGATAAAATGGCCACTTTAGCAAGAATAAGCAGAACTGTATAAACTCCACTGGGGTCTGAATTAGTGACCACTTTATAATGTTTATAATAATGAAGGTATAATGAAAAGATAGCTGGATGAAATGTGCTTCCTACTTCAAGAACATCCTCTTAATTGAGATGCAATATATAGTGGGCATTGGTATGCAACAAAATAAAAAACTTATTAAAATCATGACATATTTAAATTTAAGCCTTGAATCTTGGAATATCTAGGGTCATTTTCTCGCAATTTCAATGCACTTTTTGTATGACTCAGATGACTTGCCCAGTATTTCAATAAGATAACTTGAAACAACCTAACCCAAATCTTTAATTCCATTGTCAACAAAAATAAAATACAAATTATCTAAGATAGGAGGCAGAGCAAGATGGCAGAATAGAAGAATTCACCAATCATCCTTCTCACAAGGACACCAATTTAACAAGTATCTACATAAGAAAATCTCCTTCATAAGAACAAAAATCAGGTAAGCATTCATAGTACTTGGTTTTTTAACTTTATATCACTGAAAGAGATGCTGAAGAGGTAGAAGAAAATAGTCTGGAACTACTGACCACCCCCCAGTTTGGCCAGAAGATAGGGTATTGGTCAGAGTTGTGAGGCCCTCTTTCCAGGCCCTAGCTCCTGGATGGCCTTTCTTAGGCATGCCCTGGGCCAGAAGAGAACCTGCTGCTTTGAAGGAAAGGACCACTTCCTGGTAGCATTCATTATCTGCTAATTGAGGAGCCTTTGGTTCTGCAATAACCAGCAGTGATACCCAGGTACTGTGTTGAGGGCCATGGGTGAGACTCTGAGACTTGCTGGCTTTAGGTGAGATTCAGCTCATTCCCAGATTTAGTGGCTACGGGGCAAGACTTGTTCCACTTGAGAAAAGCAGAAAGAAGACTAAAGGAGACTTTATCTTGCACCTCAGGACCAGAATGGCCACAAGAGGATAGAGCACCAAGCAGGCTCTTGGGTTCCCTGATTTTAAAACATGGCTCTTAGATGGCATTTCTGGACATACTGTCGAACAGAGAGGAGCCCACTACCCAGGAGGGTGAGTCCCAGGCCGGACAGTATTCACTACAGGTTGACTGAAGAACCCTTGGGACTTAAGGGAACATTGGCGATAGGCTGGCAATACTCCGTGTGGGTCTGTGGTGGTGGTGACCATAGAGTGAGCTCCTCTGCCTTTGGAAAGGATAAGGAAAAGTGGGAAGGACTGCTTCTTGTGGAGTGAGTGCCAGCTCAACCACAGAACAATAGAATACCAGATAGACTTCTAAGCCTTTTGATTCTAGTCTCTGGCTCCCAGCTAGCACCTCTAGACCCAACCAGGACCTGGGGGTACTCATTGCGTGAAAAGTAAGGACACAAGTCTGACTGACTTTGCTACCTGCTGAATGTAGAGCCACAGAGCC
>NW_012110497.1:204923-207922 GCF_000951045.1 Mandrillus leucophaeus
CACTCCTTTAAGGTGAGGCTCATACCTTATTTACTTTTGAAAATCCTGCACCACCTGACATGTGGCCTGGTTCAAGATAAAAGCTTAAAATGTGTATTTGGTAAGCATTGAACGGGATCCTTGATCCATGTCCTTACTCAAATCCCTGCTCCTGTATAATCAGCAAATGTTTCCCTCATCCCTACCTACTTCAACAACCAACATTTACCAAAGTACATGACTGGAAGAAATTTTAAGAAAGGAATGGAAAAGTAAACCTCAGAGACTGGCGAAGCTAAGTCACTTCAGAATTCTCTTCTCCCCATGTCTTAGAAATGAGGACAACTCATTTGTGCAATTCTTTATTCTCAGTGGTATTCAGAACTTCAGAATTGCATTTATGGAACATAATAAGGCTTAAGAGAGTGATAGGATAAAAATGGACAGGGTTCTGGCAGAATCTACTGGTAAAATCTAAAGAAAACACAAATCACTGGCTTTATGTCATATTCTATGATATAAAGCTATACAGTAAGTCTAACTTCCTTTTTTCTTCCAGGCACACAGACTTTATTATCCCTAATATAAGGCAGTTAGGTAAAGTGATAATTAGGAGAGACCACTCAATGTGCAACTGACAGGTGTTGTTCATTGTGCAGGCGTGTAAATTGTACCTCTTAAACATTTCTTTGATATTTACTCTGACTACATTAGTTCAGGTTACTTTTATCCTAAACTGTTGTATCAGATCAGTAACCTAAATATCTACCTACCTATGCAACTTACTATGCATTTTTCTCTCAGATTTTCATGTGGTCCCTTTACTGGAATCTTTCACTGACATACTTTCTACTGGAATAAAAAGCAAATAACTTTTAATGGGCATACAGCCCTTCAAAAATGATCCACAAATTCCTCTCTAATTGTTAAAGTGCTTTTCTAAGAAAATTATTTTTCCCCAAAGAAAGGCAAATAAAAGATATATCCTTTAGGCTAAAAATCCCAGAAGATTTTGGAATTGAAAGCAAGGAGCTAAGACATTGTTTTGTTCTTACTGTCATTTCTTACCTAACTAGTCTTGGGGAAGGGGGTTCTTAAGACCATCTTCATATTTGGATAGTTACTAGAAGGATGTCCAGGGCTCAGCTTATAGTCATCTTATGGATAAGATTTATTACAGTGACACAAGAATATACAGCCATATAATAAGGGAAAAGATACAGGTTGAGTCTGGATCATGCCGGCTTCCTTGTGTTCTCTCTCTGCCATGAGGATTTACAGGAAGCATACTCCTCCAAGCAACAAATGCGACAACATGGGTGTGATCTTTCTACCTGGGGAAACCAATTACTGACTTTCTTTCCAATTACTGTCCAAAATATGTGTTGGAACTTGGTCATGTAGGCACCTTCTAACTTATGTGTACCAAAGTTTCAGACTCTCAGAAGAAAAACAAGAATCCAGAAGAAATTACATTGTTTGCATGAATAGTCTAAGCACAAGTGAGCCAGCTGTTGACCGGGAACATTCCAAGTGTTCTCAGAAGCCAAATGTCCACCTTTCAAGGAGATAATTCTAAGAATAGCTATCTCAGGTTTGCTTTGTTAACTGTTTTCTGTACACTCTCTGAGTCCTATATCTGAATAAGATGTGTAGAAAAGCGAGAACATGAACGCATCAGTCATAGTGACCTAAAACTCAAGAACCATGAGGAAGTTGCTGTCCACACTTAATATAGCACAGAAGAGGTGGCAGCTGAAAGAAGTCAGGTGGATGAATATAATTTAGTGTAGTTGGTTCTCCATGAAAATAAAGTCAGCATCTCTTATTGACAAGGATATATTATAAAAACATTTGTCATTAGGCAGTTTAATCATTGCATGGACGTCATAGACTGTACTTGTATAAACCTAGACGGTATAGCCTGTTGCTGTTAGGCCACAAAGCTGTACAGCATGTTATTGTACTGAATACTATAGGCAATGTTAATGCAATGGTAAATATTTTTGTATCCAAGCATATCTAAATGTATAGAAAGTACAGTAAAAATAAGGTATCATAATCTTAAGGGGCCACCTTTGTATGTGCTATGCAGCACACAACCATGCATGAAAATCTTACATACCTGGCATTGATATGTGACAATTGTGATGGAAAACACAGACCGTAATATGCCTGACAAGACAACGAAGATGCTACAGATGTGTACAGATGTGTTTAAGACCATAGTAAGAATCACAGATTTCGGTGATTGTTTCCAAACCATATTTTAAACATCCAGAAAGATCAACTACATCTGTGTGTGTCTGGGAACAAATATTATCTATGTCACCCCCAGGTACTCATACTTTTCTCTAATACCACAATGACACAGTAAACCTCCCTTGCACATTTCGACTCCATCTTGAAAGTTGACAGGGTGCAGAATAGTGAATGAGCATTTAAAAGCAAACGAGATCACCCAAGCCTCTCTGTTTGCCTGATGTCTGATATGAATAGACAGAATATTGAATCCAGTAAGAATGCATTCTTGATGAAAAGGAATGTTAAGTGGCCAGTCTAAGTTGCAGTGCTATCCAGTAGGGAAGGTCTGGAAGTTCATTTAGAAAAAGGATTTTATGAGCTTCATTAAATAAAAATTCTTTACTATCCTTGGTATGATCTTGTTCTACAATTCTTTTCAAACTCTCAATACAAATAGCTGAACAAGATAATTTTGGTAAAATCTCTTTCTATAAACATAAAAGTGGGGTGATATGATAGTGACTCAGGTGGGCAACTTTCATGAAGATTAGTTGATTGGGAAAGGCATCAGTGAGGAATGATAATTACTTTGAGACTTGATGACAAAAGAGGGCCTCATAAAGTTCTCCATTCAAAGTGTTCAGGTCTAGGACACAACTAGTGCAAAATATCCAAGTATGAAACAACTTTTACAAGGTTGAAGAAATCAAATATGAGAACAATATATAGTTTAGGTGAAATGCATTGATGGCAGTAGTGGCATCAGTTTGGCACAT
>NW_012110497.1:208772-216362 GCF_000951045.1 Mandrillus leucophaeus
AGAATTCACCAATCATCCTTCTCACAAGGACACCAATTTAACAAGTATCTACATAAGAAAATCTCCTTCATAAGAACAAAAATCAGGTAAGCATTCATAGTACTTGGTTTTTTAACTTTATATCACTGAAAGAGATGCTGAAGAGGTAGAAGAAAATAGTCTGGAACTACTGACCACCCCCCAGTTTGGCCAGAAGATAGGGTATTGGTCAGAGTTGTGAGGCCCTCTTTCCAGGCCCTAGCTCCTGGATGGCCTTTCTTAGGCATGCCCTGGGCCAGAAGAGAACCTGCTGCTTTGAAGGAAAGGACCACTTCCTGGTAGCATTCATTATCTGCTAATTGAGGAGCCTTTGGTTCTGCAATAACCAGCAGTGATACCCAGGTACTGTGTTGAGGGCCATGGGTGAGACTCTGAGACTTGCTGGCTTTAGGTGAGATTCAGCTCATTCCCAGATTTAGTGGCTACGGGGCAAGACTTGTTCCACTTGAGAAAAGCAGAAAGAAGACTAAAGGAGACTTTATCTTGCACCTCAGGACCAGAATGGCCACAAGAGGATAGAGCACCAAGCAGGCTCTTGGGTTCCCTGATTTTAAAACATGGCTCTTAGATGGCATTTCTGGACATACTGTCGAACAGAGAGGAGCCCACTACCCAGGAGGGTGAGTCCCAGGCCGGACAGTATTCACTACAGGTTGACTGAAGAACCCTTGGGACTTAAGGGAACATTGGCGATAGGCTGGCAATACTCCGTGTGGGTCTGTGGTGGTGGTGACCATAGAGTGAGCTCCTCTGCCTTTGGAAAGGATAAGGAAAAGTGGGAAGGACTGCTTCTTGTGGAGTGAGTGCCAGCTCAACCACAGAACAATAGAATACCAGATAGACTTCTAAGCCTTTTGATTCTAGTCTCTGGCTCCCAGGTAGCACCTCTAGACCCAACCAGGACCTGGGGGTACTCATTGCGTGAAAAGTAAGGACACAAGTCTGACTGACTTTGCAACCTGCTGAATGTAGAGCCACAGAGCCTTGAGCAAAAATAAGCAATAGCCAGGGAGTGTTTATAGCAGGACTTGGGTAAGACCCAGCAGTGTACTCACTTCAGGTCTGACCCAGTGCAGGCATAGTAACGATGGCCACAAGGTTGCTTGTGTCACTCCACCCCTAGCTTCAGGTGGTTTAGAACAGAGAGAGAGACTCTGTTTGTTTGAAAGAAAATAAGGGAAGAATACAAGCATCTTTGCCTGGTAATCTAGAGAATTCTCCTGGATTATGACTAAGACTTTCAAAATAGTACCTGTATGAGTCTACAAGAACCATAGCATTGCAGGGCTTGGGGTGCCCAGATGCAGCTTAGATCACAACATTCAAGTTTTTTTTTTTTTTCTTTGAATATTTGGAAATTCTTCCCAAGAAAGATGAGTACAAACAAGCCCAGACAGCAAAGACTGAAATAAATAATTAACTCTTCAATGCTTGGACACAGACAAATATCTACAAGTATCAAACATTCTGGGACAATAAGATCTCACCAAATGAACTAATTAAGGCACCACGGACCAGTTCTAGAGAAACAGATATGTGACCTTTTGGACAGATAATTCAAACTATTTTGAGGAAACTCAAATTCAAGATAACACAGAGAAGATGTTCAGAATTCTATCAAAGAGATTGAAATAATTTAACAAGTAGAAGTTCTTGAGTTGAAAAACACAATTGACATGCTGAAGGAATGCATCAGAATCTTTTCATATCAGAATTGATTAAGCAGAAGAAAGAATTAATGAGCCTAAACACAGGCTATTTGAAAATATGGGGTCAGAAGAGATAAAAGAAAAAATAAAAAATTATCTCAAGATGGACTAAAGACTTAAACATAAGACCTAAAACCATAAAACCAAACGTATGAAAAAATGCTCATCACTGGTCATTAGAGAAATTCTAACCAAAACCACAGCGAGATACCATTTCATGCCAGTTAGAATGGCGATCATTAAAAAGTCAGGAAACAACAGATGCTGGAGAGGATGTGGAGAAATAAGAATGCTTTTACATTGTTGGTGGGAGTGTAAATTAGTTCAACCATGTGGAAGACAGTGTGGCAATTCCTCAAGGATCTAGAACCAGAAATACCATTCGATCTAGCAATCTCATTACTGGGTATGTACCCAAAGGATTATAAATCATTCTATAAAGACACATGCACCTGTATGTTTATTACAGCACTGTTTGCAATAGCAAAGTCTTGGAACCAACCCAAATGTCCCTCAATGATAGACTGGATGAAGAAAATGTGGCACATATATACCATGAAATACTATGCAGCTATAAAAAAGGAAGAGTTCATGTCCTTTGCAGCGACATGGATGAAGCTGGAAACCATCACTCTCAGCAAACTAACACAAGAACAGAAAATCAAACACCACATGTTCTCACTTATAAGTGGGAGTTGAACAATGAGAACACACGGACACAGGGCGGGGAACATCACACCCCAGGGCCTGTTGGGGAGTGGGAGACTGGGGGAGGCATAGCATTAAAAGAAATACCTAATGTAGATGACAAGTTGATGGGTGCAGCAAACCACCATGGCACGTGTATATCTATGTAACAAACCTGCACGTTCTGCATGTGTCCCAGAGCTTAAAGTATATAAAAAAAGTCACTATGTAATGATAAATGAGTTAATTCAGCCAGAGAATATAACAACTTTAAATATATATACACCTAACACTGGAATACCCAGATATATAAAACAAATATATAAGAGATAGAGAGGCCCCAATACAATAATATCTGGTGACTTCAACATTCTACTTTCTGCATTGGACAGATCTTCCAGACAGCAAATCAATAAAAAAAAAAAAAAAAAATCTGCACTATAGACCAACTGAATCTAGTAGATATTTACAGAGCATTTCATCCAATGGCTTCGGAGTATACATTCTTTTCCTCAGCATATGAATCATTCTCAAGGATAGACCATATGTTAGGTAACAAAATGTCTTAAAACACTCAAAACATTGAAATAATATAAAGCATCTTCTCTGACCACAAAAGAATAAAACTAGAAATCAAAAACAAGAGGAACTCTGAAAACCACACAAATACATGGAAATTAAGCATGCTCCTGAATGACTGGTGGGTCAATGGAGACATTAAGGCAGAAATTTTAAAATGTCTTGAAACAAATAATAATACACACAACATACCAAAACCTATGGGATACAGCAAAAGCAGTACAAAGAGGGAATTTTCTAGCTACAAGTGTCTACATAAAGAGAAAAAACATCAAATAAACTAGCAATGCATCTTAAAGAGCTAGAAAAACAAGAGCAAATCAAACTCAAAATTAGTAGAAATAAAGATCAGAGAATAAATAAGTGAATATGAAATAAAACAGTACAAAAGGTCAATGAAATAAAAATTTCATGTTTTGAGAAGTTAAACCAATTTGGTTTAACCTTAGCCAGACTAAGGAAAAAAAGATACAAATGAATAAAATTAGAAATGAAAAAGGAATCATTACAACTGATACTGCAGAAATTCAAAGGATCATTAGTGGCTACTATGAGCAACTATGTGTCAATAAATTTGAAAATCTACAAGAAATGTACAAATTCCTGGAAACATACAGTCTACCAAGATTGAACCAGAAAGAAATCCAAAACCTAAACTAAGCAGTAACAAATAACAAGATCAAAGCTGTAATAAATTGTTTCCCAGTAAAGAAAAGTCCAGGACCCAATGACTTCACTGCTGAATTATTCCAAATATTGAAAGAACTAATACCAATCCGATGCCAAATAAAGGAGGAGAGAATCCTACCAAACTTATTATATGAAGCCAGTATTTCCCTGACACCAAAACCAAAGACACCTTAAACTACAGCCCACTGTCTCTGAATATTGATGCTAAAAACCTTGACAAAATACTTGCTAACTGAATTCAACAATACATGAAAAAGATCACTTATCACAACCATGACCCTGGGATTTATACCAGGGGTGCATGGAGGGTTCAACATATGCAAACCCATCAATGTGTGATACATCATATCAGTAGAATGAAGGACAAAAATCATATGATCATTTCAATTGATACTGAAAAAGCACTTCATAATACTCAACATCCCTTCATGATAAAAAGCAAAAAAAAAAAAAAAGTATAAAAGGAACATACCCTAAAATATAATCAACGCAATATATGATAGATGCACAGCTAGCATCATACCAAATGAGGAAAAACTGAAAGCCTTTCCTGTAAGATCTGGAACATGACAAGGTTGTCCACTGTTACCACTGTTATTCAAAATAGCACTGGAAATTCTCACCACAGCAATCAGGCAAGTGGAAGAAATAAAGGGCATCCAAATTGGAAAGAAGTCAAATTATCCTTGTTTGCAGATAAAATGATATATTTCTCCACCCAAAACTCCACCCAAAATCTATTAGAACTGATTAACAAATTCACTGAATTTGCAGGATCCAATTTCAACGTACAAAAATCGGTAGCATTTCTACATGCCAACAGTGAAAAGAAAATCAAAAAAGTAATCCCATTTAGGATGGCTAGAAATAAAATGAAATGCCTAGATATTAAAGAAGTAAAATATATCTATAATTAACAGTATAAAACCCTGATTAAAGAAATTGAAGAGAACACCAAAAAATATATATCTCATGTTCAGGTTTTGGAAGAATCACTATTGTTAAAATGTTCACACTACCTAAAACAATCTACAGATTCAATGCTGTCCCTATGTAAACACCAATGAAATTTTTCAAAGAAACAGAAAAAATCGTCCTTAAAATTTATGTGGAACCACAAAAGACTCAGAATATTCAAATCAATTTGAAGTAAAAGAACAAAACTGGAGGAATCACGTTACCTGACTTCAAATTATACTACAGAGCTATAGTAACCAAAACAGAATGGTACTGGCATAAAAACAGATACATAAGCCATGGAACAGAATATAGAACCCAAAACCAAATCCACATACCTAAAGTGAATGCATTTTCAACAAGACCGCCAAGATCCATACATTGGGGGAAAGACAGCCTGTTCAATAAATGGTCCTGGGAAAACTGGATATCCATATGCAGAATGAAACTAGATCCTATCTCTCACTATGTAAAAAAGCATAATAAAATAGAAGAATGACTTAAATCTAAGACCTCAGATTATGAAACTACTACAAAAAAAAACCACTGAGGAAAATCTCCAGGATATCAGTCTGGGCAAAAATTTTGTGAGTAATATCCCACAAGCACAGTCAATCAAGGCAAAAATGGATAAATAGGATCATATCAAGTTATAAAGCATTTGTACAACAAAAGAAACAGACAACAAAGTAAAGAGGCAACCCACATAATGGGGGAGCATTTGCAAGCTACCCATCTGACAAGGGATTAATAACCAGAACGTATTAGGAGCTGAAACAGCTCTATAGGAAAAAATCTAATAACCCAGTTAAAAAACGGGCAAAAGATTTCAGTAGCCATTTCTCAAAAGAAAAAATACAAAGGGCAAACAGGCATATGAAAAGGTGCTTGAGATCATTGATCATCAGAGAAATGTAAGTCAAAACTACAATAAGGTATCATCTCACCTCAGTTATCCAAAAGACAGGCAATAACAAATGCTGACAAGGATGAGGAGAAAGGGAACCCTTTACACTGTTGGTGGGAATGTAAATAAGTACGACCACTTTGGATAACAGCTTTCAACTTCCTCAAAAAATGAAAAATAGAGCTACCATATGATCCAGCAACCTCACTGCTGGGTATATATATAGGAAAGTAATATATTGAAGGAAGTAATATATTGAAGGAAGATCTGCATTCCCAGGTTTGTTGCAGCACTGTTCACAATAGCCAATATTTGAAAGCAACCTATGTGTCCATTCATAGATCAATGGGAAAGAAAATATGTCACATATAGAAAATTGGGTAATATTCACCTATAAAAAAAGATATTCTGTAATTTTCAATAACATGGGTGGAACTGGAGTTCAGTACGTTAAGTGAAATAAGCCAAACACAGAAAAACATATGTTCTCATTTGTGGGATCTAAAAATCAAAACAATTGAACTCATGGAGACAGAGTATAAGGATGGTTAGTGGAGTCTGGGAAGGGGGTTGGGGATAGCTGGTGATGGTTAACCGGTACAAAAAAATAGAAAGAATGAATACCTACTATTTGATTGCACAACAGAGTGACTATAGTCAATATCTGAATCGTACATTTGAAAATAATAGTATAATTGAATTGGTAACACAAAAGATAAATGCTTCAGGAGATAGATAATGCATTCTCTATGTGATTATTATGCATTGCGGGTCTGTATTAAAACTTTTCCTGTACCCCATAAATATATATACCTACTACATAGCCATATAAGTTAAAAAGAAAGAATATTATGTAAAATCATGTAATAACATAAGGTTTGCTCTTCATTAGCAAAGTCAAAGTGTGAAAATCTAGACATGTAAAACTGCTAAACTGTGCTTGAAATCTCAAAAAACAAACAACTTAATTTCTTACTCTTTTTTCAAAATTGATTAGATTCCTTTTTTTTCTAACATAAATAGCTAATTCCTTCTAATGGGAACCCAATTCACTTTATTCATCTGATTGTCTGTGAGTGGTGTTGTGGTGGGTGTTGTAAATACAGGGAAGATGATTTCTATCCACAAATAACATGTGGACTTGAGGGAGTGACTCAGGATATATTGACTCATCTTTTAATGCACAGCCAGTCCTCCGATGGGAATTTCTAGCCATTAACTTTCACACCAGGGGATGTTTGGGGGAGGGTTGTATACCTATCTCAGTTCCTCAAGGGAGGCTCAGATAGCACTGTACCTGGATGATGGTTTGTTTCCACTAAATACTTACATCATTGAAAGTATTTAGCATGAAGGTGTTCACTGTCAGAGGCAGAAGGCATTGGTGAACCAGAAGTTGAGATGGAATTCTTAAATCTGAATATGTTTTCCAAGTGGGAACCTGGGACATTGTCATGTCTCAAGGTAGGTAAGGGACTCACTAACACAGAACACTCAAGAGAAAATACAAAAGTGTCACAATTTTACTCATTTTTTCTCTAAAATGCTATATATAGTGCTTTCATGTGATACCTAAAACTATTCACACATATTAACTGTGCTGAGTGCTGTGCAAAGTGGGTTTCACTGGTTACCTGCCCCAAATTTATTCTTTTCCTCTTTTCTGGAACTTCCAAAGTACCAAGAAACCAACACTGAATCCAAAAGCCTAATATTCCATAATTTCCTATACAGGTAGAGGACAGCAGAAAAAAGGGGATGACAGTGAACATATGAGAGTTCCTGGAAAGTCCTATAAAATAATTTAACTCACTGACAGGGATTATCTTACTCTACCAAATTTTTGGCATGAAGACTAGTGCTACAGAAGCTGTCACTAGCTAACTCATGTCCCATCTGAACCTTGGCTTTGAAACTTTTCCAACAACCTCTGCATTGACTTGACTCACTCTGTGGCTAAGGATCTCTTCAGATACTGGAGAAGATCTTAACCATCTGTCTTTGCTTCCAATTCTAAATTAT
>NW_012110497.1:219367-223126 GCF_000951045.1 Mandrillus leucophaeus
TGATTTCTATCCACAAATAACATGTGGACTTGAGGGAGTGACTCAGGATATATTGACTCATCTTTTAATGCACAGCCAGTCCTCCGATGGGAATTTCTAGCCATTAACTTTCACACCAGGGGATGTTTGGGGGAGGGTTGTATACCTATCTCAGTTCCTCAAGGGAGGCTCAGATAGCACTGTACCTGGATGATGGTTTGTTTCCACTAAATACTTACATCATTGAAAGTATTTAGCATGAAGGTGTTCACTGTCAGAGGCAGAAGGCATTGGTGAACCAGAAGTTGAGATGGAATTCTTAAATCTGAATATGTTTTCCAAGTGGGAACCTGGGACATTGTCATGTCTCAAGGTAGGTAAGGGACTCACTAACACAGAACACTCAAGAGAAAATACAAAAGTGTCACAATTTTACTCATTTTTTCTCTAAAATGCTATATATAGTGCTTTGATGTGATACCTAAAACTATTCACACATATTAACTGTGCTGAGTGCTGTGCAAAGTGGGTTTCACTGGTTACCTGCCCCAAATTTATTCTTTTCCTCTTTTCTGGAACTTCCAAAGTACCAAGAAACCAACACTGAATCCAAAAGCCTAATATTCCATAATTTCCTATACAGGTAGAGGACAGCAGAAAAAAGGGGATGACAGTGAACATATGAGAGTTCCTGGAAAGTCCTATAAAATAATTTAACTCACTGACAGGGATTATCTTACTCTACCAAATTTTTGGCATGAAGACTAGTGCTACAGAAGCTGTCACTAGCTAACTCATGTCCCATCTGAACCTTGGCTTTGAAACTTTTCCAACAACCTCTGCATTGACTTGACTCACTCTGTGGCTAAGGATCTCTTCAGATACTGGAGAAGATCTTAACCATCTGTCTTTGCTTCCAATTCTAAATTATCCCAGTCTCTCTTCAGGCCTTAACTTCTTTCTCAGCATACTCTCTTCCTGAACTTCGAAAGAGAATTGTATAATTCAGGGAATGACCACAACTGTGAATTCTGGTCCTTTAAATACATGAGTCAGAGGTTGGAGGGGTGGGGAGGAGAGTAGAAATGGTTGTTATTGTCTGTGTTCCAAGACCAGTGGTCTGAGGTTTTTTTATTTGTCTTAGATGCTATCAAATGAGGGCAAAGTAATAGCGTAACCTGCATGGATCAGCTTAAAGAGAGTTCAGGCCAGCCATTGATGCAGCGTGGATAGAGATGAGGTACACTAAAAGGGCAATAGGCAATATGTGTAACATGACCAAATATGCATTATTTGAACCCAAGAATTTTGAAAAATTAACCAGATAAAAAAATCATTGATGTCTATGCAGATTTATACAAAAGTATTTTTGTCATAGGGGAAAATCTGACATACTTAATAGAAATATTTATGAAACAAATTCATTCATAAGTTGAAATAATTTAGAAAGTTATGTCAACTTATGCCTCAGTGACTCAAAAGTTAAAAAACAGAACCAGGCAGCTGTATCTGGGTAGAAGAGTGGTCACATGCCCTGTACGCTGGCAGAATGATTTAGTGTTCTCTGAAAGATGTTGTAAAAGTGTCACAAGACCACCCTTTCTGCAATCAACCCAAAGCAGTTCTTGTTGTTGGTGCTGAGATAGACTGCAGGTGGAAATTCCCCAACTGACCAACAGACCATGTGATGTCAACCAACTGACCACCTGAAACGATTCAATTAGAAACTGGTGATTTGAGACTCCCGTGGGTTTTCTCTCTTCCCCTGTGGTTTATTCCTTTATGATTTCCCACTCCTGGACTCCTCATGGAGCACGCTTTTGTTTTGCACCAAAGACTGCGTCCCCTCATCTGCAGATTGTTATTAGAAATTAAAGTTGTCTTTTGGCCTCTGCAGATGTCATTTGGTCTTTTAACAGTTTGTATAAGTAAAAATATTAATAATTTGATGGAATTATAATTACATGTTGTCAAGGGAAGATATGATATGCTGACAGACAATATACTCTCCTTCAAACAGACGTATATAGGCAAATGTTTAAACATAAAAATTATACATGAAAAAAGACTCATCTCTAACTGGTAGTATTATTTCTCCCTGCCCTTGGTTCTCACTGTTTTAACATTTAAGAAAAACATATAAAGGTCACGTCTAAAAAGTATTAACACCTCATTTCTGTGGGTTTAGTAAAATTTGTTTTTTTTTAATTCCTTATGGGCCATTGGAGAAATAGATGTTAAATCAGGACATAACTAGAAAACTCATTTTCTTTAAGTCTTTAAAAATGCTCTTTGCAATATGTCTTCTTTTTTTTCTCAACTTGATATTATTTGTAGGCTAGTTCATGGTGCCATGTCTTGCCCTACTTTTGAGTGGCATGATATGCTTGTTGACCAGTAGCCCCTCATCCCAGTTACATAACTATTTCCTACGGCAAGAACATTTCCTGGACTCCTCATATTTTAGAGTCTTTTCTAATCTGCCTAGAATGTTCTCGTATAATTTCTTAGTAGTACTTCTACTTGTTTTCACTCTAATTCCTCGCTGTGTCCTTTCATTGTACTTTAGCAAGGATAACAAACTAGGACAGCTCCCAAATAGCTACTTAATTCATTGTAGCCTTGTTTACTCTGTTTCCTTCATCAGTGATTTATATTTCCTCAAGAGGATAGAACTGCTTAGACTGCAACAGGCCTGACGGATACTTCCTTTGGAAGATATACTCATGTAAAATAGTTATTTTCCTGAAATAGTTTTTTCAAGTTTAATCACACTGGAAAGCTCTTATCTTGAAACAAAATTCACTTATTTTGCTGAATTGGAATCTCGGTAGGAAATGCAGCTGGTAAAACAACTTGTTTAAGCTGCAACCTAGCAGGTTTTTTTTTTTTTTTTTTTTCCTTCAACTCCCCAATTCCTAGATGAAGAAAAAATCTCTTAACTTTCCTATTGTTTTATTACAGAATCAAAATTTATGTTCTACAAGAAGGAGGAAACTCATTAAACTGCTTTAAAAGCAAACTAGAATTAAAATTTTTGAATTCCAGTAGTAAGATTCACAGGATTTATGGTCTTAAATTATTTACACTTTGTAGCTGTAAAGGTAAACTGAGGCTGGAGCTGAACCGGGAAAGAAGACACAAGGCAAATGGCAGTGAGAATAGCCTTTAATAGGACTCGCAGGCAAGGTTCCTCAGTCCAAAGGTGCAGGCCGAGGAAGTCGCACTGAGGGAGGAGGGTAGGGGCTTCTTATAGCCTGAGAGGTAGGGAAGCTGGTTGTGCAAACAGGGCCTGGGGGGGTCTTGAAACTACTAGGGCAGGAGTTGAGTAAGGGTCACGAGGAAGGGGTCTTTGGAAACTGTCAACCGAAACTGCTGTTTACGAACTTGTGGAATGCAGGTGAGCTGCAGGTCATGGGGGAGTGTGGTTGCCCAGCCGGAACCTGTGACGTATGCAAGTCTGCGGGTGTGTACAAGGGTGAAGGGAGTCTTTAACAAAAGGCCTGCTATGCCGGGTAACGTCGCCATGTTGGGTCCAGATTCCTGCCTAACATTCCAACCTCTTTCTAATAAGAAAATGGGGCAATGTGTTCATCTGGCTGCTTCCTGCTGGTACGGGTCGTCGTGGGGTTCTTTGGAGGTCGAACTCCGGTATAGGGGTGGAGCAGCATCTGATTGAAAGTGACCTGGGAGACTTCTTTCATGCGGTCCTGGACGAAGTGGAGGATACAGGGAGCAGTCCTAGGAAGGACAAGATCTCTTCCGCATCCTGAGGAGGCT
>NW_012110497.1:223176-225142 GCF_000951045.1 Mandrillus leucophaeus
GAATGTTCTCGTATAATTTCTTAGTAGTACTTCTACTTGTTTTCACTCTAATTCCTCGCTGTGTCCTTTCATTGTACTTTAGCAAGGATAACAAACTAGGACAGCTCCCAAATAGCTACTTAATTCATTGTAGCCTTGTTTACTCTGTTTCCTTCATCAATGATTTATATTTCCTCAAGAGGATAGAACTGCTTAGACTGCAACAGGCCTGACGGATACTTCCTTTGGAAGATATACTCATGTAAAATAGTTATTTTCCTGAAATAGTTTTTTCAAGTTTAATCACACTGGAAAGCTCTTATCTTGAAACAAAATTCACTTATTTTGCTGAATTGGAATCTCGGTAGGAAATGCAGCTGGTAAAACAACTTGTTTAAGCTGCAACCTAGCAGGTTTTTTTTTTTTTTTTTTTTCCTTCAACTCCCCAATTCCTAGATGAAGAAAAAATCTCTTAACTTTCCTATTGTTTTATTACAGAATCAAAATTTATGTTCTACAAGAAGGAGGAAACTCATTAAACTGCTTTAAAAGCAAACTAGAATTAAAATTTTTGAATTCCAGTAGTAAGATTCACAGGATTTATGGTCTTAAATTATTTACACTTTGTAGCTGTAAAGGTAAACTGAGGCTGGAGCTGAACCGGGAAAGAAGACACAAGGCAAATGGCAGTGAGAATAGCCTTTAATAGGACTCGCAGGCAAGGTTCCTCAGTCCAAAGGTGCAGGCCGAGGAAGTCGCACTGAGGGAGGAGGGTAGGGGCTTCTTATAGCCTGAGAGGTAGGGAAGCTGGTTGTGCAAACAGGGCCTGGGGGGGTCTTGAAACTACTAGGGCAGGAGTTGAGTAAGGGTCACGAGGAAGGGGTCTTTGGAAACTGTCAACCGAAACTGCTGTTTACGAACTTGTGGAATGCAGGTGAGCTGCAGGTCATGGGGGAGTGTGGTTGCCCAGCCGGAACCTGTGACGTATGCAAGTCTGCGGGTGTGTACAAGGGTGAAGGGAGTCTTTAACAAAAGGCCTGCTATGCCGGGTAACGTCGCCATGTTGGGTCCAGATTCCTGCCTAACATTCCAACCTCTTTCTAATAAGAAAATGGGGCAATGTGTTCATCTGGCTGCTTCCTGCTGGTACGGGTCGTCGTGGGGTTCTTTGGAGGTCGAACTCCGGTATAGGGGTGGAGCAGCATCTGATTGAAAGTGACCTGGGAGACTTCTTTCATGCGGTCCTGGACGAAGTGGAGGATACAGGGAGCAGTCCTAGGAAGGACAAGATCTCTTCCGCATCCTGAGGAGGCTGGAGAGTTTTGATGAGGCTCATTCTATCTGCCGTGAGACTTTTCGTAGTGGGTGTGAGGAGTATACCTAGGTAGGTGACAGTAGGGGTGCAAAGTTGAGAGTTAGCCGGGGTAACCCGATAACCTTGGTCACCTAGAAAATTTAAAAGTGTAGCAGTGTCTGCAAGGGAGCACTCCCAGGAAGGACTATATAGTAATAGATCATCTATGTATTGTAGAAGGGTGCTATGGGTTAGGGGGCAGAGGAGGATGTCCTGTGCCAGTGCCTGTCCGAAAAAATGGGGGCTATCATGGAACCTTTGAGGCAAAACAGTCCAAGTCCACTGGGAAGAAATATGAGTGTCTGGATCTTCCAATGTAAAAGCAAACAGAAAGTGGCGGTCTGGGTGTAGAGGGATGGTAAAGAAGGCATCCTTGAGGTCAAGGACAGTGAAATGGGTGGTGTCAGGGGGAATGCGCCAGAGGAGTGTATATGGATTAGGAACAACTGGAAAAGTAGGGACTGCTGCCTCATTGATGAGGCGTAGGTCCTACATGAGACGATAGGCCCCAGAGCTTTTCCGTACAGGCAGGATAGGCATATTACATGGTGAGTTGGCGAGAACTAGAATGTGCTGCTGGAGCAGATGTGTAATGATGGGTTTTAGTCCTTGTCGATGTTCAAGGGAGATAGG
>NW_012110497.1:225587-238182 GCF_000951045.1 Mandrillus leucophaeus
GAATGATAAGAAATGAGTGCGAGAAGAGGGAGTCATCCAAGCGGCAAGACAGAGGAGGAGTCTGGCTGTAGGTGGAGGGAGTGCCATCAATTCCCATGATCGTGACAGTGGAGGGGTGGCTGGGGCCACTAAAGGAAGGCAAAACAGAATAGGTAGCCTCCGTGTCCATGAGGAAAGATATGGACTTACCCGCTACCTGGAGCATAACCCTGGGCTCGATGAAAGTAAGAGGGGTTCCCGAGTCTGGGCCTCTTCAATCTTTGTTGGTGTCGAGGAGTTGGAAGGCGCCTCCAGTACCTGGAGGGGGGTCATCACGTGGAGATGTAGCGACTGTCCTCAGGTTGGGGCAGTCCGACTTCCAGTGGCCCATCTGCCGACAGTTCGGACAGGGGCGAGTTGGCTCCTTTGGGTTAGGGCACTGCCTGGCCCAGTGGCCATCATTGCTGCACTTGAAGCAGGCACCAGATGGCGCTCAGATAGTACCTCCTTTCTGGGAGCTCCTGGAGCTGGCCGGCCTCATGGCTGCTACCAAGGCCTGGGTTTGGAGTTGTACCTTCTGTTTTAGCCTGGCCTGTCATTGGGCCTCAGCTGCTTCCTCCCTGGAGTTGGAGACCTTGAAGGCCAGTTTGACTAAGTCCTGGATGGGAGTTTGAGGACCTTCCTCCGCTTTTTAAAATTTTTTTTGGATGTCAGGGGCCGACTGAGAAATGAAATATGAGGCCAAGATGGTTCCTCCTGCAGGGGAGGCAGGGTCAAGGTGGGTGTACTGAATAAGTGACTGTCAGTCGGTTAAGAAAAACAGCTGGATTTTCATCTGTGCCTTGGACTACCTCCTTTAGTTTGTTAAAGTTGACTGATTTGTTAGAGGCTGCCTGCATGCTGGCAAGAAGGCACTGAACCATCATGTCTTGGTGGCAGCGGCCTGTCGGCCCCACCTGGTAGTCCCAGTCAGGCTCAGCCGAGGGCACTGCCTCAGTGCTGACTGGCATGGCAGGGTCAGTTAAATGAACCTGATTAGCATGCTGCCTGGCTGCCGCTAGGATGCCTTCCTGCTCCTCAGGAGACAGAGTTGAGGTCATAACCACATGGAGGTCGTGCCAGGTGAGATCATATGCCTGGCATAGATACCTGAACTCTTTGATGTAATGAGTAGGATTGGCCTAAAAGGAGCCTGCATGCTCCTCAACCTTATACAAGTCTGCCAATGAAAATGGCACATGAACCCGAACTACTCCTTCGGCGCCAGCCACCTCTGGTAAGGGACACAGGAGGTTGGTCCTGGACTGAGTATGGACTGAGACAGGCTAGGAATGGGAGGAGGTGGAGGTAGGGGAGACAGAATCTGTCGGGTTTGGTAAGGGCACAGGAGGGGTGGAAGGGAGGAGAGGCGTTGATGAGGATGGGGATAATGGTGGGTTAGGGTAAGGAGGAGGTTGGGCGGGAGACCAGAGGGGTGGCCAGGATAGGGTGTCAGGAGGCTCAGAAAAAGAGGAGGAATAATCCCTCTCCTTGCTCGAAGGAAGAAACTTTGCAAGTAGGACCTGAGCTAACAAACACTGGGCACAGAGATCTGGGCGAGAACACAAGTCCCAAAAGGCTTGAACATGGGGTATCTCATGCCATTTGCCTAGTCTCTTGCAGAAGTTGATCAGATCTGTGAAGATGTTAAAGTCTAGAGTGCCTTCTGCAGGCCACTGAGACTGATTATCCAATTTATACTGCAGTCATGCTACTGTGCAGAAGAAAATGAGCCGCTTTTGTTTTAGGTCTTGGCTGAGACTTAAAGTCTGGAAATTAGCCAAGAGGCACCTCAGAGGGGATTTTCGGTTTGGTTTGGACTGGGTAGTTCCCATGGTCCTAAGGCAGGCAGTCCGGCAGCAATGGGAGCGTCTTCTCACTGCCATGCGGAGTGCGGGGTACGGTGGCTCCTGAGGAGGTTGGACATCTCCTAGTCCCCAGTGCCAAGGTCACAGTTGACTGGAGAGAGCCCCTGACACGGCCGCATGTTTTGGACAGGGACTCCTGGAGGGATCCTTCAGGACGGTGGGAAAACTTACCCAGCAGTGATCAAATTGAGTCTTAAATGTGGTGAGACAGCTCCAGGCTTGAGGAGGGGATCCCAGCTCAGGGAGAGGAGAGCCTGCCTGATCTAGCAGGAGTCTGGGGAGGGGTCTCCTCCCAGGTTTCGGCACCAAATGTAAAGGTAAACTGAGGCTGGAGCCAAACCAGGAAAGAAGACACAAGGCAAATGGCAGTGAGAATAGCCTTTAATAGGACTCGCAGGCATGGTTCCTCAGTCCAAAGGTGCAGGCCGAGGAAGTCGCACTGAGGGAGGAGGGTAGGGGCTTCTTATAGCCTGAGAGGTAGGGAAGCTGGTTGTGCAAATAGGGCCTGGGGGTCTTGAACCTACTAGGGCAGGAGTTGAGTAAGGGTCACGAGGAAGGGGTCTCTGGAAACTGTTAAACGAAACTGCTGTTTACGAACTTGTGGAATGCAGGTGAGCTGCAGGTCATGGGAGAGTGTGGTTGCCCAGCCAGAACCTGTGACGTATGCAAGTCTGCAGGTGTGTACAAGGGTGAAGGGAATCTTTAACAAAAGGCCTGCTATGCTGGGTAACGCCGCCATGTTGGGTCTAGATTCCTGCCTAACAGTAGCCTTCAGTTTTCTACTATGAAATTAAGAATCCCTACCCCACTGCATTCTTGCAAAATAAACTAATTCAGGCAATATGACTGAAAATGTGTAGATAATTACAATGATTTTCCTAATATGTGTTAGATACTATAAACAAAACAGTATCTGACACAGATCTTAATCAATTTAGAGGTTTATTTTGTGTGATTGTCCATGACACAGACTCAGGAGGTCCCGAGAATATGTGCCCAAGGTTGTTGGCTTACAGCTTGATCTTTTACATTTTAGGGAGACAGAAGTTACAGGCAGATGTCAATCAACACAGGTAAGGCATATATTGGTTTGGTTAGGAAAGGGGGGACACCTCAAAGTGGGGAGCTTCCAGATCATAGGTGGATTCAAAGATTTAAGATAAGGGGTTATGGAGACCAAGCTGCTTCTTATGCGATGAAGCTGCCAGGAATCAGGCTTCAGAGAGAACAGATGTTTAATGTTTCTTGTGAGATTTAGAAAGGTTCCAGACTCTTAGTTAATCTCTCCTAGATCAGGAAAATACATGGAAAGGGAATGGAATTATCTACAGAATGCAGATTTTTTTTCCTGTAAGACAGCTTTGCAAGGGCACTTTAAAATACATCAAAGAAATATATTTCAGGGTAAAATACTTTGATTTTTTTCAGGGCCTGCTGTCTGTCATATGATGTATCTTATTGCTATAAAGAGTCTGTTTGGTCAGTCTTAAGATATGTTTGATTTTTTTGTTTGCTTTTTTTTTTTTTTTTGGAGACGGAGTCTCACTCTGTGGCCCAGGCTGGAATGCAGTGGTGTGATTTCGGCTGATGGCAACCTCTGCCTCTCAGGTTCAACCAATTCTACTGCCTCAGCCTTAGTAGCTGGGATTACAGGCTCCTGCCACCACATCTGGCTAATTTTTGTATTTTTAGAAGAGATGGGGCTTCACCATGTTGGCCAGGTTGGTCTCAAATTCCTGACCTCAAGTGATCAACCCACCTGGGCCTCCCAAAGTTCTGGCATTACAGGCATGAGCAACTACATGCCCGACTAAGATTCTGTTTTAATATTAATGCTGGTCAGTTGTGCCTGAATTCCAAAGAGAGGAGGGTGTAATGGGGCAGTCTGGACTCCTCATCTTCCCATCATGGCCTGAACTAGTTTTTCAAGTTTACCTTGGAATGCCTTTGGTCAAGAGAGGAGTTCATTCAATTGGTTGGGGGTGTTTAGAATTATATTTTTGATGCATAATACTATGAAATAGATGGTCCTGTAAAAAAGATTCTGTGGCATAAGAATTCTTTATAGGGGTGAAGTGCAGGTTTTCCTTCCACCCTCTGAGGGTTCACTAAAAATTAACTGACAATAAGCAGATTAATAGGAAAAGGCATATAAATGTGTTATGTATAAACAGAAGGGAATTGCAAAAAAAAAAAAAAATGATTACCCAATTATTCAATGAGACCCTTCTTTGCAGGGGAAGGGGAGATTAGGGAAATGTGACAATTTTTAGAGGTGTAGAAAATGACTTTAGGGAAGATAAAAAGACCTGAAAAACAGAACATTAACTTGTAAATGACTTTCTTTGAAATGTGAATGAGTCCTAGAGGCAGAAATAGCTTATAACAAGGTCCATCTAGGTGTGGTTACATTCCTTAGTCTGTTTTCCTGGGATAGATAATAAAACTTCAGGGAGGGGATAGAAGGCAGTTGTCTTATTTTTGGAGGGTTTGATCATAAGACGGATAAGGGAATATCAAAGTAAAATTCACCCTGTGCTGGTGTGGGGAGATACAAGAGGTCAGAAAGTTCTCGATTATAAGATAGTTTCTGAGGCCTTCCCATTTTCATTCAAAGTGCTCAGCATGCCAAATGCCATAGTTTTGGGGTATCATTTTCTGAGCCCCAACATCTTCAAGTTGTAAGCATAAGTCCAGTAAGTCAGTAAGACTGTAGGAAGATGCATGAGAAATAATGGAGAAAAACAGTCTTGTGAGAGTGTTACATTTCATGCAGGATAACTCATAATCACTATTAATAATTATTTGTTATTCACTCTTTTTGTTAAAGCTGTATGTATCACAGCTTCTAAACGCAGTGCTAAATAATTACAGCATGATGTTATACAAGACATATTTGTTACTGCCTTAGTGAATTTTGCATTCTAGGGAGAGTAGAGCAAGTGAAAGAAACATAAAGATGTAACCTCTCAACAGGTTCATTTTGCCCACTGCCCACATATAGCTGATTTATCAAGACAGGGAAATTGTGATAGAGAAAGTTTAATCACACAGAGCCAACTGAACAGGAGAGCAGAGTTTTATTATTACTCAAATCAGTCTCCACAAATATTTTGCAACTGGAGTTTTTTGAGAATAAGTTGGTGAAAAATTTCAGACCCTGAAAAACATGCAGGGGCTGAAAAATATTTTGAGCACCAATCTGAGGTTTTATAATAGGGATGTTATCCCTAGGAGCATTGGGGGAGGAGGATTAGAATCTTGGAGTCTCTAGCTACATGACTCCTAAACCGTAATTTCTAATTTTGTCACTAATTTGTTAGTCCTAAAAAGGTAATCTGGCCTCAGATAAGAAAGGGGTTTATTTTGAAAAAGGGCAGTTATAATTGATACATATAAAGTTTCAGTGCCGCAAAAGAAATAGCACTCAAATATAAAATTTTCTTTTTAATTGTCAGCAAGGCAAGGTACTTCTATAGAAGGGTGCACCCTTATAGAAGTGCATCCTTATAGATGGAGCAATGGTGAACACACACCTGGACAAGGGAGGGAAAGGGATTCTTACTTCTGATGCACATAGTCCTTACTGCTGTGTCGTTCCCCTATTGGCTAGAGTTAGACTGCACAGGCTAAACTAATTCTGATTGACTAATTTAAAGAGAGTGACAGGGTGAGTGGTTTGGCAGGAAAAATGGTTATGGAATGAGTTAGGGTGGAGTAGGTCATCAGAAAAGGTTACTTTACAAGGGAAGTTAAGTTTAAAAGTAGAAGGCAAAGAATTGAACATACTGACATATTAATTCTTTGAAGAGAAATTTAAAATTTAACAACTTCCTCCTCTTGCATTTTTCTTCCATCTTTCTCTTCAAACTTATTTAACATGTCTCGACTTAGTTGTTCTCTTTGATTTTCCAAAAGAAGCTTCTCTGGATAAGCTGGAGGATAATTAAGGGAGGTTTTAGTAAGTGCCATTTCTTTGAGCCTCTGCACCAACCTACCAATGTATGGTATGACACAGCACCCGACAAGAATAAGTACACCTATTACAGCTATGAGGGAGGTAAGAATTGAGGCTATTATTCCTTTCCATTTACTAACCACGTTTCTAGCCATCCTGTAAAGGGGTCATTTACCCCTGAGTTGCTAGCTAACTCATTGGATAAAGCAGTCAGACCTTGCAATGCCTTTGTTATATTTCCACTAGGAGCAGTGTTGTTTGAGATGAAGGTGCAACATTGAGTTTTAATCATGACGCAAACTCCTCCTCTATCTGCTAATACCATGTCTAAGGCTATCCTATTTTCCCAAGCCATCTGGCTAATAGCCCCTAACTATTCAACTATTCCTTTAGCAGCATCTCTAGTGTAGTTAATAAATTGCTGTTGGTTGTAATAGATGTAGTTTATCCAATCTACATTTTTATTAACTGTTGCCCACCAAAATATTGACTCAAATCCTGCAGCTATTTGATTTCAGGCTTTAAATTGATCTGGTATTCCCTATGGGACTCCAGTTGCATCTAAATAGATGTGAGAGTCAAAAGACCCATAAGGGACTTCTCTTGCTTTATGATGTCTTATTTTTCCTTCCCCTGGTTGATGAAATGCCAGGGTGAAAGGGATAGCCAATTGGACAAAAACACAAGTGCCACTCCAGTAATACAGCAGAGTGCCCAGTAAAGGTCCACCACAATACCACCACACATCCTCTTGGGGATGAACAAGGGCTGACCGATTGGTAAGCTCTTGAAAATTCTTAAGCTCACTGCATCCCTTCAGGTCTCCAAGGAATGCTAAGTTTCCTCTCCATCATGAGAGACATGAAGTGAACCTAGTGTTGGGAGACGGAAGCTGGATGGCCCTCGGGGGCTGATGCTTAGGGTGTGACTTTGGGATATAGCAGAGAGAGAGCTTGGTATGCCTTGTTACCCCAGGCTGTAGAATCCTGGAAAAGAGCTACTATGCAATCCATGCCAGGTCGACTGGAGGACAACCCTAGTGGAAAGGGGACAATCTGGGCCTCTGGCCTGCTGTGTGCATAAGCATAACAATTGCTTTTGTTTAATGTGTGGATGAAATATTTGATCCATTCCAACCAGGCATTTACAGCTTGGTATCCCATCTCAATTGCCAAAGTTTGCCTTAAGTCTTTAACTTCGACCATCGCTATCTCAGCCTTGTGGTTAGATGGAGGAGGCACAATGGTTCCACTGTGAGAGATTTTGGAAAAAGGCTTAGAGGCAGGTGCAGGCAGTGGGGGATCAAAAAAATGCATTTCAAATAATCTAATAGGGTCTGTTCTTGAAACCTCAGCCCCCATACCATAAAACTGGCTTAAAGAAGGAAACTGGCTAGAAAAAGGGAAGAACTTTGGGGGCTGGAAATAATAACCTGTATAGGATTGCACTGGTTTAGTTGACAGAGGGGGACTGTCCTTTTAGTAAAATGAATGTATGGTTTTAAGAAATTACAAAAACTGGTTGGGGCAGTCTATCCTTGCTCCTTGGTGGTCCACAGAACATTGGACCAACTACAGCATAAAAACTCTACATTGGTGGGCAAGACTCTTGGTTACCACTGGGGTCTTTACTGAAATCTCCCCAGATTAAATGGTCCCAATTCACTAGTGCCCAGTCTGAGGAGAGCCAGGAGGGACAGAGGTGCTTTTCTGAAGTAGAGAGCTGCCTTGGACTTGACCAATCCCCACAGGGTATAACAAAGCAAGCATCAAATGTAATAGTTTGAAGTGAAATTGACTTGGTTATGTTAATAACTGATGGTCAGTGATAGAGCGAGGAAAGAAGGAAGAGTAATAGAATAGATGAAAGAGAGTTAAATTCTTCTTAGCTTTAGTTTCTTAGGGTTTTCCCCTGGGATTGTGGCCCACGACTCTGGAGGGGGTGGTGTTTTCTTGACTTGAGTGTGGTGAGTCCATCCTCTCACTGCTGTGCAGACTGTGATTTCAGTAGTTAGGAGCAGTACATAAGGACCTTCCCAGGCTGGCTCAAGCTTCTCATGTGTCCAGCTTTTGATGAAGACGTGATCCCCAGCCTGATGTTGATATACCAGGAACTCCAAGGGCAGTGCCTGTGCTAATAGACCTTTAGTTTTAAGAGAAGAGAAAGTAGAAGATAGACCAAGTATATAATTTTTAAGGAATTGATCTTTTGTTTCAAAGGTAGGAATATCAGCAGTGGAGTGCAAATAAGGTAATCCATAGAGCATCTCATAAGGAGAAAGACCAATGTCTTTCTGTGGTGCAGTTCGAATTCTCAGCAGGATGATAAGAAGACACTTGGTCCATGGCAGTCGAGTTTCTAAGACTAATTTAGTTAAGTGGTTCTTTAGAGTCTGATTCATTCTTTCCACTCTCCCTGATGAGGGTGGGTGCCAGGGAGTATGGTGTTACCATCTAATGTCTAATGTTTAGGATAGCTTTTTAATAATATGTATGATGAAATGAGTTCCATTGTCTGAATCAATATTTTCTATTAGTCCAAACCTGGGTACCATATTTTCAATTAGGGCCTTAACTACATTATTGGCTGTTGCATTTGAAAAGGAGATAGCTTTGACCCAGTGAGTACGGTGGTCTACTATCACTAGTAAATATTTTAGACGACCTATTGGAGGCATTTCTGTGTAATCAACTTGGATACTTTGGAATGGCGTTAAGCCCAGATTCCTTCCCCTGAGAGATAATCTTTTTATAGTATGTCTACTAGTTTTCTTACATACTAAGCAAGTATCTATAAACTGTTCAGCCAGGGTATAAATTCCTAAACAACCATAAACTCTGAGAACTGTGTCACACATGGCCTGGGGCTCCCAGTGGGTCCCCTAATATCGTTGGTATAAGACTTTCCTCATAGGGGTTTAGACATTTCTCTCTGGTCTGATAGTATCCACTTTCCTTCTGAATTCTCTTTAGTACCTGTTTTTATTAGTTGCTCTTTTTTTGGTGGAAGAGAAAATGGGGATTATGACAGGAGGAAGGAGGTAGGGAGTTAAGTAAAAAATATGCCTTTCAGAAGACATAGCAGCCTGCTTGCCTACCTGATCTGCCAAGTTATTTCCTCGACTTTCAAAAGAAAGGCTTTTCTGGTATCCAGGAACATGGACAATAGTTATTTCTTCCTGCAACTGAAGATTATTCAATACCTGGGTGATCAGCTCCTTGTGAACAAGGTCTTGATCTTTACTATTAATGAGACATCAGTCTAAATTTTCAGTCCAAATTTTCACCAACATATGGGCCACTCCAAAGGCATACCTGGAATCTCTATAGATGGTTCCTTCCTGGTTCTGTAAGTACTTTAAGGCTTGACTGAGTGCAAACACCTCACACATTTGAGCAGACCAACTGTTGAGCATTTTTCCTGACTCTCTTTCTATGAGAGTTTCTCCATCAATCACTGAATACCCGTTGTGTCTTTTTCCCTCAGTCACCCGGGAGGATCCATCTATGAATAAGTGCCATCCAGTCTGGAAGGGAGTTTCTCCTAGGTCTGGTTAAACCTTTGTATGATAATCAATTAAATCTAAACATGTGTGTTCCCTTCTTAGATTTGGATTCCCTGATAAGAAACCTGCTGGGTTGAGTGAATTATCCATGGTCAATGTTAAATCATCCTTTTCTAACAGAATGGTCATACTTCAAGATTCTCAAGTTAGTAAGCCATCTCCCAGCTCTTTGGTTTAAGATAGTCCTAACTTGTTGAGGCATACTTACTGTCAATTTTCCTCCGAAGATTAACTTTCCGCCTTCCTTGACTAGTCTTGCCATAGTTGTGGTGGAGTGAATGCACTGAGGCCATCCACAAGTGGCTGGGTCTAAGACTTTTGATAGGAAGACTACAGGCTGCCAGCAGCCTCTGTGTTCTTGAGTCAGCACTCCTAAAGCTACCCCACTGTCCACATTAACAAAAAGGTGGAATGACTTTTCTACAGGAGGGTAAGGCTAAAATGGGGGCAGTTATGAGCCTTTCCTTGAGCTTCTCAACTTGATGAACTTCCTCAGAAGCCCACAGGAGATGGTTAGGCCTCTCCTGGGCAAGTTTTTGATATAACAGTTTACTGTGCAGTGCATATGAGTCAATACATAAGTGGCAATATCCAAAAAACCCTAAAAATTTCCTGAGTTCTTGTTTAGTTTGAGGCAAGGGTAGGGACAAAATTCCCTCAATTTGTTCAAGCCCTATTTTTCACTTGCCTGCACTTATTAAGTGGCCTAAATATTTAACTTCAGGCTCTACATACTGAAGCTTTCTTTTTGATACTCATAGCCCCTCAAACTGCAGATGGTTAAGAATATGTGTAGAGAAGTCAGTTACTTTCTGTATATCTTCACCAGATAAAAGAATGTCGTCCACGTACTGAAGAAGGCATATTTGTTCTGGGATGACAACTTTATCTAGTACTGTTCTAAAATTTGGCCAAAAATATTAGGGGAGTCTGTGAACCCTTGGGGTACGACTGTTCATCGATATTGTTGTTTCTGCCCTGAGTGGGGATCCTCCCACTCAAAAGGAAATATATCTCAGCTATCTTCATCCAGGAGACATGCCCAAAAAGCATTCTTCAAATCTATTACAGTGAACCATTGAGGATTATATGGAATCTTGCTAAGAGTGGTATAAGGATTGGGGACAACGGGGTGGGTAGTCTGGACTATTTGGTTGATTACCCTAAGGTCCTGTACTAGCTGGTATGCCCCATCTGATTTCTTGACTGGCAGTATAGGGGTGTTATAAGGGATATACAGGGCTTGAGAAGCCCATCCTTAAAATAGGCCTTCGATTATGGGTTTTAACCCTATACTACCTTCTAGGGGAATAGGGTATTGCTTTCTTCTTACTACTTCTCCCAGGGTGTTTAGCTTGGTGTGGATAGGAGGGACTTGGAGTTTCCCTCAGTCTCCTTCTTTGGACCAGACATTAGGATTAATATATTTTTCATTTGCAGTGGTGAGTAGGTTTAATGAGGTGAGAAATCCTCTTAGGCTGACTCGTAGACCTATGCCCAACTTTAACATTAAATCCCTACCCAGTAAATTAGTTCCTGCTTGTGGGATTAACAAGAACTGAATATAAGCTGAGCGATCCTGGTATCTAACTTCTGTGCTTTTTAAATTTTTTGCTCTAAATCCTTCCCTTTTTACCCCAGAGACTAAAAGTTCCTCTGAGGAGGAGATAACATTAGACGGGGAAAAACAAACAGGAGCGAGCAGCCCCTGAATTGACGAAAAAGGTGATAAGCTTATGTTTAGGTCCCATCTCCAAATTTATCAAGGGCTCCTGGTGGGACTCAAGATAAAAGAGACAGAGCCCCTGACCCCCCTATTCTTCCTCAAAAGTCATGAGTGGAAGGGCTTCTTTCTCCTTTTTTAGTTCCGGACATCTACACTTGAAGTGCCCTGTTCTTCCACATCTATAGCACCTCTCTTATCCTTCCTCCCTCTTAGTTCTGAGATTCTTTTACCTTGCTCCCTATAGTCTTTAGGGGGTCTGGTAGACGAGGACCTTGGTCCTCCAGGGTTCGGACCCTTTATAGATTCTGGATCCCTGGAAGCTCTGTCTAGAAGTACCTGGGTTTGGAGCCATCTGTTGAAAGGTAGAAAACAAAAGTTTTATCTTTTGTTTCTGTTTTTCTTCATCCCTTTTCACGTATGCTTTCTGAGCTTCCCTGAGAAACTCACTTAGGGGATGGTCTTCCAAATTGTCTATCTTTTGTAACTTTTTTGAAATGTCTGGCCAATTTTTAGCGACAAGTTGGAGTTTCAACATTCCTTGCCCAAAGGGATCATCCAAATTGAGGTCTGCATATTGCCTCATTTGTTCCTTCAAACTGTCTAGGAATCTCATAGGCCCTTCATCTTTTTCCTGTTGTATATCAAATGCTTTAGAAAGATTTTGGGTTTAAGGTACTGATTCCCAAATTCCTTTTATTATTATCTCCCTTAGGTCCTGCAAATTTTCCTGGTGATCTGCGTTGTTATTGTCCCATCGGGGGTCTTGGGGCGGGGGAATTTCTGTTCTGTGGTAGGAACATTTTCATCAGGAGGGTGTTCACATTCCCAAACTACCATAGCAGCCAAAGGAGTCATACTCCTTTCTTCTCCTGAAAAGAGGACATTAACTCGACTCAAGTATATAACTGAGGTCCTAAGAATTGATCAATTTGGTCTGCCACTCTGTAAGGGTCATCTAGTAGCAGTTTAAGCTCCTTTTTAAAATTCTGGACTTCTGAGCTGGTTAAGGAGCATTTACAAAGCCAATGCCACCACCCGCCCCCCCCAACCCCCTACCTTGTGGTACCTCTTTCAAAGGGAAGAGGGTTGGGGCTAACCTCTCAGGTACAGAGGGAAATTGGAAATTCTGAATACCATTTTTACATGGTTCTACCTCACACTGGAGTCCTTTTAGAGAGAAGTCTTTAGGTTGGGAGGGAACAGGCTAGTGGGACAATAATTCCCAAGAGTCAGGGTTATAAGGAGGAGGGATAACGTGAGTAGAGAGAGAATTTGCAATGGGATCTGAGGCAGCAGTGGCTGTCTGTGGGGAAAGATTGGGAAAACTGAGTTGGGGAAGATAGTTTAGGGGACTGCATGCTCTGGAGTCTTTAGGCATGACAGCTGGCTCCTCTGACTTTTCATTTTGAGGTGCCAGATTGGGTTCTCCCTATTTATTTTTAAGGGAAAAAGGACGGCAG
>NW_012110497.1:239024-264225 GCF_000951045.1 Mandrillus leucophaeus
GAGAGAGAAACAGAGACCATCCCTGGAGGGGCATATAATCATGGGTGAGCCCCCAAATTGTTATATATAAAGTTTCAGTGCTGCAAAAGAAATAGCACTCGAATATAAAATTTTCTTTTTAATTCTCAGCAAGGCAAGGTACTATAGAAGGGTGTGCCCTTACAGATGGAGCAATGGTAAGTGCATACTTGAACAAGGGAGGGAAAGGGGTTCTTATTCCTGATGCACGTGGTCCTTACTGCTGTGTCATTCCTCTATTAGCTAAGGTTAGACCACACAGGCTAAACTAATTCCGATTGACTAATTTAAAGAAAGTGAGTGGTTTGGCAGGGAAAATGGTTATGAAATGAGTCAGGGTGGCGACTGAGTCAGGGTGGAGTAGGTAATCGGAATGAGTCAAGGTGGAGAATGAGTCAGGGTGGAGTAGGTAATCAGAATGAGTCAAAGTAGAGAATAAGCAGGGTGGAGCAGGTAATCGGAAAAGGTTGCTTTACGAGGAAGTTAAGTTTAAAAGTTGAAGGCAAAGAATTGAATGTACTGACATATTATTTGAAGAGAAATTTAGAATTCATATTTAACATTATCTTTGTTTCAAAGTTAAGCTATAAATTTCTCTCACAGTTAGTTTGGCATATGCCCAAGAATGAACAAGGACACCCTAGAAGTTAGAACAAGGACATTCTAGAGGTTAGAAGCAAGATGGAGTTGGTAAGGTCAGATCCCTTTCACTGTAATAATTTTCTCACTGTTATAATTTTTGAAAAGGTGGTTGTAAGTAAACAAACAAAAAAACAGTTTATCTTAGGTGTAACGAAGAAAACAAGGTTTGGATTATTATGTTAAAAATCACAGCAACTGGTCAAAGATGATTTTATTAAACGTGTTAATTCATAGTTCCATCCTCTAGATAATAAAATGAAATAACATAGTTCACATATATCTTTAATCTACAAAATCTACAAATCCTTAAGAGGATTTTGGGATTGTTGCAAGTTTTAGATACCATGTTGCATTGATCACATACTGACAGTTATCAAATCTCAGTGTTAAAATCAAGGAACTTAGAAGATAGGGCAGTGTTTTGACCATCCTGACAGTCCCTTTATGAGACAATAAATGCATTTATTTGTGTATTTCATTCAACAGATATTAAGCATGCTTTGTTTCATATACTTTATAAGAAATAAAGCAGTTTTAACAATAAATATGGCACAATTTGTTTTGTTTTTTTTTTTTTCTTTTTTGAGATGGAGTCTTGCTCTGTTGCCCAGGCTGGAGTGCAGTGAGGGATCTCGGCTCACTGCAAACTCCGCCTCCCAGGTTCACGCCATTCTCCTGCCTCAGCCTCCCGAGTAGCTGGGACTACAGGCGCCCGCCATCACATCCAGCTAATTTTTTTTGTATTTTTAGTAGGACGGGGTTTCACTGTGTTAGCCAGGATGGTCTTGATCTCCTGACCTTGTGATTCACCCATCTCGGCTTCCCAAAGTGCTGGGATTACAGCGTGAGCTTGTAAATCTGGCCAATTTTTATGTTTAAACTCAGAGTTTATTTGAAGAAGAAAAACACAATTTATATATTATCAACATTAGAGTAGGCAGATAGTTAGACATGAGCAGGAAAGGGAGCTCCTGGTGGAGAAAGCCCTGAAAAATCTCACACCAAAGAGACCACCTCAAACATGCTGCTAAATATGAGCAGAGAGGAGGGGAAATTCCTATGCAGAAGGGAATGCTCTGAAGTGCACTTAAGATGCCCCCAAATCACTCCTTCTGCAGTTAACCTATCTGAATGTAGCTGCATACTAATAAGAAAGGAAGAACGGCAAAGTGGACATTCCTAAGAGGTATGCAGGCACAATAAGTACAGATTCAATGGCTATACGACCTTCCCGGGGTGGCGGTCATGAGCAATGCTGCCATTGGGTAGAATTCATATTGATCACCAGGCCCCATGCACACGCATCAACTGACATTAAGCTGTCTTAAGACAGAGAAACTAGACAAAGACAAAACAGAGACTTAAGGCAGAGGTAGGAACTTAAATAAGCAGTCTGACATTATAAAAACCGCAATGCAGAACTCTTCTTATAGCTCCCAGCCAGGTTAGCCTGCTCCTCTCTTGGAGCATACTCTTATTTACTTAATAAACCTTTTGGTTACTTTACTAATTGGTCTCTTGGCCAAATTCTTCTAAGAAGACTAAGAACTGAGCACCCCACACTTCCTAGTAACATAAATATAATAAAATAAGATCTATCTATCTATCTATCTATCTATCTATCTATCTATCTATCTATCTATCTCTATCATATGATGAGATCCTAGCTATGGCTATGTGGGATGTTATGGAGAGAGTTTGACCCTGAAATACTATTTAGGGGAGAAAATGCTTTCCCTTTACCCTTTTAAATTTAGTAAGTGTAGACATTAGGCAGTAAATTACAAAAGACAGATTCACAAGAGAAAAAAACAAGATGTAATTATGTTTGTATGGAAGTTCATGAAGAAATGTGATTCAAAGTGATTAGAATTGGGGGCTTATATCTTAATAAGGGATGGAGAGGGTGAAGGGGCACTGCTAGAAAAACAGATGACTTGGAAGAGAGAAGAAAGGCAACCTATGGAATAACAAATGACATTTTGTAAAAGTACATGCGCCCTTAGGAGAATAGATGAGGGATATGATAATTTTGTGACAGTGTCTGTTTGAGAGTGGTGCTGAATGAATTCTTATCTTGAGAAGATTATAGTTGCTGCACGGGAGGAGATTTATGACAGTTGATTTCTTTTGGAGGATTCATTTTTAGGCAGATAGGAATTTTCAGAAACTCAAATGCCTTCAGCTCAAATAATTTTTATGCCACAGTGGCTTATTCTGGGCCCCTTTGCTATCTTTAAGAATAGAGACTTTTAAATTGAATTTCGAAGTAGAGGGGAAGATTATACATGGGTAGTACATGCTGGGGGCTGTTTAGTTTTACTGACCGGGGGAAAAACAAGGATACAGTAGATTGTTAAAGAAATTCAGAGAAGTATTTTAGTTAGACAGTACAAACAGATTTTATTCAGGGACTATTGCAATATGCTAGAAGAGTCTTCAGTATAGGACTGGGTTCAATTCTAAATACTGTAAGAATGAACAAGGATTTATAGCCAGCTCTCAGAGTGGACGTCAGCAGGTGGACAATCACCAAAGCAACAATGGAAGTAAGGGGGGATTCTCGCTGAAGACAGCCCAGAGTGATTAGATATTAAGGGTGGGAGCTGAGGAATTTTATTAGATATCTAGGGGAATGAGATATCAAGAATGGGGGATTCCCTTCTCCCTAAACTGAGTTAGCAGGTTTCTTGCGTTCAAACAATAAAACAACAAGAAAGAAATAAGGAAGCCCAAAATGCAGGGCTTGGTAGAAAAGAGAGCTCACAGGAGCCTGGCTAAACTTGAGTCAGGAGAGAGTCTCAGTATGAAACCAGGGAGTGGGAGGAAATGGTGATAGTGATAGAAGCAAATGCCAAGTAGGATGATCTCCTGGAATTCATTTGTAAGGAAATTAACTGCCTCTGATTTCATTAAAAAATTTTTAGGTTTAGCTTGAATCTCACCCACTATCTATGTAAGTAGTGATATTTACTGGCAGAGATGTTACACCTTTAGACAGCAAATAATTAAAATTCAAACAATTGTTTGGAAGACAGTTTCCAATCAAGCAGGACTAAATACTCTGATGAGGTCAGGGCCTCAGTGGAGAACAATATTGATCATTAAGGGAAAGCTTTGCTGTGGTTGATCTTGAATGGACTAAATTGCTCAGTGAGAAAATTTTCTATTGAAAAGAAGTTGTCAGATTTCTTCAAATTCTTCTTTCCTAACTAAGCTTTTAAATTTGAACTATAATTTCAAAAAAAAAAAAAAATGTGTGTTTGGGGATGAAGAGGGTAATAAAAATCTATAGCCAGCAAAGAATTGTGAATGGAATAAAAGGATAATTTTAAAACCTTAATGAAAACAGAAAATAACAGCAATTTAGGGAGCTCATTGACATCATTTTACTGTTTGTAATTGGTAGGCAATTAGCATGCAATTGTCCCATCTCAGTTGGTTTTCAGAAAGTTTTCTCTTTTCCCATACACAAATTCTTCATTTTTTTTTCCCATCCAGAGTCTTTTGGCCTTCTCTCACAGGTTTTATTGTTTTCACACTCTTTAATCATATATTTCTTAGTAACTGTGTACATTTTCCGTAATAGTGTTGCCAAACACTGAAATTCACGCGTTAAAAGATACAACCTCTTTGTGTGTGTGTTTTTTTTTTTTTTGGGGAAGGGAAACATAACTTGAGTTTTTTCAGTGGAGTAATACTTGCCAAATTGTTTGACTTTTAAGGGTAATGAACCATTTTTTTCTTTTAGCACCAGAATACTTTTCAGATGAACGCTTGAAATCCTCTCATTAAAGAATTAGTGGCATTTAGTGTAAATTTCTCCAGCAATATAAATGTCTTTTTTTGTGAGATACATTAAGTAAAATCTGTACTTAGAATGGATTTTCTAGTTTTCATATAAATATATTTTTAAAAATCTCCTGTAATACATCTGTTCTGAATATAACAAAAATGTGCCCTTAACCCAAGACAAAACGTACAGAGGGATATTCAGTTACCACATCCAGCACCAAATCTTGGATCTATAATCCAGATTTATTCTATCTGATTTTGATATCAATGGATCAATGATCATTGAAATCACAACACAATTCTAAGTAAGTAATAATGGAGGGAAAAGAGGATAACTTAACTAAGTCTTCCCTATTGCCATGTTTATATCATATAGTACAGATAGCTCATCTTTCTCTTACTTTGGTGATGTTACTATTGACAAGCGTGGGTTTTATTGGTCAACCCAACACTGAAAGCACTGTAGCTGCCTTATGTGTCAATTCTAGTGTACTCCATTGGTTCATAGCCAGAAATCCTATTGAGTAATGGTCCTTAAACATATATTCTATTTTTTTTGCAATTTTGGTCTCTTGTAGGTGGCTTAGATATCAACCAAATGTCTCTGTGTTTGTAGTTTGCTCAGACATAAAGTGAAGAAAGTATTTGGCTAGAGCAGCAAGGCATTGGTAAATTGTGTCTGCTATTCTGCTGCCGTGCCTCCAGGGAAAGGCACTTTCAGTTGAATCTCTACCTTTTACATAATTTGGTGCTCAGCAGGAGATATTTGGGAGGACCCAAGGAGATCAGGTTCCTGTTTTTCTCTTTGTCCTCAAATGTCCGTATCTTTATCAAAACTCTGGTCCTCCCTGTTGCTCCCAAATGTGTTCACTTGGAATCTTTCTGTTTTCTGCTGGATATTTTGAAAAGATGTGAGAAGCAGCCTACATACTCCAAATTTCTGGCTATTAAAACTCAAGCATCTCTAACGAGGTCTTTGAAAGCTCACGGGTTGATAGTTCAAACATGATTCAATAACAAGCATCATTATTATCATTCAGTTCCTTAGGAATAAAGAAATTTTCATTTCCTGCCATCCCATCTAAACACAGTTACTACTCTTCATCACTGGTAGCTTTGTATTAGAGTGCAAACTGCATATGAAAGAGACCTATTCCAAGGAAACTAAGTGAAAAAGAGTTGGAAATGCATTAACTCACCTAACTGAGGAGAAAAGGGGTTGAGCTGGCCTCTGAAACATCCCAAAAACAAAATACACAATTTTAAAAAAATTTTCTAATTCTGTTATTCATTTGCTCTCCAAGATCATCTTGACTTTGCCCTTATTTTTTCCTGGTTTTATAAAGGGAAACTTGGCTACCAAGGAATAAAGGGTTATGTTACCTGAGTTTTATAAACCAGGAGAAAAGGGAGACTTTCAGGGAGTCAGTGAATAATGAAACCATCCCTTGATCCATCGCTGTGAAAGCAGAAATAAGGCGGAAGGATATAATGATTAGCAATTATTAGTTTGCATTCCTATTTCTATAGACAAGACACTCAAATGATAGCCTCCTGACACCTACACGGAAATGAGGAAAGTGAATCCCCCAAAGGAATAAGTGTTTTGCTTTGAGAAGAGATTGGTATGATTAGCAGAAAAATATAATAAAATAGAACAGATGTCCACACTGTATAGGTTTTCTCTATTGCCCTTGAGATACATACATTTAGTTTCAGATTCTTGAAGCAAAACAGTCACTTTCAGAAACAATTGCCTTCCCTTTTGTTAACTATAACATAAACATGTCCCCGGGGGTGTAGGTTTTATGTTTTAATAGTTTTGGCAGCAAAAAAAAAAAAAAAAAAAGGAGCAGTTTGTTGGAACCACTCACGCTCCAAAATATTTTTCTTGCCATCCTGAGATTCCACCATCTGTAACTCCATTGTATAGATCATTAAAATCTTCTACAAAAAAACCCATTGATTTGGGATTATGATTAGAAGAACTGTGTGACCATTAAGTAAGTCTGTCTTCCAGCCATTCAAGAAATACTGCTTTTGAAATGATTAACCACTGTTTACAACTGACCTTCAATGATGAAGAATCCCGTATGTCCTAAGACAGCCCATTCTGATGTTGAACATTTCTGATTATCGGAGAGAAATCTGAATACATGATGAAAAGGGTCAAATAATAAATACTTTTTAAATAATACAAAGTATTTTTTCTAATATTGGGATGAAGGCTACCATTCTGCAATCTTTTCGTTTAGGTTGGAGTCAAAGCAAGTATAATTTTCCTTTCCTGAGACAGCCCTTCACATACCTTTAGAACCAGCTGCATGCTTCTTATTCATCACTTCTCCTTCAAGGCAAATATTGCTAACTTCCTCAGCTTTTTCTCATTTATACAAGTGTAACTCATACCTGTTCAAAAATAATTTCAATTTTTAAGAACTTCTAAGACTTAAGAGGAAAAAAGCATGAATATCTTTTTTGGTAAACAATAGAGATTATGGCAATGGCAGAATTTTGAATTTTCTTGAAAGAGTGAAAGAAAGTGAAAGAAACTAGGGAAGATATAAACAGGGATAGAAGGAGGGAAATTGCTGTCTAAATTACTTACTGCATTTTGTTTGTTTTTGGTCCTCTTGGATAAGATAATTCTGGTACAAAGGTCTCTTCATCACAAATCCTATTCAAAAATATAGTTAAAATTTTCATTACTTAAGATCAGACTAAGGTTTAGTTTTGCTTAATTGTCACAACAACCCTGAAAGTCAGGTATATTTTTCTCTCTTTTGTTAATGAAGAAACTCTGTGCTTTAAGTATAACACAGCTGGGCACGGTGGCTCATGCCTGTAATCCCAGCACTTTGGGAGACTGGGGATGGTGGATCACGAGGTCAAGAGTTTGAGACCAGCCTGGCCAACATGGTGAAACCCTGTCTCTACTAAAAATACAAAAATTATCCAGACATGGTGGTGCACACCTGTAATCCCAGCTACTCAGGAGGTTCAGGGAGGAGAATAGCTTGAACCTGGGAGGCAGAAGTTGCAGGGAGCTGAGATTGTGCCACTGCACTCCAGCCTGGGAGAGAGCAAGACTCTATCAAGAAAAAAAAAAAAAAAAAAAAAAAAAAAAAAAAAAAAGCATTTTCCAGGGGTCAAACTTCAATCGCAATTTACTTCTAATTATGAAGTCTATGCTCTTTCCACCTGCTCTTAGGGCATAGAAGCATGACAGTCTGTCACAGAATGATGTGGTGCTAATTATCTCAGTTGTGAAGCTAACCATTGATCCTGACAGAAGCTACAAAGGAAACCTCAATATTATGCTAAGTGAAAGAGTTTGGACATGAAAGACCATTTATTTTATTACTCCACTTATGTGAAATTAACAGAAAAGACAAGTCTATAAAAGTAGTTGCCTAAGTTTGGGTACGGGACTAGGAATCAGCTACAAATGAACACAAGAAACTTTCTTGGGGTGGTGAAAATATCTTTTAAGTAAATTTTGATATACAATTTTTAAAATTTACTATAAATTTTCAAATTGCAAATTTGGAAAGGAGAAATTTTGTGTAAAGTATGCCTCAATGAAGCTGTTAACTGAAAGGCGAGACTATTGCAAATAGAAGTAAGAAAAGTGCTGAAAGAAGGAAATTGTAGGGTTTGTACTTTAATAGTACTGTTCTTTGTATACTGAGATCTTATAGACTATGTCATGCCATTGTTTTGAGTATATCAAGAAAAACATTCTGCAAATTAATTATGACAATATTTTCTTACCATGTTATTTAAATTCATTTAAAACGTGCTTTTAATTTATACCTTAACTCTATATCACAATATGCACAACTATGAAAAAGTTCACATGCATACAGATAACTAAATCATCACCACTATGTAGCTGATTTTAAGACTCTACAGAATGAAAAGTGCCTATTGATTTTAAAAATGTTAAAACATGAAAAACATATATTTTAGACTCTGTGATGAACCACAGAATGAAAAGAAAACCAAAGGCCTGGAGAAACCAGTACCTGGGACATCCACAAAAGTCGCCTGGGTTAAGATGGGGAAAGGTGATGGTTTACTTGGGAAAAACTTGGTGACTAATGGTTTTGGATGCAACCAGCTACAGAGGGTTAGGTACAGAAACTGCTTGAGGCTGAGCCAACACTTAATATCACTTGTCCCTCATCTTTCAAGGATTCATCATATGCCATCTCCATGAAGGAGCTATATCCACTGAGTAGCCTCTCCATCAATATGTGTTAATACAGATCTTAATAACAATAGGTTATAACCTGTTAATAATAGGTTAATTTATAGAAGTGTGGCCTGCTTATTCCTTGAGAGTTATTAAGCCCCATCTACATTTGTATGGTTCCTCCTCCTGACAATAATTCAGAATACACATAGACGCTCACCCTTGAAACAAAATATGGGATCCCTGCTACTTTTGGTGCAAAAGGAAGAATCTTAGTACCTGTGCAGCAAATACTTACCTTCCTTTCACTCATTTGTTTTAAGGGAAAAAGTGACAACTGGGTTTTATTGTGACTAATGCCAGCTTTAGACAGCACACTAAGTACAGTGTAGTAAAAGAGCACGACTTTTGAAAGCCAACAGATTAAAGTGTGAATCTTACCTTTGACATTTATCAGCAGCTAAATCTTGCACAAGTTATTTCAGTTTTCAGAGCCTTAAGTTCCTTCGTCTAAATTAGAGGTGTGATTATCTTATTAGAATTTTGTAATAATTAAATGAGACCAAGTATGTATAGTACATAATACCTTGAATACAGGAAAGTCCCAAGTTTATCACTGTGAACACCATCATCCCACCATCATCTTTATATCAGCATCATCCTGATGATTAGTTTTGTTACTCAGGCTCAATTTGGAAAGCATGCATTTGTTTGTAGAATTGCTTTTCTCATGTTAGGCAATATCATATAAGGGGGAAGATATTTTAACTTGCAGACTATCCTTACTTAGACAAGTGACTATTATCAGCTTGAATGCAATTACTGAAAGTATACAAAAATCCAATCATTGCCAAAGTGACCTTATTTAGTGAACAGTATAGATATAACATAATATCTTCAGAGTCATGAAATTGTGTGTTCCATCTGGGTTCTTTATATAAGGATAGTTTTCTGTGACCTTAGCATAAATTCAATTGATAATTTCACTCTGAACCACAGACGTAAGGTACATTATAGCTGAAATCTAGTGTACTTAAAGTTTATTGCTGGTTGTATCTTAAGTACCCTTGCCTGCTATACTTTCAGCTACTTACGCTGTCCTGCTGGTATTTCATGTGATTCATCAGTACATCTAGATTAGGCACCTCATTGCAAAAGTTCTTTGTTTTTTAGGATTGTAGTAGCCTCCCTCAGCCTCAGCTTTTCTTGATCTTCATGCTGCAAATATGGACCTGATTATGAGTTCTGCCTTGTGAGGCTGGTTTCAATACACAGTTTTTAGTAACATTAGTGCACTGAAGCTAATACATGCTTAAGAAACTCACATTATAAGATGTGAAAAGTGTTAATTGTATATATGTGTATGTGTGGATATATTTCTCTATCTCCTGTCTCTCTGCATGTATATCTCAGTGACAGAGAAACTGGATTGAAGTATAAGGTAGCATGTGAGCTGAGATGTCTGTCTTACTGAGATTTCAGGCTGATTTAGAAATTTCTGGGTAAATAATATTCAGCGTGGACAAAAGACTGAGAAAGTTTGATATGGGGGTATTTTAGTTAGAATAAAGCAGTTTTCAAAGGCAATAGATTTCAAAAACAGTTTATCATGCGCGTCCGTGTGAAGAGACCACCAAACAGGCTTTGTGTGAGCAACATGGCTGTTTATTTCACCTGGGTGCAGGCAGGCTGAGTCCCAAAAGAGAGTCAGTGAAGGGAGATAAGGGTGGGGCCGTTTTATAGGATTTGGGTAGATATAGGAAAATTACAGTCAAAGGGGGGGTCTCTGGCGGGCAGGAGTGGGGGTCACAAGGTGCTCAGTGGGGGAGCTTTTTGAGCCAGGATGAGCCAGGAAAAGGAATTTCACAAGATAATATCATCACTTAAGGCAAGGACCGGCCATTTTCACTTATTTTGTGGTGGAATGTCATCAGTTAAGGCGAAGCAGGGCATTTGCACTTCTTTTTTGATTCTTCAGTTACTTCAGGCCATCTGGGCGTATACATACAAGTCACAGGGGATGCGATGGCTTGGCTTGGGCTCAGAGGCCTGACACAGTTCACTAATTGTTTCCACTGTGGAATATAAAATGACTCCTCTATTGTGTAATTTCAGAAATCATACTAAACATATCTGCATATAATCCATGTTAATTATTTTAGTCACATAATTTAAGTTGTTTCTATCCTAACAACACTCTTAATTACTAGCACAAGTTAAATTTTTCATTTTTAACAAACGAAGTGGGAATACAAATAGCAAGTCATATTAAAAATCAAGTGTAGCTTAATGATTTAATTTGAGTTAAAAGTGTTTACATTTCTCATTAATCTAAATATCGGTGGCAATTCATAAAGAAATGACAAATATGAAAAAGTTAATAATACTTAGAGATATTTTACTAATCTTTCACTTTTCACATTTTTCTTCTCGGCTTTATAAGAAATACAGAAGTTAGATTTATTTTTGCACACATACTATTATTATCTAAACATTACTGAATAGTTCCTTCTTACCCAGCTGATCAGTAGAAGTTCTGTTACACCGTTTGGGAACTCTGAATCCTATTCCCTTAATCTCTTCATATATCCCTTCACCATTACTGTACTTTTTAATTTTCTATAGCTTCTAAATGTCTTAATTCTACCACTGCCTGGTTTTTCTTTAAAAGACTTTGGTTTTTTGACCTTCTAAAATTCTGGAATAGCTTGCCAAAGTAAACAAAATAAAATAATGAGTTGGTAAAAAGGAATCTCAAGTTAGACAGGATTACTGTATAAATCTTTCACAGTATCATAAATAGGTACATTAAAATTTGTCATTTCTGAGAGTATATTCCTAGTCTTCTATAATTGGAAAGAAAATTCTGTAGAAATAAAATGGTTTACAACCCAGATCAGGAAGTAAATCTCTCTCTCTCCCCCTCCCTCTGTGTGTGTGTGTGTGTGTGTGTGTGTGTGTGTGTGTGTGTCAGAGAGAGAGAGAGAGAGAGAGAGAGAGAGAGGGCAAGGGTGAGCAGAAGCACTTATGGTGGTCTAGGATGTTATATCTACACCATAGCCCTAATTTCCTTCTGCTTTACTTTCAATAAAGATGACTGAGCAAAGAAAGAAAGATGTAAGTCCTCACTGGTAGGTGATAAAACAACATTTTTTAAAACAAAAACAACCTGTCATGTGCGTCTGTGTGAAGAGACCACCAAACAGGCTTTGTGTGAGGAATAAAGCTTTTTAATCACCTGGGTACAGGTGGGCTGAGTCTGAAAAGAGAGTCAGCGAAAGGAGATAGGGGTGGGGCCGTTTTATAGGATTTGGGTAGGTAAAGGAAAATGACAGCCAAAGGGGGTTGTTCTCTGGCAGGCAGGGGTGGGGGTCACAAGGTGCTCAGTCGGGGAGCTTTTGAGCCAGGATGAGCCAGAAAAAGGAATTTCACAAGGTAATGTCATCAGTGAAGGCAGGAACAGGCCATTTTCACTCATTTTGTGGTGAAATGTCATCAGTTAAGGCAGGAGCCGGCCATCTGGATGTGTATGTGCAGGTGACAGGGGATATGATGGCTTAGCTTTGGCTCAGAGGCCTGATACAACCCTCAGCTACAACTCAGTCCAGCTACCCTATTCTCTACATCTCCTGAGAATCACACTTGGATGTTTAGTAAAAAACAACATGAACAAGAAGACGTGACTATTAACACAATGATTTAGTAAACGTACTTTATAGGCCTTCATGTGTTATATAGACCTTTATTTTTTGCAATAGTGTTCTTTGAGAGGTAACATTGAGTCTGAAATTATATTTAAAAACTTTAGGAACTATTTTCAAAAATTTAAGATGTTTGACATAGATTTTCTCCTTACTAAGTTCTCTCTCTCTCAGTAGAATGTGGCCCTGCTGCTTATGAGACAAGTCACTAATCCTCTTGAGATTTCAGTTTTTGCATTTGAAAAATGTGATAATGTCTTCCTTTCAGGACTGTAGGGGTTAAATAAGATGATACATGTAGAGGCTTAGCTCTATGCGACACACATAGTAGGTACAAACATAATAGAAGATTAAATAGCTAGTCATCAAAAATGTTCTAATTATCAACCAAATAAAGACAATAAAGACAGATAACTTTTATTAATGCTTCGTTAACACTATTATTTTGCAAAATTTCTAACCTATAAAAAAGTTGAAATTGTCTCAGTAAATATTTGTATGCCTTTTAAATATTTTATCATCAGTATTTTGCCACATGGGCTTCATTTATTGACAGATGACTGGCTAGATAGGTAGGTAGATGATTTTTGTTGAACTATTTGAAAATAAGTTGTAGACTTGAGATTTCAAATCTAAATATTTTAACATGCATCTCTTAGGAAACATTTAAGTTTTTAAAGTGATAATTATTTTTATAAAGTTGGTAGCTTTTATGATTAAGTTTGAACCAAAACTCAGAGAAAAAAAATATTACCAATCACTTTCCGTATGAGTACAACATTGTGCTTTTCTAAAGTCATGTACATCTACTGTCTCATTGATTCAACTCTAATGCCATGATGGATTAGGGAAGAGAATGAACTATTGTATTGTCAGTGTTTACAATAATAAAGAAAATTAAATATAAAAACATTAAATGAGTTGGTGAAAAATCAAACTTGTTTTTAAAAGCCAGCTCCATAACTCTGATTTACCATTTTTCTGAGGGACTGTAAGGAAAGTGCTTCATGTTAGGCAGCATGCTAAATGTTTAGAATCATTATCAGCTTTTATTAATTGAGTATCTCTATAAGGTAGGAATCATCTTCCTCAGTTTAAAGACGATGATTCAGAAGCTCAGAGGAAACACATTCTTTACCCAAGGAAACAGAAGTAGGAATTAAAGCTGACTCTTTCTGGCTGAAAACCTATACTACTTATATCTCCAAATTGAGTGCACCTGAGTCACTGCTCAGTGCTTGACTCTTGTTCTGAAGAGTTGCCAGTTTTAGTGAGAAACCATGGTATCATGGATACCTTTTTTTTCTGTCTGTCCTTGGCAAAAAATAATGAGTGGAAAATGGCAAACAAAATTTGCCTGAGAAATAAATTTAAAGTATGGAAGGAAATAGCACTTGGATATGTATTAATTGACAGGCACTGAGCTAGTATCTATAAGATTAATCCTTTCAAGAGCCCAGTTTGAAAGTATTTCTGTCATCACATATGAGATAAACTGATAAATAAAAGATAAAGTAGACATTCAATGTTGGAATTGTGGAATGTGTGTACATGCTGTTTTACTTGAATGTTACAGTTAAAAGGCAAAATTCTGCCCTGGGTATGTTTAGATAAATAATGGATAAAGCAAATTCAAAAGAGTGCTCACTATGTGGAAGCTCTCTTTCACCTTTAGGTGCTTCTAATTTTCTTCCTTTTGCTATGTGCCCTCTTGTTCCCTATATGGCATTTTACTTCTCCTGATAATGGTTTAATAGTATTATTATTACAACTTTATTCTCCAAGGAAACAATTGTATTTGTATGAAGTGTCCAATTTGACAAATTGGAAACACTATCTTAGTGGAAACACTTATCTTAGTGGAAACACTAACCAGTGGGGCTGGGATATGTAGAGCTGGTGGGGTGTAACTCACAAGCAATTCTTTGAGAACCTCTCATAGGACACAATATTACTGACAATTGCAATATAAAGGACTGAGATGAATTAATATTTGGAATTTCACAGATAAAATAATTCAAGTTCACATTTTTTGTTTGCTATTTACTTAAAAATCTGGCACCCGGAATCAAATTAAACACTATCTGCTACTATCTCATGGACGCTCTTGTTCTCTGCCTATTTCCTCCTAGATGCCTATCCTCCCCATCCCCTCTTTCAAGATCTGATAAGCCCCTAGGCCTCCTTTCCATACCTTCTACAAAATTTGATCTTAGATATGACCTAATTGAATAGTAATTTATCTCTTCATGTGAATGCAATCATAGCAATATTAGTAGTATTATATTTATATATAATATTTTACTTCAGATGAGTCATTAATTTTCTAGTTCTATCCATTTAAAACATTAACTCAAATTTTGGTACAAAAATAATTATCCCTATTTTACAAATTTCTGGCATCACTAAGTTTGTGTATATAATTCCTTCTTAGAAATTCTAAAATAATACCTCACAGAGGGGCCACCTATTCTGGTTACATATAAGTCAGCTTTGACTGGAGTCCAATCTGTAGTTGGAAAGGAACTAAATTATATGTAATTGAAATAAATTATGTTTAGTTAAGTCTAACCAACCATGTCTCTCTAATAAGGAAATACAAAAAAAATACTCTACATTCACATTCTGAGATGTTGTAAAATAATCATCTTCCTTAATCTCTAAAACATTCACCTGTCAAATCAACCACTCCTAGAATACTTCAGGTCTAACTTAAATAGAAAGAAACTCTTCTTTATCTCTAACGGCACATTCCCTTACTCAAAATGTTTATGCATCGATGTCAGTTTTTAGAGTGCTCAAGAATATATATAAACACAAGAAAGAGACAAGAGGCAAATACATTACTAAAATTAGAAAAAGTTACATGTTAACCTCAATCTACTTTCAACAGAGAATATACTTAATGTTCTAGCAATATTTTTTTTAATTGGTACAATTTTGATCTCACCTTGCTAGCACAGTCTAAGTTTCCACTTTACTTTGAGCAGTAAGGCTTATTCTGAAGCTTACACTATAGAGCTAGAAACCTAATCCAAGTCCATAAATGCAAAAGATAATCAGGATTTAGTATTTAAATAGGTGTTTTATTAATATTACCATATGTTTTTAAATTAACTTTGCTTGGCACTTCATAATTTTTTTCTCAAATAAAAAAGAAAAATGTCACTTGCAACAACCTGATGTGTAGATAACAGATGGCTGTGGGGAATTTTTAGAGTAAAAAAGCAGTAAGGATGAAGCATATCATCTATTATTTTGCCTTGCCCTCTTTATCACTTTCAATCTAAACAGAAAAGTGATGTATTACAGGAAAATGGTCTGTTTTGTGACATTTCTGATGTGAGCATGCAATTTCAACACCAGGGTGGTTCATTTTCTGAAATAAATGAGACATGCTTTAACATTTCACGAATTTCATGTTTTGGAAATGAATCCTATAGAAATTCATTAAGCTACCCGCATAGACTCTAAATATCAGGAATTATCCTATTTCACTGATAAAAATATCCTAAGAAATACCCTAAAATATACATGTGTGGAAGACAATGGTTATAGCATGAGGACTCATTAGAAAATTAATCCTTCCATGTTCTGCTAATTGCAAAAAAAAAAAAAAAATCCCAAAACAAAACTGAGTGTCTCTTATGAAAAGTTGACATCTGTCTCTGTGGTAAGATTTCAAAGTGTCTATGAAGATGCCTTTTTAAAGTTGTCCCATCCAAACAGCCTCAGTGAAGACTTGATTTTCTTTTTCAGTACAAAATAGCAATTGCTGTGACTTATTTTATGGTTACTGAATTAATAATCACAGAAGTAAGTGCTTTTTTGAATTTGCCTCATAACAGTTGTCTCCATTATATAGATAAGACAAAGAGGGATTAAAACTTATGTTCCAAAAAACATACTTAATAAACTATGTGCCTGGGGGTAGAATACAGATCAACCACAGGCCAAAATTTTAGAATTTTATTCAGTCTTGCTGTTTGGGGATTTGGGGTAAAAATGTCACCTTCAAAGCAATACCACTCATGATATATTGTAGTTTATGACTAGAGAGAAGCAACAGTTACCCAAGAAAATAACAGCATTGACAAAACTGTTTTAAAAAATTCCCATTTTCCAAATGTTCTTATCATTGTTAGAAGCAAATAATCATCATCATTTTCGAAGGAAACCACTTTTTCTAGTCTTCAAAACTTATACCAAGTCACAGAGCAATACAGCCCTTTTGATCATTACATTCAACCAGAACATTCTTAGGTCTCATTAGCCTGTAGTGGAAAAAATAAGATGGCATTAATTAGTGTTTCATTTCTCACATAGAAGCACCCCCATTGCTTGGTAAATACTCTCTGAACACGTCTGCCCCGTCTTCAGACTGACTCTCCTACTGGTGGTCATTCTCTTCAGCCACTGACCACAGCACAGTACTGTCTTGCTTTAAATCTCTGTGGGCTGTGCATCTGTGAAATGCTTTCTCAGGCCCACTTCTTCATTGCTGTGCTCTGCATCTTGGCATTGTTGAAATTGGGGAAATGCCCACAATTCAGATCTCTGATCCAATGTGTAATTGCTAATTCCTTCCTTTGGGGCCATTTTAGCTATATCTCATAGCAGAGACATATGGGTCCTGAGATTAATAAAATATTTTAGTGTTATGTATACACAATCCTTTTTCCTGTAGGAAACACAAATACCCCCAGAATGACTGGATTATAAAGTTTCAATAATAACTGGTAGGCTTTAGGAAAGACTATTTCCCACCTCTAATAATCAGACCCTGTTTTATACACAAACTAGATAAAAACAACAACAACAACAACAACAAAATCTGCTCTGGGTGAAGTGGAGATTGGAAAAACCTAGCCATAAGTAACCCCCCCACCAATCTTGATCTCTGCAGTAACAGCCACACACATAAATCACCGGTTATAAACCACTAATCTATAATACCAATTACTTAGTTTTTTAAAATATGTTTTTTTCTATATGCAATTAAATGGCATTCTTATATAATCAAAGATCATGTGTTATGGGCTCATGATATGAAGCACTGTACACACAAAGAAACAATATGCAGTTGATTATCTGATTTAAATGTATGATTAGTATGGTTCTGAAATAACTTCCTATTTATAGTTTTCATACATATACAAAATTTAAATCATTTTTTTCTAAAAAAGCACCTAGATATCTTGTGAATAAGATATTTTAAACACCATAAACATTTAGTTAAACAATGTAAAAATATTTCCACTTTGTCCTAATTAATTATACTGGTACACTTATATTAAGGCCATTTTAAAGATAGGTGCTGCTATTTCAAATGTAGCATGTTTTAACCAATTCTCATTCCACAGTTGAGCTAAAGAGCAGAAATGAATAACCTATGGCCCATGGCCAAGCACCCATAGGAGAGATGAAGAGTTCCGCCATCTGGCATCCCAGGGGGGCCTTCATAAATAGCACTGGACTGTCAGATTTAAACTGAGTTTAAAGAGGGACAGCATGGCAAAAACAGGAGAACATGCTGGGGGCTTGGGTATAATGGGAAACAAGGCAGAAAAGATAACTTCTTCCATAAATTCTCAAGTGGGACATAAATGCCCATATTATCCATGCTCTGAGAACAGGTCTCAGCCTATTTCATGAGGAAAACAAGCCCTGATGTAAAAATTTTTAGACTTGGCTCGGCTATTAATCATCCATACAAAATGAGAAACATGTCAATTTCCTAGACTTCCGTTTATTTATTGTTAAATATATAAATATAAATACGTGTGTGTGAGCGTTGTCCTAAGACTGTTTCTGGTTATATTTTTCTCTGATAATAAATGAAAATCCTTTTCCTAGCAGATATTTCACTAATATTTCTGCCTGCCCCAAATCCATTGTCTTTCTCTTGTTTGCTCCATATCATTATGTTGCCCTGTTGTGCTTATGTCTCATTAAAAGGTGATATTGCTTACTGGAACAGAAAAACCACATTTATAAATTATTCTAATCTAGAAAAGATAGGCATTCAGCACCTCTCCTTGTATAATTATTCAGTTGAATGTGATATTGCAAAATCATTAGTGGAATAAAATCAGGTGAACAAGCAATTTCATTTTGAGTCTAGGGAGATTTAAATTTGGTTCAGCACTAGCAAGCAGTATTGCTCACAGGAAGTACCTTCTGGGTACTTTATATGTTCTATGAATGATAAGTCCTGTGGTAAAAGCCATAATTTAATGCTCAGGAGCTGACATATATCATAGAGTAATTTATTATACAAGTCTCTGTTGCTAAACATGAAGAGGGGAAAAGTATTCAGGAGAAGAGGGAACATTTAGGTATAGCCTGTCATTTTCAGTTCCTCAAGGCAGCTTAACTGTGGTTATTAGCCTTCTAACTGACCACATGTCCACGAGGACTGAGGGAGCATTCTCTGCCAAAGGGTTTCAAAAATCACATGGAAGTGTTGAGTTTGAAAAAAATGATCATATTTCTGGAGTTCAGGGTGATTTGTTGTCTCTTGAAAGCTCGCCACTTCTGAATGCATTCAAGAGGAAGTTGAATATATGTGTGGTCTAGGATAGCGTGGGTTTATCAAGAGATAAGCTTTGAAGACCCTTGCCATTTGGGAGAATCTATAGTTCTGAAAAGCTTTAATTTCATGGAGTAAGACATTTTCAGCAAATTTATCATACAGATATTTTCCCTTGTTTTTTAGTTTGCATTCTCTGAGTACACATCAACAAATGCATAGAACAAAACTGTAATTAATATTAATTGGAGAATAGAAAAAATACACCAGGGTTATTAAAAGTTCTTAGTGAAATTTAAGTAGGTGCACATATATATACATATGCAACATAATTGTGATATCAAGGGTAAATGCATATTATAAGATTTTGGACTGGAAAGCATCTTGGAAATCCTTTCAGTACTTCCCCTTAAAGGGAACTTTTAAATGTACACAAGCTTTAGAAATTATATATTATTGTCGTTATAAATGTTTCTTTTCATCTTATCTTTATCACATTGTTATATTGATGGTTTAAAAATATATGCATAAATTACATTCTTATTTTGATTTAATGATAAAGCAATTTCCCCGTAAATTTGAGGCAAAAAGAGAGTGTTGGGACTTATTAGGTTAGAACCAATGAAGTATCCCAAACTTTTTCCCTATAAATGAAGAAACTGAAGTTCCAAAAAACAAATGACTGGCCTCTTATCACAGGGAAAATATTAAGAACACAGCCACAGCTAGATGGTGGGCATTTTGTCTCTTATTTCAGCCCTTTTGTAACTAAGCTAAACCTTAGTGAACTGAGAGAAAATAAGGCATAAAGTTTAAAAGAGTCTCCTGAAGTTGTATTGAAGAACGAAAACTTGCAATTAATAATGTATTTTTATTATGTTATTGGGGAAATCAAAATAATTGACTGATTTCAGTTCAGTTATTCACAGGATTGCTTTTACCTACCTATTTTTATCCACTGCTTATTTTCATCCCAGCCTCAAAAACCTGCTTTCTGAATATCTCCAAAAGGAAACTGAATATAATACAATAATTTAATTATCTAAAGATATCCACAGCTTGTTTTTACATTAACTTTTGTACATAATTAACAGGGTAGCCTTGATGCTTGCCTTAAACTAGAATAATAACTCTGAAAATTTTTAAAATTGTAATGTACTCCTTGGATAAGATTTTAGCCCTATCCAGAATTCTTCAAAGCGTTTTATTTAATAAGTACTACCTCTTAAAAAAGAATTCATTATTCAAAGTGAAAATTTGTTGCACATTTTCTTCTAAAGGCTTTTAAGTTTCATTTTTTACATGCAGATGTTACTTCTAAAATTGGGAGTAGAGGGGATGTACGTTTATGGCTTTATCTGATATATTATCTGATTCATTAATTGCTTCATATATATGCATATATAAATATATATATATGTACGTACTGAATAAGGACAATTAAATGGCTAGTCCATCCTTTTCCCATGTCCTTTTATGCAATCTCTGTAATATGCCAAACAATTCATAGTTCCTTGGGCTTCTATTCTATTTCATAAGATTAGTCCCTCCTTTTGTGAATATAATATTGCTTTAATTACTATAAACATTTTAACTCTTAATATATCAGACAGCTCTTCTTATTGACCTAGTGATCTTCCACATGAATTTTAAAATTACATTATCAAGTTTATTGAATTCCAATTGGTGATGTGATTTTATTACTCTAAATTAGAAATTAATGTGGAAATACTTGATTTCTTAATGGTATTGACATTGTCTTTCCATTAAATATTCATGGAGAAATAGCATGCAGTTTTTCTGCTGTGGGCTTTGATAATATTTTGAAATATGCCCCACAAACTTCTTTTTAAAAATAGATTAATTTTCTCATTTTGTATAAACTTTGTAGATATTTTGATGAGTGTTAGTTTCTGTTATATAATAATTCTGTTTTTTAATTAAACTTTTATTTTGAGACAATTGTAGAATCACATGCAGTTGTAAGAAATAGAAAGGATCCTATGTACCCTGTACTCAGATTCTCACAATGGTAACATCTTGCAAAGATACAGTACAATGTTACAACCAGGACATTGACATCAATACAGTCAAGATAGCATTTCCATTACCATAAGGATTCCTCCTTTTACCTTTGTATAGATACGCCTAGTAAGAAACATTGTTTTCCTGTACCTACCCTCTCCTTAACACTCATCAGCTGCTAATCAGTTGAACATTTCTATAATTTTGTCATTTCAAGAATATTGTATAAATAGAATAACAAAATATCTTTGGATAGATATTTCCTGCACTTCACATAATTCTTTAAACATTCATCTGCATTGTCAAGTCTTTAAACATTCATCTGCATTGTAGTTCCATTTCACGTATCAGTAGTATTTCATGGAATAAATGCTCATAAGTGTAATCCTGGGTCGCATGGTAGTTTTGTGGTTAGTTTTTGTTATTGTTTTATTTAAAAAATACTAATTTCTGTAGGTGCTACACCATTTGGCATTTTTATGAGCAACAATATAAGTTATCCAGTTTTGCCGCACCCTTGTCAGAATTTGGTGTTGTCGCTTTTTTTACAATTTTAGACATTATGTGTGTGGTGGCATTTCATTGTGATTTTAATTTGCATTTTCCTAATGACTGATATTGAAAATATTTTCATATAATTATTCATCCTCATTGAAATGTCTCTTTATGTCTCTTACCCATAATTGTGTTGCTTGATTTTTTTTTACTATTGAGTTTTGAGTGTTGTCTTAGCTCTGCTTACTATAACAAAATGCCATGGACTGGGTGGCTTATACATTTCCTTTTGGTTTATTTTCATTCAGTTTGACACATAAACATATCTGTACGTATATTTTTATTTCCCTTGAGGTTTTCTCTTTGACTTATGAATTATTTATTAGTGTGTTGTTTTGTTTCCAAGCATTTGGAGGCTTTCCTGTTATCTTTTCATTATTGATCTCATGCGATTCTTTTCTGGTCAAAGATTTGCTTTGTGGCCCAGGATGTAGTCCATCTTGGTAGATGTTCAGTGGGCACTTGAAAAAAGTGTGTATTCTGCTCTTGTTGGGTGTTCCACAAATTTATTTTTGTTTATGGTTATGGAGAAAAGTATCACTTAGCAGGTCTAGGTTGCTCAAACAATGCACATTTCTAATTAAGGCCTGTGTTCAGGACTGGCTTTGCCTATCTCCTGGGAATGAGCTCTGAGTCCTTGGAATATTCTGCCTGACAAGCCAGTTTTTATATTTCTGAAACATTGGGCCATGAGGTATGTTTTTGAACAGATACATTCTCCTAACAATAAAGTTTGTAGTGAATGCCTATTTTGCTCTGGGGTGACTAATCTCCCAATAAAAACCCCAAATACCACGACTCACTGAGCTTCCCTGATTGATAACATCTGCTAGTGTTTTTGCCTACCACAGTTAGGCAAAACTGATTCTTCTAAGAGAGACATCTAGAAACTTGTACCTGGTCTCTCATGGGCTTTATCTTGGACATCTTTTTCCTTATCTCTTTGGAAGCATTAAGATTTTTTTTCTTTACAATTACATATTTAATAATATCTATTCTCACAACAGGAAAGGATTTTACTTTTTCTCTCTAAAGAAAAGCTGAAAAACTAGCAAACTTAAAAAATCAGATACTTGGCAGAAGAGTTTCTAATTATGATAAATATAAAACCAAAAAATAGTTAAAACATAGAACTTAAAAAAAATTAACCAACAAGAAAGTAGCTTTCTATATAAATTACACCATAAACATGAGTTAATATATGGAAAACAATCTGAAAAATGCTATAAAACATGCTTCTTAAAGGTATTATAGATATTAAAAATATAATTTTCATAGTTATACATAAAAACAATTTTGCAGCTGTTCACTATTTTTACATAACTAACAATGAAATAATTTGCAATGCCTTTTGATGAGGATTTGTTTTTGTTTTGTTTTAGTGGTAAGAATATTTAAGATCTACCCTCTTAAGAAATTTTTGAGTGTACAACACAATATTATTAACTATGAGCCCAATGTTGTGTGGAACATCTCTAAAACTTATTCATCTTATTTAACTGAAACTTTATTCTGATTCTTTTTCCCCTCCTTCCATCCTCTGGCAACCACTGTCTAATAATTTATAACGCCCATACTACCAAAATTAATTTACAGATTCAATATGATACCTGTTGAAATTCCAGTGATATTTTTTTAACAAATAGAAAAAGAAATTCTAAAGTTTATATGTATCCCAAAAGAACCCCAAATAACCAAATCAATCTTAAAAAAGAACTAACATGTAGGCATCATACATCCTGATTTCAAAATATATTATAAAACTACAGTAATGAAAACAGTATAGTACTGGCATAAAGATAGATATGTAGAACAATCAAACAGAATAGAGCCCAGAAATAACTTCAGGAATATATGATCAACTGATCTTCAACAAGAGAGCCAGGAATACACAATAGAGAAAGGATACTCTTCCAGAAATGTTTATGAGAAAACTGGATATCCACATGCAAAAGAATGAAATTGGATTCTCTCTTATATCATTCAAAAAATTAACTCAAAATTGAGTGAAGACTTAAATGTAAGACCTGAGACCATATAAAACTTCCGGAAGACAACATAGAGGGAAAGACTCATGACGCCGTTCTTGACAGTGTTTTCCTGAATATGACACTGAAAGAACAGGGAACAGAAGCAAAAATAGACAAGTCAGGCTACCACAGATTTAAAAAGCTTCTGCATAGCAATGGAAAAAAATCACAGTGAAAACAAAACCTACAGAGTAAGATAAAATATTTGCAAGCCATATATGTGATAAATGGTTCTAAAATATACAGAAACTCAAACCCTCAATACTAAAATAGAAAACCCAAAACATTAAAATAAAACCTTATAATCTAATTTTAAAATGGGCTAAAGATTTCAACAAGCATATCTCCAAAGAAGACATACAAATTTCCAATAGGCATATGAAAATACATTTAATGTCACTAATCATCATACCTGTTAGAAAGACCGTTACGAAAGAAAAGAAGAATAAAACAAAGCCAAAGACAACAAGTGTTGGTAGGGATGTGGAAGAATTGGAATCCTTATATAATATTGGTGATCAGTGCAAAATGTTGCAGCCAGTATGGAAAACAGTATGGAAGTTTATTTTAAAAATTGAAATAGAACTTCCATATAATACAGCAATGAATTTATTAGCATTTTGGATAAATTTGGGTATTTATCCCAAAAAATTGACATCAGGATCTCAAAGAGATGTTAGCACTTCGATGTTCTTTGCAGCACTATTCACAGTTGTCAAGATGTGAAAAAACTTTGTTGCATATTTAATATGTATTATTTCACTAGAAATATAAACATGAGTGTAACAGCTTTTTTAGTCTGTTAAGTCCTAGAGAATCACCACACCTGAGAGTTGTCTTTGTGAACCCCTGACATCATAGTGTTTTTGTTTCATTCTTTTACATCCTTGCTGATATTCTCTCTATTTGTTTTATCAATTATTGGGAGAGAGGGTGTTGGAGTCTCCAACTATAATTGTGGATTCGTCTATTTCTTCTTTCAGTTCTATCATTTTTTCTTTATATATTTTGTAGCGCTGTTGTTTGGATATCTGTTTTTATTGACCTGTGTTCTTGGTGGAACATTTTACATCACATAATGTAACTGACTCTGGCATTTTTTTTTTTTTTTGCTGTAATGTGTACTTTTTCTGATATTAAAATAGCTTGTCCTTTATTTTGAATAATTATTGTATGGTTACTTTCCATTTACTTTCAACCTCTCTATCAATATTTTGAAGTTGATTTCTTGTAGACAACATGCGTTAGTTTCTTATAACTGCTATAACAAATTATCACAAACTCAGTGGTATAATGAATACAGTTCTAGTATCATAGAGTTCAAGGAGGCAGTAGTGTAAAATGAGTCAGCAGGGTTGTGTTTCTTCTTGAAGCTTTACAGAAGAATATATTCTCTCTCTCTCTCTTTTTTTTTTTTTTTTTTTCCAGTTGTTAGAGGCTTACTACCTTCCTTGGCTTGTGAGGGCTTTCCTCCAGTTTTAAAGCAACTGGATAGCATCTTTGAATCTCTTTCTTTCTCTCTCATCACTTCCATCATCAGACCTCTGTCTTTCCTGCCTAATCCTTGATATAAAACATAAAGATTGACTTCCCTCTCATCCCCAAGTTTAAAAAAACAAAAGGAATGAGGTCCATGTATATCCATTAGATAGGAAATACTTTTTGTTTAAATTTTAACTAAGTGATTTATCAGGGTAAGGAACTA
>NW_012110497.1:264520-334879 GCF_000951045.1 Mandrillus leucophaeus
AAAAAAAAAAAAAAAAAAAAAAAACAATGATGAGAATGTATTTTAGTACACTTCCAAAAGTATTGATAAAGAGCTTTAAAAATGACAAACTAGTTGACATAGTGTTTCTTCTTTTATGATATACCTTAAGTAAACTATCAGAGGTAGTCATAGATATTTGCATTCTACAACAAAGAGCATCCTTATACGAAAATGTTCAATTGAATGATGCACTAGAGCCAATTTGCACATCTGTACCAAGCTGTGCATTTAGTTATGTCACACTGGTAGATTGAAATCAGCTATGGTATAACATTTATACTAACATGGGAAAACTCTATAAATCATCTAAAACTCTCTTTGAAGTGTTTTATAAATGTTTATAAGCACATTACTGAAAAAAAGTTATCAAATATCTCTCAAAACAGTGTACTGGAAAACAAATAATTTTTCAAGCAATATATAAAGAAAAACAATAAAATGAAGACATAAAACTATAGGTATTCATATTAATAGTAACAAATTACAGACATGATACAGTGAATTAAAATGTTGACTATATAAATAAAACTTGAATTTACAAGAGAACAGAATGTTTTTAATTTTTAACATTTTTGAAAACAATAAAGGCCATTTGCTCTAAAACGTAACTTTGGTTGTTTACATTGAGGAGAGATAATTTTGTAGAAGTATTAATAAATTTGTAAATTGTTAAATAACTAATGAGTAAATTAATCAGCTTTTAGTTCCTATGAAGCGTCCCAGCTTGTAACTGATTACCCTATGCTGTTATCTATCTATGCATAAATACAGCAGAGATTTATGAAACTAAGAAAAAATAATAATTTTTTAAGATACAGAATCTTATGTTGCCCAGCCTGGTCTTGAACTCCTAGGCTCAAGTGATCCTCCTTCCTCAGCTTTCCAAGTAGCTGGGACTTTGGGTGCAGTGCCAAAAAATATCTGACAAATAAAATATACAGTGAAGAAATTACAAATAGTTAAAGCTTAGATACATATACCAGTAGTGTAATCGCAAATACAAAACTGAATAAGACATTCTTCACCATCAGACTTGAAAGAACTAAAGTACATGCTTATTTATTTATTTATTCATTCATTTATTTTGAGACAGGGTCTCACTCTGTCACTTAGTCTGCAGTTCAGTGGTGTGATCACAGATCACTGCAGGCTCAACCTCCCGAGCTCAAGCCATCCTCCCACCTCAGCCTCCTGAGTAGCTAGGACTGCAGGCACACACTACCACACCTACCCAGCTAATTTTTGTTATTGTTGCATTTTTTGTAGAGAAGAGGTTTTGTCATGTTGCCTAGGGTGACCTTAAATGCCTAGGCTCAAGCAATCTGCCTGCTTTGGCTTCCCAAAAGGCTTGATTCACAAGCGTGAGCCACCATGCCTGGACTTTACATTTTTATAAAAGAACAATAAAGAACACTACACACAAGGAACAAAACTGTGCTTTGCTGGATTAAAAAAAAATAAAAATTGCCATAGATGAAAGAACATTCCAGATTTTTAATATCATATATATATATATTTTCTTTCATGAGAACAAAACAAATATTTTTAAATATCTCCTTGGCTTGCTGATATGATCCTTCTTGCTAAAAAATGTCTCATTTCAAATTAAACTTCAAGTTTCTTGGTTTCTTCTGACTATGTGTGCCAGATCTACTTATTGAGTAATTTGCCTTTTTCTTTTTTAATGTGATCATGTGGTCACTTGCTTTCACCTTTCTTCTGATTTCGAATTGTTTCTTTCTCTAATTTGAACTTCATTATATAGTTATCACAAAATCTGGACCTGAGTCTGGTGCAATAGATCTGTTACCTGTGGCTGATGCAGATTCTCAAGTTGTCACTGGTATGTCCTCCCTTTGCAGATCAGCATGCAGTGTGAAGCCTGTGCTCTAATGACCTACACTGGTTACCTATAGGTGTACAGCTGGTTCCATTTGCTTTCATCCCACACTCCTCTCTCTTTTTCCCAGTAGGATTCTTTGTGTTAAAATTTTAATCTCCCCACTTTACAGACAAGAATTTCTCTTTGGCATAAGGAAACCATTTGAAAAAATAACAATTTCTAGATTACAAGTGAATATTGGTATACATTAACATAAAATGATTAGGAAATGATAATAAAATGTTCTTTTATTATTTTTAGTTGGTTAGTGGTTCATCTGATATTTAAGATTTGACATATATGTTCTTGTGTATTTCTACCCTATTTTGCATGCTTCTTTATGTGTTTGGTAAAGTAGAACGTGCTAATTTTTCTGATTGAGTTATATATGTTTTGTAAAACTCTTCCTGAAGTGAGCAGGTAGATAAATATTAATAGCATTTAGATTTATTGTAAGCAGATGATATTATTTAGTCTTTTATATAAAAAAGGTATGAGAACATGTCAAAATAAATGAGAATAATTTATAGCAATAAAGACAAAAAAATTCTACAATGATAGATAATATCACTAAGACATAAATTTTGTATGTGTGTATATTTACTAAAACTATCCTCTGAGGAACAAAGAGATGGAAAGGGGAAAAATTTGAAAATAGACTGTATGGCAGGTGAGCCAACAGGATTAAGGAAAGAATCAGCAAGACCCACTGTCCCTGCAGTTTCCCCTCTGATATTTTTATCAATATGTTAAGAGGTTCATTTAACCCAGTTAACAAAATAGAAAACCAAAATGTTACTAGACAGACATTTGGTAAAACCAATCAAGATAGGGGTATATACTTATTTGACTGCCAGTCAGCCAACAGTGTGGTATTAACTACCCACTATGTAGACAAGAGTATGCTACATCCAGGCAACATTGTATTACATGGACCACAGTCCTTTCCCTCAAGAAGTTTACAATATAGATTTATTTTTGGCATAGTCCCTTCAAATATTATAAAACAAAAGATTAAATAACAGTACAAAATAATGATGCCAGAAATGATACATGGTGTCAAGCATAATGAGCCTCTTATGCAAACAGAATAAATACACAATAAACGAGTATTTCTTCAATATTTGTAGTCTTGCATGTTTTCTTTCTTTCCTATTAGGAAAACATACAAGATGACAAATATTGAAAGAAAGGAAGAGATCAGTATTTGGAATGATTAGAGAAGGCACCATAGAAAGGTAGGGCATGTGTTGGACCTGGAAAAATGAATATGCAAGTAGAGTATTCCTCATCCAAAATGCTTGGGGACCAGATGTACTTTGCATTTCAGGGTTTCTTTCTCTTCAAATTTTGGAATATTTGACTACATATAATGAGATATCTTGGAGAGAGGACTCAAGCCTCAACATGAAATTCGTTTATGTTTTACATATATCTTATACACATAGCTTGAAGGTAATTTTATATAATGTTTTAAATAATTGTATGAATAAAACAAAATTTTGACTGCATTTTAACTGCAACCCAACACATAAGGTCAGATGCAGAATTTTCCACTGCAGGGATCACGTTAGCACTCAAAAAGTTTCAAATTTTAGAGCACTTTGAATTTCAGATTTTCACATTAGGAATGCACAGTCTGTAATGTGGATAGTTTAGGAATATAAGATGTGTGCGTGGGGATAGAGGGAGTGTATAGATTGTTATATAACATTAATTTCCAGAATAGCATTGTGAAAAGAAAGACTGGGACCAATCTGGTTTATTTATAGGAATTATAGGAAATATTCAAGTTGAGGAATAGGAGTAAGGCAGTTACTTCTAGAGTTGAGAGGGATGTGAAGAACATCTTGGTAAATGAATAATTTTCCAAGGCATTCACTGTCCCTCTATTTCTTTACATGTGTAACAAGGAAGTTTAAACTTAATCTATAATATATTCTGTTGCCTCTCATTGTATAAAGCTGTGATTAAGTTCTGGAGGAATTCTAATAATAGTACATAGTTCATACTATGCAAGAGCCTTCATGGGTTTGTGAGTACTAAGTCATTTCAGGTTTAAAAGAATAGAATGGGAAATCTCCGCCTTGAAGAAATTGCCTTAAAATTATTTTTATTCAGAAGATGAAAATAGATACTACAATACACAGTTTTTACCCCCTAATTTTGCCTCTGGGAAAAAGTCCTAATAATTTTCTAGCTAACAAATCAAATTAAAGACAATGACTAACTCTTAATGGCTTTTTAAATGATTGCCCACAACTCTAATTAGTAAATATACCAATTTGCTATAATGGCATTCATAAAATTAATTATAGATTTTTGAAGGAAAAATATTTATGACATTACTGTGAAGAAAAAAATGTAATAGGAGTGCTAGGCTAATGGTGGGGAATTGTATACATTTTGTATAAGTACACTTTTATGCAGCTTGCAAACATTTATCTTTTACATTTATTGGCTCTTTTTTTCAGATTTTTAAAGCACTAAAAAAACTCATTCTCAACATAGTTTATTGAATGTGTATGCTATAAAAATTGCATTCCAACTGATTAGTAATACAGGTGAAAACAGCAGTTCTCATTAAGCTGAAGGGACTTACCTGAGGACAAAAAGTGAATCAGTGTGTGTGTGTGTGTGTGTGTGTGTGTGTGTGTTAAGCAAACAAAAAAAACACATGGTTTTATTTTTATCCACATTTTTGAAATTCGATTTTTTATATGTAAGTAAATAGGATTCCTATGTTGGGGACATAGGAAATAATTCAAATAAAAAATGTGTAAATGGAATTATTTTGCTGTCTAGTCTAATACTTTAGTAAGCATTTGCTGCTCATCAACAAAATGCTATAGATAATCAAATACGAAGCAGGCTAGCCACATAAAACCAATGTGGTTCAACTTTTATGTAACAAAGTTTTCAGTTGTTTTTTTTAGTTGCCATGAACCCCCAAGATCATGTAACCTCAGCACGCCCAGATAAACCAAGGGTGCAACCCCAGTGGGAGCCTAAATGCTCAGTCTGAGGATTGGAGACTGAATTAAGAGCAGACATCACATGGCAGGATCCAGGATCTGATGAGAAGGAGCTCTGGCCTCACTCCATGGCAGAATCCAGTCAGATCATGTGACCTGACATTATCTCATTGCAAGATTAAATCAGATCATGCCTCATTACTCTATAAAACCTGATTTAGTCCACAGGTCCAGGAGACGCTCCTTTGGACACCACTCCTGGGATATTCCCCTTACTTGTTATAATAAAATTCCCTTGCTAAATTTTCCTTAGTTGTGGTCATTGGGTTGACACCTGCCAAGCTACCAAACTCACCTGTTGTGTAACAAGACTGGTAAACAGTAATGAATGTACATTGCCATAATTACCTTTAGTTTTGGTAATATCATATTTCTAATAACACATCTAAATTACAGTTCACAATCTCAGAGAATGCATTTCTAACACTGCCATGTAGATCATGAATGTTGGTCAGTCTGGTTCTGCTCTAGTTGTAGGGACAAAAGTAGAGGATTGCCAAGGTTCAGATCATTTAATCTCAAATTCTCTTATACCTTCTCAAATGGAAATTGCTTCCCCCATTACCAATTCATCTCCTCCAATAATCCTGTCACTCATAGCATGAACAGAAAAAGTTGACAAAGTTCTTTATCATCTGGAAGGATAATCTTCATGAATCTACCTCTGAAGAATAAGCAATTTCTCTATCTGTGGCTTTTGCTGGTTCCAGGTATGCTTCTCATGCAAAGCGCCTCCTTAGGATTATGAAGAACTTGAGTTTCAATCAAGTTTTCACTGTTTTTCTGTGGGAAAACAAAATAGGTAGATAGTGTCTAGCTTTCTTGAAAAGACATCAAAAGGAAAAGGAACATGTTGAGAATGTAAAATTCTTTTTCCAACGTCATCATGTTAGTTCAGTGCCATCCCTTACATGTAACTTCTATAAGACAAATGTCTCACAGTAACACATGAAAGGTAGGAAGACAGTTTTTGTTTTTTCCTGAAGAAAAAACTTTTATATAGAATCTTAGCAATAATATTAGTTAATGCATCACTCATAGTCTTTAGTTTTGTGTTCAAGACACATAAAACTTTGTTAGATCTCTTCAAATAATCATCTGTTTTATTTTGATGCTAATTTATTTTAAACCATAGTTCTTTACAGAATTTCCTTGGAACTAATAAATACAAAAAAATTGTGAGAAGTAAAGAGGTAGAAATGATTATTGGAAAAAGTTCTTCAGGATATCACTGTAACATAGGCTAGCAATACCCAAATCCAGGTATAAGAAGGGCTTTTTAACTCAAGAAAAACTTACTAAAATCTAGATGAAAAATAAAGCTGATTCAACTAAGAATTTGATATGGAAAAGAGTTGACCTTACAGTGACAAATTCTCAACGAATGTGACTTTGAAAACTATTTCTGTGGATGGGATTAGGCACAACTCATGCACACAAACATAAGGATAAGGGTCATGTAATATTAGAAAATGCTGTGTGAAACACTTACTAAATGAATCTCTGAGTTTAATGTGTAACTATAAATTATTAAAAACAATACTTAATGTGCTATGTCTAATGTTATTTGGTCAGAGACCTCTTTTTCTTAGTCTTAAGACTCAGATTATCTAAACCACATCTTAGAACATTCTACTAAAGAAGAAATAATAGAAAACTAGTCTTCTGAAGCCTTTTTCTGTTTTTTTTTCTAACTTTATAAATAAGATTATTCTTGTTATGTTGTGTAATTCTATGAACTTTACATATTGATGTAAAAAACATTGTTGAATGCCTATTGTGTGACAGAGGCTGTGATATAAACTAGGAGACATGGAAAAATAATTCTTTTTATAATTCTGTAATACAGAAATAGGGGAAGTTATTAAAAACTGATTATAATAGACAACTGTTATGTTACAATTAATGATAACTCATTTATTAAAGTATATCTAATATCCCACATGTCATGTTTTATCTCATTTAATGTTCACAAACCACATGATATATCGATGTTATTATAGATGAGATACAGAACCAGGATAATAATAAAGCCAAATCTCACAGTTGATAAGTAGAATATATTTAAATGTGGTTCTGTCCAAATATAAAGTCAGTTTTCTTAACCATGTACACTTCTGAGGACACAGAGGAGAAACTAGTTCAACTCAAGTGAATTAAGATTTCATGGCCTGGCACAGTGGCTCATGCCTGTAATCCCAGCACTTTGGGAGGTTGAGGCAGGCAGATCACGAGGTCAAGAGACCAAGACCATCCTGGCCAACATGATGAAACGCTGCCTCTACAAAAAATATAAAAATTAGCTGGGTGTGGTGGCACACACCTATAGTCCCAGCTACTTGGAAGGCTGAGACAAGATAATCACTTGAACCCAGGAGGTAGAGGTTGCAATGAGTCAAGATGGCACCACTGCACTATAGCCTTGCAGCAGAGCGAGACTGTCTCAAAAAAAAAAAAAAAATCATGAATAAAAACATTAAAACATTAGAAAATTCATTAGATCTGAATGTTTCAAGATGTCTAAGGGGTAGGGGAGGGGAGGTTATTACAGACCAAAGAAATGAAAATTGGAAAGGCAAACATTCATGATAAGAATGACATAATCAGGAAATATACTAATTTAGTGTGTATTTAGCATACAGCTCTTAACAAGAAGTGATGACAGAGAATTTTTCTGAATTAGTAAATAATCTCACAGGTCATGCCAAGGGTGATGAATTTCATTCAACAGTCAACGAAGCTGCAGGCCAAATAATATATCTACCTAATTTGGGAAGTAACATAATCTGATTTGGGGTTTCAGAAGATAAATTGATGAACAGGTAAGAATAGGAAACCATTAAGGAGCTTATTTTAGTAAGAGGGATTAGAAGCCATGATATAAATACTTTCAAGGTGCTATTATTGGCCATGGAACCTAGAAACAAGCAAATGTCTATGCCAGTTCATACCAAACATTTTAGCTAAGTCCCCAGGAGCTTCAAACAATGAGAACTATTGGACCAGAGTACCATTGTTTTCAGACTGGACATCTGAAATGGTTAAACTATCTCAGCTTGTTGCTCTGTTATTAATCTTCCTCTTATACCTTTCCAATTTGTTCTTACTTCACCTGAGACATATTTTTATCTAAAGAAAACAGAGTGACTGTCTCTTAAATCAAGTAAAAATTTCTGTAATTACCTTATATATCTGGCCCTACACATAAATCCCATCTTTTTTCCAGGAAGCCAAAATGTAGCATTCAGAAAATATTTTTAGTCCCACATCATGCATATGTCCATGCTGATTGCACACCCAGCATTATCTGTTCCTTGGCATTTACACTTCTAATCTCTACTTACTTGGGCTGAAGCTGCAGCCCTATCAAGTCTATGAAATCACCTCCTACTACTCATATGCGTGAGTGTTCTGATGCTGAAATCCCATTGTACAGTACTAACAAATTATCACAATTTAGCACTGAAAAAATCCAAGTGCACTTGTTATTATGCGGAACAACTAAAATGGAATCTCACATTTATTTCCATCCCTAAAATGAATTGTATTTGTTTGTAATATTGTCAGTAGGTAGAGAAAAAGAAATGGCTTAGTACCAGGATATACAATTTAAAAGATCTTTACAAACACTGATCCTTTAACTTTTGCTGCATAACAGCTTTTGCCTCACATGGTTTCAGCTTTGCAGAACACATTTTGGAATTCACAGGGCAATCTAGACTTTCCCTAGATACTTCCTTTGACTAGAAAATAAAATTCGCCCCACAGGGTTAGGGATTGTAGACAAGATACCTTTGATTGGAGATCATCAATAATCAGCTTTGACTTCTACCTATTCTCTGGAAACGTGATATATACAGGCAATCTGGAAGCCCTAAGGGGCTAGGCATGAAAGCTATGAGAATCCACAGACTGGCAGAAATACTTTCTGACACACGCCTAACATTGTCATAACCATCCTCTGCTACATATAGGCAGCTGCTATTGGTATTATCTTTACATATGAACAGAGAAAATGATGGTCATGGCTCAACAATGTTGGCTTCTTATAGGGAGAGCTCAAGGGTGAAACTGCAAATATTTGGCAATGTGAAACATTTTACTAGAAACACATTTAGAGGGAACAAGCCTTGGTAGGAATGAAAGCTGGAGACAACAGATTATATACTACTGACATACAAAAAATTGACAGTGAAGAATATATATAGTTTAATATATAGTATTGATTCACTAACATTGAACTCAAAGGCACAGCACTGGAACTCATGCCTCAGCATAGCTTATCTAACATAATTCTTTTCTGTTAGGCACATCACAGTTGTCTTCTGCTGGGCATACTAGACAGTGCTTCAGCACTACAACTGGGGGCCAATTTAAACAACAACATCAACAAACAGCATGAAAATGTGAAAACTGTAAGGCTAAATAGACCATAATAAAGGATACATTTATATTATGAAAGCTGAAATAAGAATGTTGCCTTTTTGACACCAGCTAAGAACACGTACACTAGGTGACTCAAATTTTTGGCACTCTGTGCATGCCCACGAATGATGAAAGTGCCAGGAGAATTGACTTGGGGGATATAAATAAATTTTAGTGAGTAGGCAAGTTCACAAATATAGAATTCCTGAATAATGAGGATCAACTGTATGTGGAAGAAGTCAGCGGTTTCCTCTTGTCATATTTAGACTTGCAGAAAATCTGTTGGGCATTTATAATTATGCAACAAGTTCCCAAGTAAGAGGACAGAGGAGAAAAGTGTTGGGGTCAGTTGTTACAACAGGGATAACTGATGCAATACCAAATTATATAGGAAAGTCACTGAGAAGAAAAGAGTAAAATTTAGGAAAGCAAAACATGTACCAAGAATTGGAAACACTAATTGATAAAGCATCCAGATTACTTTCTTAAAGAGGATATATAATATTTTTGACTGTGATATGATAGGACCTAATGTTAAATATTCCCAGAAAGAGTTATCCTAATGCTGAAATCAAAGACTCCCTCAAGGTCAGTGATTTCTCCATACTGACATAAGGTTACTTGTGCCAGAGTTCCAGATTCCAAATCTCAAACCTTGAATTTCTGGTTATGCTTCTGATTCTCATAGTTGCTCTGCTTAACTGCATTATGTCCCTGTTTCTCGCTGGTCCTATTTCTCTCTGTGTCACATTGCCCTCTGGTAGAACATAAAACATGCACTACCCTTTTGCCATTATATCTAATATTTCTACCATCCCGCCGGAACTCCAACTGCAGATCCTTCACTGTCATTAGGCCCACGAGGGGATTTTTCATTACTTTATCTAAGATGCTAGGTTCTTAGTCTTGCATACTTTGATTGAAGACTGCTATAACTTTTAAACAGAGAATTTAGACTGCTCACTAAAATTTGTGTTTTCATCCCAAGCTGTCCTCACAAGCCTCTTGGTGCCTTTTTCCTGAATTGGGTGAATCAATGCCAGCGTTTTACCCACCAAAATCCTAAGATAAAAACATATAAAAGCCTTTTGAATTCTGTATTACAATTCCAAATAATAAAAATCTACTCATGCTGATTTTTGCACCTATGAGATCAAGGTCAGTTATGTAGCATATTAATTTGGTGAAGGTTGTAAACTTTTTCATGTTTAACAACCATTTATTCCCCATGCCTTCTAGAGTCACCTCTTTTATGATAATGCTCTTCAAACTTTCCTATCTCACTGTTCTTTCATTTTGTTTAATCCTAGTGAACTAAGATACTCATTCATCTCTAACTTCCTGATCAATTTTTGCCTTTCTCAGTATGAATGCTGACCAAGCCATGTTTCATGATCCCCCCACCATGAGCTAAATATTTCCATGCAGCTTTGTTTTCTCTTGCCTCTTCAACTATTTATTGCCTCCCTCACAGTTGTTTTCTATAACTATACTGCATCCATTTTCAACAGCACTGCCCTAAATATGTGCATTCAACCAGCCATCAGAGTTTTGCTAGCAGCATCCCATCCTTATTGATTAAATATACGAAAATGATGCATTCCTAATGAAGAGTTTGGTTACGCCAATTAGCACTCCTTTTTATTGTCAGATCGAATATTGTATTCAAAAGAACAACAGTGTATTAGCTCCTCTGCTTCTTTATTTCTATACTTTATTTAACACTTTATCCTTAATTTCTTACTACCAGCCCAAGTCCTGTTGCTTTGCATTTCCCAATAATCATTCATAAATATTTGGTACTTTGCGGTTGTGGTCTGAACTTTCCAGATTATTTACTGAAAAAATATTCAGTGTAATCTCATGCTATCTTGGATTTCAGACCATTACTAACAATAATTCTTCTTTTTGCCTGGTCCTGCCCTATTAAAATAGGCAGCATAGTGAATAGCAAAAAATACTGCTTGAGGACGATTTTCCTCAATTAACCTCTCTGAGTGTGACAAAATTAGAAAAGTTTTATTAGCTCATTCCAAGTTTGATAAGCTGTGGATCTAGAAGCATTCCCTTTATATTTCAAAACATTTGAGAACAAATATTACCTACTATCTGGAGTAAAACCGAAATCAAACATAAGTATACATTGAGAGCCTATAATGCATCAGACACTGCATAGAAACAGTATGCTTTAACAGCTTCACACAACTGCTATAATTAAATATTTTTATCCGTTCTCACACATTAGAAAATTTATACTCAGATAAGTTAAAAAATATAATGGTTAAATACATAAGCCACACCTTGACTGTATGAATTCAAACCTCATGCTATTTTAGATCCTCCATACTTCTGTGCTGATATTCAGGCGTGATCAGCAAGACTTTGAATAATCGTACATTGTTGGTTATAAGTCTTAAATTGATACTCAAATCTCTCCAGCACGATATCTGTAGAATGGTAGCATATATGTGGCTACTACAATAAATCCCAAAACATAAATGTTTAATTTGTCAAAGCTTCCATGATAAAATTAAAATAACTTATCTTTATGCTATATACTAATATAATGAATTAGGCTATATTAATAAGTTAATAGTATAAAGTTTTAGCTTCATGGACTTGCCACTAATTAATTGACACTCTTTTTTGGAATATTCACTTCTCCAACTTTGTAATCAGTTCAAATATTCCAATGTTATAGCCTCATCTTCTAGACATGGTAACAGATAACTAAGTTGAAGATACCAGTGGTTTGCAGTTGCTAAAAGTTTCCTCTGCTATACTTTATCAGACCTTATAGATACCCAGTATTTTGAGTCAAGTTTTGGTAAACCTACTGAACCTCTCAATAGGGTATCTTATAAGCACCTCTATTTTAATTTATACACCAAAAGTTTGCGGTATCTGGTCTTTTGAAGACAGTGTACCTTCTTTATTCAGCTTGCCACTCTGTGTCTTTTTAATTAGAACATTGAGCCCATTTACATTTAATATTAGTATTGATATGTGTGAATTTGATACTGTCATCATAATGTTAGCTGGTTATTTTGCAGACTTATGTGGTTGCTTTACAGTGTCCACTGGTCTGTGTACTTCAGTGTGTTTTTGTAGTGGCTGGTAATGATCTTTCCTTTCCATATTTAGTGTTTTCTTCAGGATCTCTTGTAAGGTATATCTGGTGATAACACATTTCCTCAGCATTTTCTTGTCTAAATAGGGTCTCAATTCTTCGTCACTTATGAAGCACAGTTTAGCCAATTTCTTTAAATTTGTCAAATTTAAATTTCTTTAAGAATGTCAAATATTAGCTCTCAATGCGTTCTGGCTTATAGGATTTCAGCTGAGAAGTCCACTGTTAGTCTAATGGGCTTCCCTTTGTAGGTGACTTGCCTTTTCTCTCTATGTGCCTATTACATTTTTTCTTTCATTTCAATCTTGAAGAATCTGATGGTTACGTGTCTTGGTGATAATCTTCTATCGAAGTATCTTACTGGAGTTGTCTGCATTTCCTGAATTAGAATGTTGGCCTCTCTAGCTCTGTTAGGGATCTCATGGATGATATCCTGAAGTGTGTTTTCCAAGCTGGTTCACAACTGCAGCAAAAGCAAAAATTGACATGTGGGGTCTAACTAAACTAAAGAGCTTCTTCACTCAAAGAAACTGTCAATAAACAACCTACAAAATGGAAGAAAAGTTTTGCAAACTATGCATCTGACAAAAGACCTAATATATACCAGCTATAAGGAACTTAAACAAATTTATAAGAAAAAAGCAACCCCATAAAAATGTGAGCAATGGACATGAACAGACACTTTTCAAAAGAAGACATACATGAGGCCAACAATCATATGAAAGAAAGCTCAACATCACTGAACATTAGAGAAATGCAAATCAAAACCACAATGAGATACTATCTCATACCAATCAGAATGACTACTATTAAAAAGTCAAAAAATAACAAGGGCTAGTGTGGTTGTAGAGAAAAAGGAATGTTTATACACTATTGGTGGGATTATAAATTAGTTCAACCATTGTGGAAGACAGTGTGGCGATTCCTCTAGGATCTAGAGATGGAAATGCCATTCAACCTAACAATCCCATTATTTGTCTTCTTTTGGTTCTCTAATTCTTTCCGTTATTGTGTTAGGTTGTTAACTTGAGAATCAGTATGTTAAAATGGTCATCTGACCCAAGGCAAGTTATAGATTCAGTGCCATTCCTATTAAACTATCATTGACATTCTCCTCACAACTAGAGAAAAAACTATTGTAAAATTTATATGGAACCAAAAATATGCCCAAATAGTAAAGGTAATCCTAAGCAAAAAGAACAAAACTGATGACATCATGTTATCTGACTTTATGTTACAGGGCTACAGTAACCAAAACAGAATGCTACTGGTACAAAAAAGACACATAGACTAATGTAACATAATAGAGAACCCAAAAGAGGACCACACACCTAAAACTATCTGAGCTTCAAAAATCCTGACAAAAACAAGAAATAGGGAAAGGATTCCCTATTCAATAAATGGTGCTGGGATAACTGGCTAGCCATATGTGGAAGATTGAAACAGGACCCCTTTCTTATACCATATACAAAATTAATTCAAAATGCATTAAAGGCTTTAAAACTCAAAACTATGAAAACCCTGAAAGACAACCTAGGAAATACCATTCAGGACCGAGAAACAGGCAAAAATTTCTTGACAAAAATGCCAAAAGCAATTGCAACAAAAGCAAAAATTGACAAATAGAAATCTAATTAAAGAGCTTCTGCAAAGCAAAAGAAACTATCCCCTGTTGGTTGGAGTGTCAATTAGTTCAACTATTGTGGAAGACAGTGTGATGATTCCTCAAAGACCTACAGGCAAAATTACATTCAACACAGAAATCCCATTACTGGGTATATACCCAAAGGAATACAAATTGTTCTATTATAAATACACATGCACACATACGTTTATTGCAACACTATTCACAATAGCAAAGACATGGAATCAACCTAAATGCCCATCTATGATAGAATGGATAAAGAAAGTGTGGTACATCTACACAATGGAATACCATGAAGTCATAAAAAAGAATGAGTTCATGTCCTTTGCAGGCATGTGGATGAAACTGGAGGCCATTATCCTTAAAAGAGTAACACAGGAACAGAAAATCAAATACCATATGTTATCACTTACAAGTGGGAGCTAAACGATGAGAACACACACTGGGGCTTTTGGATGGTAGAGGGTGAGGGAAGGGAGAGGGTCAGGAAAAATAACTAATGCATGCTAGGTTTAATACCTAGGTGATAAAATAATCTGTGCAATAAATTCCAATGACACGAGCTAACATATGTAACAAACCTGTACTTTTACCCATGCACTTAAAATAAAAGTTAAAAATGTTTTAAGTGATAAAAATAAGTCAACCAATATTTTTGGATGAACAGGAAAAATATTAAGAATGAAACTTATGGAAGTACTGTTTCTGCCACAGTAAGGATATAATTACCTTGTTTTATGAATAAGAACAGAAGAAAAGCTGAAACTCAATGAGTTAAGCATCTAACACAATAGAAACATAATGAAAAATAAGTAGAACATAGAAAATTTAAAGAGTCTAAGTTAATAAAAAAAATATTCCTAATATAATGGAAATTAATAACAAAATCAAAAACTGATTCTTTGACAAGATTATTAAAATTGATCTTCACATTTGATTAAGAAAATATATGAATGAAAAGAATCTTACATATCCTGAAGATGTTAAAATATTATTTTGAATAACTGTCAATAATTGAAACTTTGAAAAAATTTCTAGAAAATAAAACTTTTCAAAAATTGACACAGGCAGAATTTGAAAACCTATGTTTAATTGACATCATCACTGAGTTTTAACATTTATATAAACATTCATATAAAAATAAATTCAGCATTTGCCATAAATTTCCAGGTGACTACATATGAGTGTACATTTCAGAATTCATTTTATGAAGCCAGGATATTCTATAAAACATTGTCAAAAATGACAGTAGAATAATGGAAAATATCTGTTTAATCTCATAAACATAGCTATAAAATTCTTAAGCAAAATATTAACTATGAATCAAGTAATACATAAAGAGCATAATTTATTGTGTAAGTATGGGTTTACCATAGTTTGATTTATTATTAAAAATTAGTCAATGTAATATATAAAATGATACATATAACATAATGATATCAAATTATGTAGAAAAAATGCCTATTGAAAAAATTCAACATAATTTTAAAGCAAACAATTTTGAGAACACAAAAAATTTTGGGGAACTTGGAGTTAGGAGATATCCTTTATTTGATAGAGTTTTCACAACCGTCCTAATTAATAGTGAAACATTGAAAGATTTGATTAACATCAACAATGTAAAACAATGAAGTTTTGTTTGGTTTTAGGTGAATATTAAATAGTAAATCAAGAAGAAATAATAAAATTTAAAATTCAGCTTTTATCAGCCAACATAGTAAAAGCTTATTTCAGTCAAAAAATTATCAATACAATTCATCCTCCCTTAGCCACTGCTTTCATATCTGGAGATATTCATCTAACCGTGGGTGGAAAATATTTAAAATAAAAACAAGTAAAATTATAAACAAAGAAAATACAATTTTAAAAAAGCACACAGTGTAATAACTATATAGCATTTACATTGTATTAGACATTTTAAGTCACCTAGAGATGATTTAAAATATATAAGAAGATACATGTAGGTTATATACATATACTATGACATTTTATGTCATAGTAAAATGGTTCCAGTGCTGGAACCAATCTTCCAGGAGTACCAAGAGATAACTGTAGATGCAAAAAATAGTAGGTGAAAGTTACGTGAAGAACAGTATTTTCCTAGTCTCAAAGTACTTCCTCACAAAAATGCATTTTAATTACAAAGGGAAAAGAAGGGCAATTTTTTTTTTAACTTGAAAACTTGGCAAATATCTCCTTAATCAAGTCACCTATTAACTTCAGAAGGTAATGGGCAAATCAAAATTGTAGACCACACAATGGGATGCAATGAGAAAGTATAACAACACTTCTTGTATGTTCTTTCAAAAATGTATTATCTGAATGGTAATCATAAGAAAACATGAGGAACATTCAAAACTACTTGCCTGTCATCTTCAAAAGTGTCAGTATCATGAAAGTCAAATAAAGATTGAAGAATTCTTCCAAATCAAAGGAGCTGAAATAAGTACAACAGTTCAGTGTAGCTTTTGATCCTGGGTTGGATCTTTTTACATAAATGACATTAATGTGAAAACTGGCAAAATTTTTATACAGTCTATAGATTACATACCAGTAATGAACCATTGTCAGCTTCTTCATTTAGATGGTGATATTACAGTTATATAGGAGAATGTTCTTGGTTATAGAAAAAAAAACTGAAGTACTTGAGGATAACGGGATATCATGTCGATGAGGTACTTCTTAATGGTTCAGGACTAAAAAAGGTCTTTATACTAGTCTCCCAACCTTTCTGGGAGTTTGAAAACATTTTAAATAAAAATAAATAGTGGTCAAATAGTACCCCAAATTTAACAAGATATGTCTGTCAGTTTGGCTGGCAATGATTAAAAAGTTTAATAATACCAAGTACTAATGATGCTATAGAACAATAGAAAGTTTCATATGTTGTCTTTGGATGTGTACATTGGTAAAATCATGTTGGAAATAAGTTGAAATTGGCCAGGCACGGTGGCTCAGGTCTGTAATCCCAGCACTTTGGGAGGCTGAGGCGGGCGGATCATAAGGTCAGGAGATCGAGACCATCCTGGCTAACATGATGAAACCCTGTCTCTACTAAAAATACAAAAAATTAACCAGGCCTGGTGGCAGGCGCCTGTAGTCCCAGCTACTCGGGAGGCTGAGGCGGGAGAATGGCGTGAACCGGGAGGCAGAACTTGCAGTGAGCCAAGATCGCGCAACTTCACTCCAGCCAGAGCGACAGAGCAAGACTCCGTCTCAAAAAAAAAAAAAAAAAAAAAAAACCGTTGGAATTATGTGGTAAATTTGAAGATACGCAAACTCTATTGCCCTACTATGGTAGGCAGAATTCTAGATGTAGAATTCATGACCTAGAACTCATGACCTTTGGTCCCTACTATTACTCCCATGATTACGTTAACTTACGTGGCAAAAGGGATTTTACAGATGCGTTCCGATTTACTAATCAGTGTTCTTAGGACGGGGGAATTATCTAGGTGGGTGGTGAAATCACAAGTGACCCCATTAAAGTCTCCAGCAGGTGGCAGAAGAAGAAATCAGGGATTCAGAGCCTGACAAAGGTTTAAAACAGGGATGTTCTTTGCTGTAAAAATACATACACATCATGACATGGTACTGTGACTGGTCTCCAGGGCCTGAGAGAGGCTCCTAAGAACTTTAGGAACCTCAGTCCTACCACGGCCAAGAACTAAAGCAAAATCTTCCTCAGAGCTTCCAGATAAAAAGTCAAGCTCAATGAATACCTTGATTATGGCTTTATAATATCCTGAGTAGCAAACCTAGGTGAGTGAATGCAGGCTTCTGACCTGTAGAATTGTGGGATAAAATTTTTTTTTTTTTATTTAAACCACTAAGTTTCTGATAATTTTTGACATAGAAATAGAAAATTAATATACCAGGCTCCCCACCTCTAAGTATATACCAAAAAGAAATTTCTGAGCATGAAAATAATTGTACTCATATAGTATGTGTGTGTGTGTATATATATAAAAATATATATGTACATACATGAATGACATTGTTCTAATATCTAAATACAGAAAAAAAGCCATATCTATATATTCATATATTCATATAAACCCATATATTCATTCAATGCAATACTTCTAGACTGAAAGTAAATAAATTTTATCTACAAAAAAAAGTGTGGGTAATCTTTACAATGTTAGGTAAAAAAGACATTTTATATATATATATATATATATGAATCAATTTGCATAAAGTTAAAAAACACACAAAACCAAGTTATGTTTTTGGGGGTGTTTATATAGCATCCCTATGAACTAAAGCAAGGAAATGATATACACAAAAATCAGCATAGTGATTTTTTAAATTATGGCATATACAGTTCTTTGTGTTTGCAGATAATGTAACAAACACAAAGAAAATTATAACTATGGCAAAAGTATTTCAAGGAATTGTTTTTGAAGTCTAGTATTAAAAGAGTATACTGGACTCTGAAAAAATTTAAGGACTTTTTGATGCAAGGAAGTCCATACTTGGGATATTAGGCAGGTCATTTGGACTCAGTATGTTTCTCTATCCCCAACAGTTACATGCCAGTGACGAAAATTCTACCAGTTGCCTTTTCATTTAGAATTTCCCTCTCTGTGATTCTAAAACAGGAATGCTTGTAACAATCAAATATTAAACTAATCTTTCTGCATCCAGAATAACAGAACCACTTTTTTGAAGATGAATAGTTAAACCTCAAACACTAAATACCTCTTGGATATTAGATACTGAGATGATACAGTGGAAGCAAATTGAAAAAAATATGGGTTTCAGCAAGGTAAAGAAAATGGACTTAAAAGGGCCATTGATCACATTTAGGAGGTATTTTATAGCCTCAAATCCCAATTTTGGATTCCCTCCCTTTGTTCTAATACACATACAAAGTTTGAGTGAGAAGAGTTCTTAAAATAGTGTAAGAAATACTGGATGAAAGAAATACTGAGGAATCGTAGTTGACTATGTGGCTATCTGTCAATATGGGCCTCAACAATGAATTTACTTTTGGAAAAGAGAACGGATGACAACAGAACAGAGAATACAGGCTTTACATTTTCTTCCACAAAGAAGTACTATTTACAATATAAAAACACAATATAGAAACAGAGGAAAAACGCAGGAGTGTTGTTTACAGTCTCCCTCCCTGTAAAGCTATGAACAAAAAAAGTTTGCTTTCAATGTTTTATACTATCAAGTTTTTAAATATCTTTACCAGCTCCAGAATTGTCCATCTACGATCAGGTTTATGTTGATAAAGGCAAGCAGATGGTTAGGAGATCATATGATTAACAGCACACTAAAAGAGTTATCAGGATGAATGAACACTTAATTACCCATTGTTAGATGTATATTCCCCTATGAAAAATATACTATGACAATTTCCTTAAAAATTTCAGGAGGGCCTTTTAGACAAGGCATTGTAAATCCCGCAGGGGACAGGATAACAAAATGGGTGGATGTTTATAGGAGGAAGACAAGTTGCGACCCCCTGGCTCCTCTATTAATCCAAAACTCAGAGCAGCTCCTCCTTTCATTGCAATATATATTGAGGTTATACAGGGAAACAGTCTGATGAAGTAATTAAAAGGTCAAGACATCCTGACATAAGCCTGTAGTCTTAGCTACTTGGGAGGCTGAATCAAGAGGATTGTTTGAACCCAGGAGTTCAAGGCTGCAGTGAACTACGATCATGACACTGCACTCCAACCTGGGCAACAGAGTAAGACCTTGTCTCTAAAAAAAGAAAAAAATTAAATAACTGTTTTTAAAGGTCAAGATATAATGCTTTTAAAAATGGAGTTAAACTTTTTTCTCTAGTAATTGCTTACTCTTAGTTATATGAAGTCCCTGGCTATGACACTCAAACTAAAAAAAGCTGGGATTCATGGGCTAATTCTTCCCAGGTGGTGAAGCACAAGGCTGCCTCTCAACTTTATGAGTCAAGAAACATGATACTGTCCTTGTACTCAGAGATGATGAATGTGAGGTAACATTCCTTAAAAAACTGAGTCTCATGTTCTTGACTCAATCTGTTTTTTTTGTTTTGTTTTGTTTTGTTTTGTTTTGTTTCATCTGGGAAATCTAGCAGCAAAACGAAATTGAGATTCTGAGGGTGTTTTTGGTGTCGGTGGATGAGTCATGGATATTAGTGAAAGTGGTGGCCAAGCAAAGTCAGGAGTAAGGAGGACCTGGTTTTTAGCATTCCCAGGACACATTGTTTCCTTGTGGGCAAAACCTGCTGTCCTACCTCAGGGTGAGACTCAGAAGACTAGCAGGGTAGATGGAAGATCTGTCAGCACCTTAAGGCTCTGGGCTAGGTGGACTATGACCTCAGCCTGGAAGAATCTGCTATAATCCTGGGACAACTCTGCTCTCCCGATTCTCTTTTTCTCAAGTTATTCTCTTTCTGACTTTTGTCATGCCTTTCCCTTCATTGCTAAAGACTGCTGAAAATGAAAGCTCGAACACTATCCTGTTATTTGTGCTTTTAGCCTTTCCCTAAGGTAATTAGGCATAGTCCCTATGTGAATGTGGGAAAATAAGAGAATATATATGGAACACTGAGAAAAAGTAAAACAAATAACATAAATTAACAAGTTGAGTGGATAGGTCTTATGCCTAGAATTCATGTCAGGGCCCACAGTCAAATGTAAATTGCTTCACTTCAAAAATCAACTCTAAATGTAACCTGTCTTCTCCTCCTGTGCTGCGAGAGCCCTGCCACAGAGCATCATCAAAGACAGTGATTACAAAATAATAATTAATAAATTCCATAGTCAGACTGCACTGACTTGAAACTGCACAATAAATCAGTAATAGATCTGTCCAATTAACAATGAGCCAAATATTTAACTTCATCACCCCTATAACTTACTCTTGTTTATGAGGTCATTTCACATCTGAAATATAGAATCTACACACAACTTCCTTAGTTATATAATACTATGGCAAGAACTGCCTTAACTGGTTATACTTACACTGATGTAAACAATGGAATTGTCTGGCTGATGAACTGCAAAATGAGGATTCTGCCCAGGTTTGGCCAGATGCTAATGATGGGCTTGTCATTTATTACCTTCTGTAAATCCCAAAGAAAAAGGGAGAGTGTTTGGCATATAACTAACATTGCCAGATTTAGCAAATAAAAATGTAGAATGCCTAGTTAAATTCAAGTTCCAGATAGACAGCTTTTTTTTTTTTTTTTTTTCTTTTTTTTTTTTTCTTCCTTTTTTTTTTTTTTTTTTAAAAGAATCAACATGTCACAAATATTGCCTGGAATGCATTTATATCCTCAAATTAGATTTTCTTTATTTGAAACTTCAATTTAACTGGATGTCTTTTATTTTATCTACCAATTTTACATGCAAGATATCCCTTGTCATCAAACTTTTTTTTTCATTGAAGATTTATCTACAAGTGGAACCAACTATATCAGTAAGAAGCAAAGCATAAATTGCTTTTTGAATATATTTGTTGGAGCTGTATAGAAGAAACATGTGAAATGTCATACTCATTAAAACCATAATATAGTATGATCTGATGTTTCAAGTTCTACCAATAATAGTTCATTTCTTTCTTGCTTTTATCAGGATTCCTTTCTAAATGTAAACTATGGTGGCTAGCAGTTAATGAATTCCTGGTGCAACTGAATGTTAAAAATGAAATTCTCTCTTGTGTCGATTTAGCTAAGTTCCACAGATGCCAAAACAGAGTGAGTATTTATACAGATGTACGGTGATCATCATCTATGTAGGTTTAGTAAAACAGCCTAAAATCAGTTCAGTAACAATTAGTCTAATCCCCATGTTCAGAGCGTAAGATTATAAAGCTCAAGTATCTGGGGAAGAGAATATTTTTGTGGGGATAGTTCTAAGTATGCAGTAAGTCTTTCTCCCATGGAAAAGGTGGGGATTTGCTTTCTCTCATTTCAGCCTTAGTGAAAAGATTGCAGATTTTTTAGAGAGCATAATGTGTTCTCTTGGAGTAGACTTTCATGAGACATGAGCATTACAAAATAAATAAAGTAGAAAGAAAAAGACTACCATTGTGAGGCTGGCTAAAGTGGTCTGTGGAAGCAGGTTGTAAGATTATTTGGGGAAAATAAATGCTCTTTGACTGAAAGCAGGATACAGTTTCATGTTTCTAGGGAATCAGATGTGGTAGGTGTATTAGCCAGAGGAAGTTTTAAAAGCTTGAGAGGTTTTTCTGCAAAGGGTGAATTCATTAGAGGTTCATTAGTTCATTAGAGGCTGAGGGGAGGTAGCAGGTAGACAACTGAAAAAAGAGACTTTGGCCGTTTTCTAGGTGGGTCCAGCTAGAGGTGTTCAAAAACAGAACTCTGAGTCATCCAGGAAAGCACTAGGAAAGGCAGATAAAGCTTTAAGTAATGGCCAAGGGGAAAGCCAGCTCAAAGACTATCAGTCTCACCAGACATTTTCTGGACTTACCTCTGAGTATTTCCTCTCTCAAACCTGCAGAAAGAGGACCACTTAGTGAATGGGAGAAGGTGAAACGAGGATGTCATAGGTAGTGAAATAGAAAATAATGTAATCACAGCTCATCACCAAAGTAAGTTACTACCTGATATAGGCCCAATAGATCAGGGGACCTTCAGGTGCAACACCGAGCTTCTCACTATTCTACAGAAATAAGTATTTCAAATACTGATTGAGTCCATTCTTGGATAAAAGTAGCCAAAATACTTTTTATTATATGAATAACTGGAGATATTCTGCCACCTGCCCAAGATCCATTATGCTAATTGATGAGGAGTAAAGGGCAGATTTAGTACATTTGTAAGGTATGAGACATTTCTGTTTGACATCTAGAGCAGGTGTCAACTAACTTTTACTGCATAAGGCCAGATAGTAAATTAATGTTTTAGGCTTTGGGGGCCAAGAAAAAAAATGAGGCTATTATGTAGGTGTTTATAACAACAACAGTTAAACCATATTTTTACTGAATTTTTATTAACAAATTCAGAATATAACAAGAATTGAGTATTTTTTTTGGTAATACACATCTGTGAGGAGAATTGAATTCTTTTTGAGTGGATAACATTTTGCTTCATTGGGCTTCAATGTTAGTGTTCTTTACTATCAAACAGATTACAGAGGTTCATCTGTAAAATCAATTCTTGGCTCATGAGCTGCACATAAACAGGCAGTGGAATAGATTTGGCCTGCAGGCTATTTGCTTACCCCTCTTATAAAGCCCCAATGCTTTCATCAAAATGGTTACAACTGGACATGTGTAATTTCTCCAGGTTTCCCCTAGGTAAAGGTGCGAATGCAAATGAAGCCATCAGGCACTGGAGTGTGAGTCAGCCAAGTGAAAGGTAAGAGGAAGTGTTCAGCTCTCTGGCAGGGAGGGAAAAACTGTGGACATGAGGGATATCTCACTTTCCCTGCTCCTGGTGATTTCACTTGCGGTAATAACCCTCCATAGTGACCTTTCTGCATTAGCACCTGCCCAAAGTACCACTGACACCAAAATCAATCAAAGAGAATGAATTTTCCAGAAGGGAAGACCTACCACAAAGATGCTCCTCTTATGAAAGGAAGCAGCCAAGTCACTTGTTCCATAGATTTTTTCCCCCTGTCTTTCTCCTTAAAAGAATTAGTCAAGTTAAATTGATGCCATTTGTAAAGACACTGACATAAGTAAATGAGAAACTTTGCAATAGAGTTGATTGATAACTGAAATTATGTTAATTTTTCTCTGAAATGGAGATGAGATTTCTTTAGCAGAAAACATACTACTCCATGTAATATTCCATTTACTTCTGTGACAGTTTGGCATTTTCAATACTTTTCTCTGGAGTTGGGTACCCAACACTGAAAATTCCACAATTTAGTGATAAAATTTGATTCAGTGCTAACCTAGCTAGGTGGTAGTTATTGCTTTGTGGAGATGAAAGGATTTTGTTATTTTCTGGAATAGAAAATGAGCAAAAAAATAGCATAAACTCAACAGGAGCTCTGACAAATACTGACATGTTATTATAAATCATTATGTGAGACAGAAAGCAAGGTACAGCCATGAAATCTTCCCTAGATTCCTTCATTTGGCTTGAGAAGCTATTTGGCTTGCTTTGATACATTCCTAATGTAGTGTGAAAATGGGTTTACTAGATATAAAGGACATCATCTGGTTACCTGTAAAACAGAAGAAAATTCCCTGGGAATCACTTCAAAGTCTTTTGGGAAATGCTATATGATGCTCAGTACCAGTTACTTGAAGAGGTTAAGGAGACAATTCCTACCTTTTGGCAGTTTTACACATTCAGAATTTCTCAGACTTCCTTGACCCTTTCAAACTCGGGAAGTCAATTATCCTATTAGATGTAAACAAGGATCCAATCACAGGAAGCGGAGTGGGAGACATTAGCTGCTGTGTCATCTGCTAGCCTAGTTGAAGGAAGCTAAGGGTCATTTGTAAACCTCCTGTTAACTTCTAGAAAGCTTGAGGAGGGTTGCAATCTCTGGATTCACAAGGGCCTTTTTCACAGATGACCAGCTGGTTAAAAGGAAAAAAGAAAAAGAAAAAACTGTTATTAGCTTTTTAAATGATAGTGTAATGAGGCTTGGTGAGACAATAAGCAATGCTAATGTGTCTATAGTAGAGAATAATTTAAATAAAAATCAGAAACCTACTAAAACCCCCTTAAAAATTAAAATCTAAGAAATTTTGTCAAATATGGATTCAAATATATTAGTAAACAAGATAATTCACTGAACTTTACACTTTCCATTTTGCAAATGCATTTTGAATGTCTACCATTTATACATATTATATTAAAAATCAATTCACTCACAGAAAGCTAGAGTCAAGAAGGGACCTTTGAAGTCCTTGGGGTCAGCATTTCTCTGGCCTCTGTGAAATAAATGTCAGTGGCATGCCCCAGTCACACATTATACAAAAACCTTCACCCATATTATCCCTCATTTTACCATTCAGGGAACTAAGTAGAGAGGAACTGTATTACAGCAGAGATATCACAGCATAGCTTTTGGAAGTTCAATGCTTAGAATTAGACTGGTTCCACCACTTGCCCACTGACAGATCTTGAGAGTTTTTAAAAATCTCCATCAGCATCTATTTGGTTTCCTGTTAAAAAGAAAAGAAACAAGCACATAGCTGTATTTATCACCTGTAAATATTGTGGGAAAAATAGGTGAATTTACCTCCTGTGCATGTTTTTGCTTGCTTTTCTAGTTGATTTTAAATACTCTATTAGTAAAAATATTGACCTTTATGTTTCTATCTCTTGCAAATGTGTTTATTATGATGGTTGGCATGTAAATTTATGATTAAAAATATGGGTTCTATATTTCAAAGCCTTCCTGCTCTTTCTCCTTTGATGTTACCCTCTGTTTCTTCCAAGAATCAAAAGAATTCTGAAAAGGTCTGTACAATTAAAGTTTACAGTCTAGTTCCCAGATTGACTATTTATCAATTTTGTGGTTTAGTTACCAAATTAATTTCTCTAATTTTGATTTCCCCATCCATCATGTAGTAACAATAAGACTTATTACTGCAAGGTTTTCTTAGAAATAAATATATTTAGTAATCTATAAAGCACTATATAATCTAAGAATGCATTGGTTCTTAAGAGAAGATATGCAGGTAGAACAAAGATACATTTACATTTCTCTCTATAATTAACATTATTGTTATATAGTATTATAAAAAATATACTTTGTGAGTTTTTAGGGGCACAGTTTTTTTCTTATTCAATTTTAATGTCTGTTTTCACAAATCCAAGATACACAGTTCAGTGGTTGCTTAGAGTTAGTCAATTTTATTCCCCAGTGTAGATGTACATTTCTTGTATGATGTCTCAATTCTCACCTGGTGTGTTGTGCTTGTTTTATTGCTTTTGCTTTTGTTTTACTAAAAACTGATGGACCTAATATTCCATTCACTTAGAGTGCCTTTAGCTGCCTGATCAGTTGATCTGAAAAAACAAACAAACAAACAAACAAACAAACAAAAAATCATGGTGAGCACTACTGAGTTAGCCCCACTTGACAATCCAGATATTGAAACATAGAAAGCAAACTCAGACTCACTATAAAAACAAAATAGAGTGTGTGGACACTGCCCTGGAAGGTAACACTAGACAGGCAGGTGGCAACATTAGATATCAAAAGTATAAGTATCCTATTTGAAATTAGTTAAGACATTATAGATATATGCTGTTTTTACAATAGTTATATTTGGATTTGGAGAAACCAATGAGAATACTTAGAAGCCAGTTGGGATTTGGGACAAAAAGTAGGCATTCTACAAATCGTAAGCAACAGGGCACTATGTATATAGTGGGCTCCTAAAAAGAGTTTTTTTCAGTAAATATTTTTGCATTCAAAACACTTGAAAACCTTTCGCAGGCTTGATAACTATTGCAGTCATTTATCCCAGCAAAAACAGTCTCCTAAATCTCATCTTTACCTCTGCGATTGATACAGTTTGGCTGTGTCCCCACCCAAATCTCATCTTGAGTTGTAGTTCCCATAATTCCCACGTGTCATGGGAGGGACCCTGTGCAAGGTAATTGAAACATGGGAGCAGTTACCTTCATGCTGTTCTTGTGATAGTGAGTGAGTTCTCATGAGATCTGATGGTTTTCTAAGGGGCTTCCTCCAACCCTTTGCTCTGTACTTCTTACTGCCGCCATGTGAAGAAGGATGTGTTTGCTTCCCCTCTGCCATGATTGTTAGTTTCCTGAGGCCTCCTGTATTATAAGAGTTCTCTTAGAGGGACAGAATTAATAGGAGATACATATATATATATGTGCAATATATATATGCACTACATATATATATATGCAACATATATATGCAAAGGAGACTTTATTAAGTATTAACTTACATGATCACAAGGTTTCACAATAGGCTATCTACTTGCTGGGCAGCAAGGAGAGCCAGTCTAAGTCCAAAAACTGAAGAATTTGGAGTCCGATGTTCGAAGACAGGAAGCAACCAACACAGGAGAAAGATGTAGGCTGGGAGGCTAGGCCCGTCTTGCTTCTTCACATTTTTCTGCCTGCTTTATATTTGCTGGTGGCTGATTAGATGGTGCCCACCCGATTAAGAGAGGGTCTGCCTTCCCCAGCCCACTGACTCAAATGTTAATCTTTGGCAATACCCTTATCCAGGATCAATATTTCATCCTTCAATCTAATCAACTTGAAACTCAGTATTAACCATCACAAGTCCACCTTTGTCAAGTTGAACCCATACACATCTCCTGAGATCATACATAATCGACAATAAGTTCATAATTATGCCTAACATAATACAACTATCTTTTGTACAAACAGAAATGCACCAATCCCTAACACAAATACTATTACATAAAGTTAATACTTAAATGCTGATATGAAGGCAATAAATCATATGTCACACGATAAAAAGGAAATAAAATGAAGATACTGTCTTTGTACAAGTATGCACGTTCACAAACATGTTTGTAACAAAAGGAGGGAATACTAATGACGGTTACGGTCATTTCTGCAGTCGATTCATGTGGTATTGATGGTATTGATGGTATTGATGGTATTGACAGGTGGTATTGATGACTACCTTCTACTACCCATTCTGTATTCCCTTTGCTTTCAGCAAGCACTTGAGCAGGTTGTATGTGTGTTTTTTTGTTTTGCTTTTTTTTTTTCTCCTTGTGGAGTGACCCAAACCTTCATTCCTGAGGGGTCTGGACCATTGGTCGTCCTACCTGGATTGGGCTGTTGTAGTTTCCCATTGACCTTAATCACAGGGCATGGTAATACTAAGAGAAGCCCTAGTAGATCTCCTGTATTCCATGCATACTCTTCCTTACCTCCATTGTAGAGTAGTAGACTTATTTCATCTTGATAGTCCAGATCAATCACCCCAACCAACCCTGTAACTCCCTTTTCAGCTTATTGACTTAAAGGTAGGAGGAGCCCAAAGTGTCCAGGTAGCAATCTTAACCTCCAGTTTTATGGCATTCTTGTTGTGTCTCTTGGGGGCAGCATTCTTCCCTCTGGAACTAAGACCTCTAGGCCAGCAGAACATAATATCATGGGAACAGGAAGCAAAAATTTTGCTGGTGGATCACTAGATGTGATGGTGAGTGGTGCCACTTCAATTTCCACCCCTTGATTCCTGGACTTGTGAATCCTGGCTATGGGAGAAAGAGTACCATATATTGAATGCTGACTCAAAGCATACATGGCCTTCTGGAGAACTTTGCCCCAGGCTTGCAAAGTATTGTCACTTAGTTGGCATTGTAATTGTGACTTCAAAAGGCCATTCCACCATTCTATCAATCTAGATCAGGATGATGGGAAACATGGTAACAGTGAATTCCATGAGCGTGAGCCTACTGCTGCACTTCTTCAGCTGCAAAGTGAGTGCTTTGGTCAGAGGCAATGCTGTGTGGAATACCATGATGGTAGATACGGCATTCCGTGAGTCATGGATGGTGTTCTTGGCAGATGCATTGCATGAAGTATAGGCAAACCCCTATTTGGAGTAAGTTTCTATTCCAGTGAGGACAAAACTCTGCCCTTTCCATGATGTAAGAGGTCCGATGTAATCAACCTGCCACCAGGTAGCTGGCTCATCATCCCAAGGAATGGTGCCATATTGAGGGCTCAGTGTTGGTCTCTGCTGCTAGGAAGCTGGGCACACAGCAGTGGCCATAGCTAGGTCAGTCTTGGTGAGTGGAAGTCCACATTGCTGAACCCATGCTTAACCTCCATCCCTGCCACCATAGCCACTTTGTTTATGGGCCCATTGGGCAATGACAGGGGTGGCTGGGGAAAGATGCTGAGTGGTGTCCACAGAACGGGTCGTCCTATCCACTTGATTATTAAAATCCTCCTCTACTGAAATCACATGTTGGTGAACACTCACAGAGTATACAAATATCTTCACAGTTTTTGACCTCTCAGAGAGGTCCATCCACATACCTCTTCCCCAAATTTCTGTCACCAATTTTCCAATCACACTTATTCCAAGTCCCTGACCATCCAGGCAAATCATTGGCTACAGCTCATGAAACATTATGTAATCACACATCTGGTCATTTCTCCTTTCATGCAAAGTGCACAACCAGGTGCACCCCTTGAAATTCTGCCCAATGGGAAGATTTCCCTTCACTACTATGCTTCAGGGATGTCCTAGAAAGGGGCTGTTGTGCTGCAGCTCTCCACTTTCGGGTGGTGTCTGCATATAGTGCAGAACTGTCTGTCAACCAGGCCCTAGTTTTCTCTTCCACTGTCAACTGATCATAAGGAACTCCCCATGAGGCCATCGGTGCAGGCTGAGTGAGAGAAGGCAGGGTGGCAGAAGTGAGAGACCATGAACATTTGAGCCACTTCCTTATGTAACTTACTTGCGCCTTCAGGAACTGCTGGAGCCTGATGACATATACCCCTTCCATTTGATGCTGAAACACTGCTGTGCAAGACCTACTTTATGGCTATATGGATCAGAAAGCACCCAGTTCATGATAGGCAGTTCAGGTCACATGGTGACTTGATGACCCATAGTCAAACGTTCAGTTTTCATGAAAGTCCAGTGACAGGTCAAGAGTTATCTCTCAAAAGGAGAGCAGTTATCTGCAGAAGATGGCAGGACCTTGCTCCAAAATCCTAGAGGCCTCTGCTGTGATTCAACTATGGGGGCCTTCCAAAGGCTCCAAATAGCATCCCTATAGGCCACTGGCACCTCAAGCACCATTGGCTCGGCTGGGTCATATGGCCCAAGTGTCGGAGCAGCTTGCACAGCAACCTGGATCTGTTGCAGAGCCTTCTCCTGTTCCAGAGCCCAGTCAAAACTGGCAGCCTTTCAGGTCACTTGATAAATGGGCCTGAATAAAACACCCAAATGAGGAATGTGTTGCCTCCAAATTCCAAATAGGCCCACTAGGCCTTGTGCCTTTTTCTTGGTTGCAGGAGGCGCCAAATGCAACAACTTATCCTTCACCTTGGAAGCAATATCTTGACAGGCCCCACAGCACTAGACACCTAGAAATTTTACTGAAGTAGAAGGTCCTTGAATTTTAATCAGATTTATTTCTCATCCTCTGGCACACAAATGTCTCACCAATAAGTCCAATGTGTTTGCTACTTCTTGCCTACCAAATCCAATCAGCATAATATCATAAATGGAATGGACCAGTGTAATATCTTGCAGAAGCAAAAAACGATCAAGGTCTGTCTGAATAAGATTATGACCCAAAGCCAGAGAGTTGATATATCCCTGAGGTAAGACAGTAAAGGTATATTGCTGGCCTTTCCAGCTGAAGGCAAATTGCTTCTGGTGGGCTTTATGGATAGGAATGGAGAAATTGCCAAGTCAATGGCTGCATACTAGGTACCAGGAGATGTGTTAATTTCCTCAAGCAATGAACCCAAATCTGGTACAATAGCTGCAACTGGAATCACCACTTGGTTAAGCTTACAATAATCTACTGTCATTCTCCAAGATCCATCTGTCTTCTGCACCAGTCAAATGGGGAGGTGATTGGGGATACAGTGGGAATCGTCACCCTTGCATCTTTCAAGTCCTTGATGGTGGCGCTAATCTCAGTCCCTCCAGGGATGAGATATTGTTTTTGATACACTATTTTTCTAGGTAGAGGCAGCTCTAATGGCTTCCATTTGGCCTTTTCCACCATAATAGCCCTCACCCTACCAGTCAGGGAGCCAATGTGGGGTGTCTTCCAGCTGCTAAGTATGTCTATGTCAATTATGCATTCTGGGACTGGAGAAATGACCACAGGATGAGTCCAGTGACCCACCGGACTCATTATAAGTCGGACCTGATCTAAAACTCCATTAATTACCTGACCTCCATAAGCCCCTTCTTTAACTGGAGGACCACAATGATATTTTTGGTCCCCTGGAATCAAGGTCAGCTCAGAGTCAGTGTCCAGTAGTCGCCAATATGTCTGATCATTTCCCTTTCCCCAGTGCACAGTTACCCTGGTAGAAGGCTGGAGATCTCCTTGGGGAAGGACAGGAGAAAGATTTACTGCATAAATTGTCAGTAATGTAGTGGGCTCTTTCCTCAAAGGGACTCAGCCTCCTCTTTATTCAAGGGGTTCTGGGTCTGTAAACTGGCTCAACTCTGGAAGTTGATTGAGGGGCTGTGATTCTCTGTTTTTGTAATTCAAATTGGTCTTCGGTTCATTTAACCTGGAGGTTTTCTATTTTAAGTATGAATACAGTAGACTTCCTATTTCACTTCTAGAACACCATAATTAATTAGCCAGTGCCAGAGCTCTACATGAGTCAGACTATTCTGATTGCTACTTTGCTTCTGCTGTCCATTACGGTAGCTATGACCACTTTGGCTTTGATGGCTGAGTGCTGTCATTTGGCCCCTGCCACCTCGGGATCCAATTATAACCATTGTATTTAAATTTTGTAGGTGAGTGACTGTGGTTCCCACAGTTAGATCTGACATACAGAGAGGAGCAATTACAGGGCTCTTCAAAGATGCAGGTGCTGGCATCACAAATATATTTCACAAGGCATTGGTCAAGGGTATATCTTCTGGACCCTCCCAGCTGGGATGAATAGGTCTAAAGTGACTAATCCACTCCACCATCCCATTCTCCCTAAGCCTTTGGTTCTCTTCCTCTACATCAAACCAAGGGAAATCAGGCATTTCCAGCTTGCTCACAGTGGGCCATTTTAATCCATATTTCAGCTAACCAAGCAAATAAACTATTAGAACCTTTTTTAACTCCCATGTTGCAACATTAAATGCAGAGTCCCTACTTAGTGAACCTAAATCAATAAATTCAGCCTAATCCAACTCTGTTCCTTCTGCCATTATTCCACACCCTTAATATCTATTCCCATGCCTGTTCTTCAGATTGGTGTTTATATAAATTAGAGAACTCAGACATTTCTTTTCGAGTGTTGTGCACCTCCTCATGGGTCACATGCTAAACCTCACCTCTAGGGACCCCCTGTGACTTTAGTCTAGTTATAGGTCTAGAAGCAAGTAGAGGTTTTGGGAGTAGCTTCTTAGGAGAATTAACATTCTTTTCCCTGGCAACTGCCTTAAGGGAGGCCACCACTGTTGCCTCAGGCAGCACAGGGTTTATCTCCTCAGACAAAGGTGGAAAGACTGATGGCAGCATGAGTCGGGGAGGGGATGTTGCCACTACTGGAGATGAGGAAGCTGTTCTTTCTGGCAAAAAAGTTTCATCGGAGTTTACAAACTCAGTGTCCCCAGCTTTATCAGGGTCCTCCCACACATCCCCATTTCAAGTTGCAGATTCCTATTCTTTCCCAAACAATGTCCTCACTTTAACAGTAGACACCTGGTGAGACTGCGCATGCATCTTTCATTGCAGGTCAGCCACTCGCATGATAAGAGCTTGTGTCTGTTTTTCCACAATTTCAACTCTTTCTCAACAGGAGATAAGACTCTCACTCAGGGCAATCTTAGCAGATTTGAGGCTGAGTATCTGCTCTGAAATCAGGAGACAGAATCCCTGAGTTCATCATTTTCTTACATCCATTTGTCTGCTGAACTTAGGAGCAAACAACCAGCTTCATGATGTTCCTTGTTTCTCCATATATGGTCAAAGGTATTATGTATAGAGTCACTAATCTCCTTGCTTCTCACAAGTGGTGAATCAGGACTATCAAATGCATTTATTTTGCATAACACTCTAAACAGTTCATGCCAAGGACTACCAGTGTTCTCCATACTATTAGAAGTAGAGTCCTTTGCATTCTGGGGCCTAATCATATTAAGCAGCCAACTCCAGAAACCCCAAAATCAATGAAAGAACTCCATACTTAATATTCTATTACTCTAGAAACACTCCTGGTACCGAAATCTTTATTAGTCAGGGTTCTCTTAGAAAGACAGAACTAATAGGATATATAGAAAGGGGAGTTTATTAAGTATTAACTTACACTAGCACAAGGTCCTGCAATAGGCTGTCTGCAAGCTGAGGAGCAAAGAGAGCCAGTCCAAGCACCAAAACTAAAGAACTTGGAGTCTGATGTTTGAAGGCAGGAAGCATCCAGCACAGGAGAAAGATGTAGGCTGGGAGGCTAGGCCTGTCTTGCTTCTTCACATTTATATTCACTGGTGGCTGATTAGATGGTACCCACACGATTAAGGGTGGGTCTGCCTTCCCCAGCCAACTGACTCAAATGTTCATCTCCTTTGGCAACACCCTCACAGACATACCCAGGATTAACATTGCATCTTTCATTCCAATCAATTCCACACTCAGTATTAACCATCACACTTCCCCAGCCCTGTAGAACTGTGCGTCAATTAAACGTCTTCCCTTTATAAATTACGCAGTCTCAGGTATTTCTTCACAGCAGCATGAGAACAAACTAACATAGTAATTAATCAGATTAATTACTTGTCAAGAGACTTCATTACTGATACTCAAAATTCTTTTACTGGAACCACAAGACTTCCTTTATATTCTGAAAGAGAAAACTAGAAATTCAAGTAGCCCGAAGATTAAAATTCAAAAAGAAGTGTGGAAATAAAAGTAGGTTGTACTAGAGGAAGGAAAGGGAATTGTAGCATAAACGTCTCTGTGTTTGACAGTGCTGGTGAAGGAGTAAGCAAGATTACTGAGATCTATTGCCACCTCCTCCATTAAGCATTTTCAAAAGTAGCAACATTTTTTTTTTTTTTTTTGGAACTCTAAGCAAAGGGGCTAAGCAATTTAAATGTAACATTTCTGTAATCCCTATTTCTACTCTTTGAGAAAATTCCTGTATCCCCATACTAGACATGCAGGAATTAAGACAGATTTCTCCCCTGGAAATGAACCATCTGGGCTTTGGAGGCTTCCAATCTTGCCTGGATACCCTTAGCAGCAACACTCCACTCCTGTTTCAAGCTTCTAGGGAGCTTTCATCCTGTCAACTCCAAATATTCTCAGATGTCTTCTGGTAAATTATTTGTATTCTCTACTTTGCAATATTAGTTCTCTATTGCTGCTGTAACAAATTACCAAAAATTCTGAGACATAAGCAACACAAATTTATTATCTTACAGTTTTGTATGTCAGAATTCCAAAATGAAACTTGCTGGGCTAAAATCAAGGTGTCAGTGGGGTTGCAATTATTTGAAAGACTCTAGGGGATAATCCACTTCCTGGTCTATTCTAGATTCTAGAGACCATCTTCATTCTTTGACTTGGGGCTCTCTTCATTGATCTACAGAGTTAATAGTCACATCTTCAAATCTCATTCTCTCACATTCCTGCTTTCCTTTTTCACTTATAAGGACAGTTGTGATTACATTGAGCCCACCAGAATAATCCAGGACAACCTCTCCTTTTCAGAATTTTTAATCACATTTACAAAATTGCTTTTCCCAAAGGATGTAAAATATTGGCAGGTTCAAAGAATTAGCACATGGACAAATAGTAATCTTCTTTGGAGGACTACTATTCTGCCTACACGCTTCCTCTGTCATGCATACTAAAATTGCTTTGAGATTGTCTGTTGTCTTCCCAAGTAGGCTCTGAGTTCCTGCCAACAGAGGTATCTTTTATTCATCTTCAACTCCCCAGGGTCTACAGTCATATCTGGCACAGTCAAGATAGTCAACATTAACTAAAAAAAAAGTCTGAAAAAAATTGATATTTCTCTATCACTAATGAAAAAATGTAAATCATAGTAAAAATACTATCATTTTTACCTCTCAGATTAGCAAGGATTTTAAAAGGCCATTACTCAATGTTAGTAGCACACAGTGAGTCATGTTCACATATAAATTGATGGAGAGAATGTAAACTAAAATAACTTCTCTGAGATGCAAAATAATTATACATATCAGAATTATTTAAAATGCTGAGAAATTTTCTACTTTATAATCATACTTCATAAAGATACTCCCCCAAAATCATAAGTATTTTCAACCATAATTAAATAATTAAAATTTGAAATTGCCTAAAAGACTAATAGAGGATGAGTTAATAAATTAGCTGTAGGTAAACGAATGGAACATTGTCTAAACATTGAATAAATCTATTTTGTCTATTTATAACAAAAATATTTAGATTGTAATGTTAATAGAAAAATTAAGGAACAAAATTTTGCATATATAATATGATTCCAAATTATGAATCTTTATATTATAAATACGTATATTTGTAAGTTATAATACAAACACTTATAAGTTGGGATCTTTATATGCATCATGAAGGTTTTACTGAATATATTCAGTAATTATACCCATAGGTTTTACTGAATATTTTAAATTTAATTTAAATATATAAATTATAAATTTATATATAAATTACAAATATATGTTATAAATATAAAATATTAATTTTTAATAATTTAAATTTAATATTTTAAATAACTTGAAATTGAAGGACATAATTAGATATTATATAATTAGGAAATACACAAATACATTGTATAGCTTGATGAATGATCATAAAGTAAAACTATGGCTGTAATCACTACTGAGATCAGAAATAGATTCAAAAGTCACATACATACACTCACTAAACTAGTAACTAAACTAAGGTTTTTCCTCATTCCCAAAGGAAAAACTTGACTCGTTTCTGCCTCCACAAACTGACCTGTTTTTGAATTTTATAAATCACATTTTACAATGGGTAATCTTTTGTGTCTGGATTCTTTTGCTCAGTATTAGTTTTTGAGATTTATTAATGTTTTGAGTTGTAGCATCTCACTGATTTTCATTGCTATATGGCGTTTTATTGGATGAGTATATTACAATGTAGCACTGTATTTCTGTTGGAAATTCACATTGTTTGAGTTGTGAACACTCTTGTAAATTTTCTATTAGTGTACATAAATACACTATCCTATTTGGTATTTACCTAGAAGTTGAAATGCTAGACCATAAGAAGTATATAACTATAATTTTAGTATATATTGCCAAATAATTTTCAAAATGGGTTACACTAAGATATACTATGAAAATTTATAGAAGTTCTAGTCATTTCATATCCTTACCAACACATTTTTTGTTTCATTTTATATGTCTTTGGGTGTATTATGCCTTCATTGTCTTTCTCCTTGGCATTTCCCTGAGAATGAATGAGACAGGTTGAAAGAGGGGCTTCTGAAAGGAAAAGACTGGCCACTGGCAAAGACACCTGATTTTATAGTCAGGCTTGAGGAGGTGTGTGTCTGATTTACACAGGGCTCACAGATTGCTTTGATCAGGTATGATGTTTACATAGCATGAGGGGAAGGCTGGCCACCCCATCCTAATCTTATTATGCAAATAAACTTTTCCCTTGGCCAGCCCATCTTGTCTAGTCCTTACTATACACACAATTGGCAGAGAAGGGAAGATGGAGGTGCCATTTTGAACATGATTGGTGCAACTGCTGGCATCTATGTATGCAGCTTGATTTTACAGGCTACTCTTTGTTAGATAAATGATTTGGGGCTACCTTTCATTAAAAGAAAAACCTTGCTAAGGACTTTCATACCCTCACTATCTGCCTAAGTAATTTCTTCTTAACTCTTGTATCAGCATGCCCTGAACATCGTCACTGCCATTCATTTCATTTACCCATATGCTACAGTCAACCTAATACATTATTTCTAACACTGTGAATTATTATTCATTCAGTCAATTTAGAATAAGAAATTTTTAAAAAATCATGGTTATTTAATTATTCTGATTCCCTTTTCTTTCTAAATAACTTTAAACATTTCTTACAGGATAGGTTTTCTGCCAAAAAATACTTTCCATTTTGATTCATCTGACAAATATAATTTATTCTTCATTATTGAATAATCATTTCATTGAATATAGAATTCTATGTTGATTGGCTTCTTTTGTCTTTCAACACTTTAAATATTTTACCCTGTTCTTTTTGCTTGGATGGTTTCTGCAGAGCAGGAGCTCTAATTCTTACCCTGTTTATCTCTAGGTAAGGTTACCCACTTTCTCAGCTTCTTTAAAGACTAGTTCTTTGCCTTTGGTATCATGCAGTCTGAGTGTGAAGTAAATAAGGTTAATTTTTTGTGTATGTTTACCCCGTTTGGTGTTCTCAGTGCTTCAAAGATTTATGGGTTTTTTTTTTTATCATTAATTAGAAAATTCTTGGTCATTATTACTTCAAATATTGCTTCTATTTTAGTCTTTCTTCTAATATTTCAGTTACACTTACATTTTTCTTACTAAAAGTATTCCACAATTATTGGAATCAAAGGGGAATCAAAGACAGAGGACTGTAGCTGTGTGGGTGAGTGTGACTACTCCCAATCACTTAGTTCTTCTGGTTCCATGTCTGGGGTTCACACTGCAACCATGGGCAGCGTGTTCAGCAAGGTGCCAGGACCCAGGAACCACAGAAGGAAAACAGCAGGGGAGATACACTCACTGTCTTCCTCTTCACCCTGGGTCACACCCAAAGGAAGGAGACAAAAGGGATGTCTTTTTCTCACTTGTCTTTCTAGATGTGTAACAGATCATCTTCAGCTTGCAGTCCTCTGGAGTGCATTCTGAGGCACAGACTCCCTTGACCCTAAGGATTTAAAACACAAAGTGGCTCATTTTCTTCTGCACAAGGGCCTGGCCTTCTTATTAGACCTTTGTAGGTGTTACAAAATCAACCCAGTGCTTTTAGTAGTCATATCAGGTAGGCCTATAGAGAATGATTCTTCAAAGTTAGAAAAGCAACTTCCAGGGGAACAATCTGAGGATCTGCCATATTCATGGCCCCCTGTGTTCCTTTCTGATTACAGAACCTTAGGGTAATTAAAGGGAGACTTAGGCCAATTTTCTAATGACACTGGAAGGAATATAGAAGCTTTCTAAAATTTAACTCAGGTGTTTGACTTCATGAAGGGATGTTTGCTGCTTCTAAGCCAAACTGTAACTGCAGGTGAAAAACAGGCAGTTCTGTAGGCAGTAGAGAAATTTGGAGATGAACAATATGTCTCCTATAATAGAGAAAAAGGGAAAACAGAAAATAGGGAAGATGAAGAAATAGGAGAAACACCATTGTCAATAAGAAGGGAGGCAGTACTTCTTGACAACTCTAATTGGAAAGCCCAGACTTTTCTATGGTATTGTTCCTTCTTTCATGGTGTAAAGTGGCTCTTACCTTCTTTCATAATGTTCTTCCAACCTAGGAAAAGTTAATTTTCCAAATCTTAAAATGCTTGGCATAGAGTTGATCTAGGAAGAAGTTTGACATGCCAGCAAAAGGGTAAACAATTTTTACCAGTCAGGCTTTTGGCCTCTCTCTCCCCCTGTACAAAGTGGTAAAAGGGTTAATAAGAATCATTGTTTTTATTCTCTGTAAAGTTTTAATTAATGAAAAAGCATTTGCGAGGTTGGTTTTAAGTTGTAACCAATCTGGTGTGCTTTTGTGTCTTTCTGTGTGGTTCTGTCAAAAGAAAAGGTACATTAAGTTAGGAGGCAGACTCAGGACCACACAAGCCTGCTGTTTAAGCTAGCCCAACAAAATGGTCAGTAACAAACTTGGCTACAGGTGTTCATCTTGTTTCATGTCATTGGGAACATGACCTATAACCACATAGCAATACTTTTTTTATTCTCTACCATTTTACAATGATGGCTGTCTTCTTGTGCTGTCAGTTCCTGGGTGAGGATGACAAAATCAGATAAATCAGTTTATCAATCTGGGTGGTGCCAGCTGATCCATCAAGGGCAGTGTTTACAAAATATCTTAATCACTAATCTTGAGAGTAGTTTAAAGAGGGTCAAAATCTTGTGGCATCCAGCTGAGTAACTACTAAGCCACGTTTTCTAATCTTGTGACTAGTTTCTTGGTCTGATCCCCCGGCAAGAGGGAAGTATATCTTAGGAAGGCGCTGTTATCATATTTGTTTTGGACTATAAACTGTAAACCAGGTTCCTCCCAAAGTTGGTTTGTCCTATAGCGAAGGATGGGCAAGGATAGCTTGAGGGCTGGAAACAAAATGGGGTCGGTTTAGTCAGATCTTTGATTATCACAGTCACAGTTTTGCAGTGATGATTTGAAAAGCTGCTAATCATCTCTTTGAAAATACCTCATATACTTGTGGTTAAGTCGTAACCTAACTAAAGCTTGTTGGTCTTACCTGTGAGGTTACTTTTTGTGGCATTCAAAAGCTGAAAATCCTGGAGTGACTAAGGTTGAGTAACAAGGGACTTAAAGGGATTTTCTTAAAGAGAGTGCAGCTTAATTAAAAGTGAATATCCAAGTTATAGGTATATTTAAAAGGCCTCTATGATTTTCTCTTCTTGCAGCTTGTTTTCTGGAAAACTGTTTTTTCTCTTTTCAGTAAACTGAATGATTTATCTTCATTGTTTTATCCTGCCACTCTTAATGCACACATGAGAGGCCCTAAGATAACTTCTGGTAACCTGGGTATCCTTGAGAAAAACAGAGGAGATGCCACAGACCTTGTTTAGGAGAGAGGAAAAACAAACAAACAAACAAACTCTGTTTTCCTCATGAAACCCCAGGGATTAAAAGCCAATAGTTCCCTCTCAAAATCAAAGGGTCTGCTCTGTTTTGCACTGTGAGTTTTGTGGGTATCAAATTATTTCACATTATGAGAGTGCTTTGTCGTGTAATAACTAGGGTAGGAAATAGACTTTAAGGGGTAGCTAATAGTAGTTATGAATGATAATTAACTCTTTGTGCATTTAAATCAGAGAAGCATGCTCTCAGTCACCTGAAAGATATAGAAAAATCCCCCCCACCACCCACCCCCCATTGAAAGAGATGAGACTCCCATAGGGGATGGGCTGATTACAAAATAAGCCAATTGTTTTTGGGTTGCCTTGCAATGTAATGCATGGGTGAAGCACTACCCTGTGTTCTTTCAATTTACCTCCCTCTCGTTGAGGATCCACAATTCAGTATAAAACGGCACCCTTAATTTTGGATATCTGTCTTTGCCTTCAGCAGTACCTGCTTATTAGGCCCCCAAAATGCATGCAGGCACTGCCTTTAAAGTGGAAGTGTTATTTGACTGTAGATTTAGGTTAGTTGTAAATGTGTGTTGCAAAGTTCAGGGCAATCACACAACTAAAGAAAGAAATATAATTGATATGCTGATATATGAGAGAAAATAAAATAAAATTCTTAACTAAAAATAGGGAAGGCAGAAATAAAAGAGGGAAAGGAGAAAAAAAGGAATGTTTCTTCCTAAGAAAGGGGAAAAACAGTTGCAAACATGGTAGATATGGTCCAAATATATGAATAATCACTTTTCATGTGAATTATCTAAATGTATCAATAAAAAGAATTTGTGTGAATTTTTAAAATAGATGCCACGATATTATATTTACAAGAAACAACCCATAAATATAGATAGATTAATGTAAAAAGATGGCAAAATAGATAACATGCTAACAATAATCAAAAGAGAGATTGAGTTGCTATACTAAAAACAAAGTATGATTCAAAACAAGGAAAATTACCATAGAGAGAAATCAATAATAATAAAAGAGTAAGTTCTTTTTAAAAATACCAATATTTAACATATTTGTACCTAAAAACACAATGTCAAAATACATGAGATGAAAAACTGATAGTGCTGCAAGTAAAATTATACAAGTCAACTATTATGGTTAGAAACTTTAAGACTTGTCTTTCAATAACTGGTAGATCAGCAAGGCAGAAAAAAATTAATATAAATATAGTTGACTTGAACAACGCTATTAATCAACCTATTCTAATTGACATTTATAGAGTCCTTCATCCAACAATATAAAAATGTATATCCTCAAACTTACATGAAACATTCAGTAAGATAAACAACCTTCTACACCATAAAACATAATTTAATAGATTTAAAACAATAGAAATTATAAAAAGTATATTTTCAGACCACAATGGAATTAAGTTAGACACGATAATATGAAAATAACTAGAAAAATTCAAAACTTTTCATGATTAAACAGCATACTTCTGAATAATAAAGTCAAATAGGGAGTCACAACAGAAATTTAAAACTGTGTGAATATAAAATGGGAACATATCAAAATTTGTAAGACACAGCAAATTTAGTGCTTGAAGGGAAATTTACAACATCAAATGCCTATGTTGGAAAATAGGATAGATAAAAACACAATATTCTAAGGATTCAACTTTGTAAACTAAAGAGAAATTTAAACATAATCAAGCAGCAGGAAAAAATAATAAAAACTAGAACAGAAATCAATGAAATGAAAAACAGTAGAGGAAATCAACAAAACTAAAAGCTGTTTTTTCAAATATATTAACTAAGTTAATAAACCTCTTTACATATTCCTCAAAAAATAGAGAACACAACTTATTAATATTACACATTAAGGAGGGTTCATCTCTACTGACCTTACGAAGAATGAATGAATAAAAAATATGAAGTACTTTTGTGCACAAATTTTATAACATATATGAACTGTACACAATAAACTCAAGTCATACAAGGAGAAACAGACAGTATAAATATTTTCCCACATCTATTAAAAAATTGATTCAATAGTTAATAATCTTCCAAATCAGAAAGCAGTAGGTCTAGATAGTTATACTGGTAAATTGAGATAAACATTAAAGGAAGATATTAAATCCTTTTTTTTTTTTTTTTTACAATTACCTCAAGATAATAGAAGAAAAATACGTTTAAATATCTTAAATAAGGCCAGCACTACTCTAACATTTAAACCAGATAAATACATTAGAAGAAATAAAAACTACAGGCCAATATCTTCCATGAATACAAACGCAAATATTCTAACATGGGGTTAGCAAATCAAATCCAAGTATGTATAAAAAGAATTATAGGCTGGATGCAGTTGTGTATTCCTGTAATGCACTGGTGTAGTCCTGCAATGCCAGCTACTGAGGAGGCAGAGGTGGGAGAATTGCTTGAACCCAGGGCTTAGAGACCAGCTTGTCTCAAATTTTTTAAAAATTAAAATAATTTTAAAAATTATATGTCACAACCAAGAGGGTTATACAAGAATGGTTTTAGTTTTGGGAGTCAATCAATTAATATAATCTATCCCATTATCAGGTTAAAGAAGAAAAATCATGTTATTATACCAATTGATACAGAAAAATCATTTGATAAAATTCAACACCTTTCATGATAAAAATCATCAACCTAGAAATAGAGGAGAACTTCTTCAACTTCATAAGGGACATCTAAAATACCTACAATTAGCGTCACACTAAATGCCGAGAAACCGGGGTCTTTCCCCGAGATTGCAGAAAAGGCAAGGCTATCTTTTTTTACCAACTCAATTTAAGTTCATATAGGAAATACTAGCTATTGCAATAAGATAAGAAAAAAAAAATAAAAGCTATAAGTCTTGTGAAGAAAAAAAATACAGTTGTCTTTGTGGAAGACATGATTGTCTATGTAAAAAGTAGCAATAATAAGATAGCCTCCTGGAATTTGTAAATGACTATAATGAATTATCAGGATAAAAAGTTAACATATAAAAATTAAATGCTTTTCTATATACCAACAATAAATACAATTATATTTTAAAAAATCATATATTACCATTTACACCAAAACTGTATCTTAAATACAAAGCCTGTACAGGATGTATATCAAAAAAACTATAAAACAGATGAGATAAATCAAAGATAATGTAGTAAATGGAGAGATTTTCCATATTCACAGACTGGAAGTCTCAAAATTTGAGACAGTTTTGTCCAAACTGATTTGTAGATTCAACATAGCCCCAATTAAAATCACAGCAAACTATTTTGTATATATTGACAAACTGATTATCTAGTTTACATGGAAAGGCAAAAGGCCCAGAATAGGCCACACAATAAAAAAGGAAGAAAAAAATACTTCAAAAAAAACACTATCTTACTTCAAGACTTACTCTAATGCTCCATAATCAATACAGAATGAAATTGGTGAAAGAATAGACACATAGATCAATGGAAAAGAACAGAGAGCACTTATCATAAAAATTAACTACAATGTATCATACACCTAAAACTGAAAACTATAAAACCTCTAGTAAAGGGAGAAAAATGTATGTTTTTTTTTTGTTGTTTTTTGTTTTTTGTTTTTTGTTTTTTGCTTTTGAAATGAGTTTTAAAATATAATGCCAAATGAACAATCCTTGAAAAAAAAGTATGTTAAAAATTATTAGAAGTAAAAACTTCCTCTTTGCAAAAGATACTGTTAAGAGAATAAAAATATAGGCCACAGACTGGGAGAAAATGTTTGCAAAACACATATTTAAAATGTATTGCATGCAAAACATACAAAAAATGCTCAAACCTCAGCAACAACCAACCAAATTTAAAAAGGAATAAGTAAAAGATCTTCTTTACAGACATCTCAGTAAAGAAGATTTACAGGTAGCAATTAAGCTTATGAAAAGAGACTGTATGACACATCACTACACATCTACTATAATATTCAAATCCAAAAACTGACAATATCAACTTCTGCCAGAATATACTACCTCATTGACCTCTCATTATCTTTTGGTAGGAATTGCTAAATAATGCAGCCATTGTAGGCCAGAACTTGGTATGTGTTTTAACAGAATTATGCCTTGTCTTAATATGATCTAGCAATCATACTATGTTTTATCTGATTTCAAAACTCATATCCACACACACGAAAAATTTCACATGAATGTTTATGACACCTTTATTCATAATTATATATTAAATTATATTTATTTAAATTCACAAGATATTTATAATTAAAATACTAGAAGCAAACCAAAATGTAACTTAGTAGGTGAGTGGGCACACTGTGGTACATTCATTGAATAAATTATTATTCTGCAATTAAAAAAACCCCAGCAACCTATGAAAAGTGTGCATAAATCTCATACCTAGTAAACCCATCAATAGTTGCCAGAGGTTCAGTGGAGGTAGGAGTTAGAGAGTTAAATAACAAAGCACAAAAATATTTTGTATAATCATGAAACTCTGTTGTATTATAACACAGTGGTAAATACAACATATTAAACATTTGTCAAAACTTGTAGAACTTTATGGCACAGAGTAAAACTTAACATACACAATTCTTAAAAAATATGTAAGAGACTGGATGACCATACAACGTAATGTATAATGCAGTTAAAGAATCCAAATACGTTACAAATGAAAGGAAAAACTACACCAAAGGGTGATAGGAATAAAAGACTCATCTAAGTAACTATAGAGATAGATGAAGTCTGTAAGATTAAAGTAGATGGAATGATATGTGAACAGTGTAGTTTAGTTGATAAAATTATTTTCCATGGGGATATAGGGTAACAATTCTGTAACCATTATGCATGCCTACTGGAACTGGAAAATTAAATGAATGGCAAATGGTGGGAGCCAAGTTTCTCACTCTTTGAAGTAGAATTTTACAGATAAGCAAACAATGAAAGGAGACTGGAATGATCCATATGGTGATGGATTAGAATTGAAAATAGTATATACTCATGTTTAGTTTAATATAGTTGGTTACATATGGAAATATTTGTACATGTTTGTACCAACATAGATTAATATACATACATCAAATGTTTTCTTACTGTGTCACCTTATATCACCAGATATAAGGCCTACGAACTAAAACACCGCAGTAGTAATGAGCACCTTAGCACTCAGATTTGGGTTTTTAATAACATTTTCCAGTGAAAGTGTAACTATGACCCTTGGAGAAATGTCTTATTCTAGACTTAAGACAGGGCATACACAAGGTGGACCTGGAGCATTTGTAGTACTAGAAAGTAAGGAAGTGCTCAAAAACAAAAACAAAAAATCCCAGAAACTCAGTGTTGATGGGGTGTATCAAAGGGACACAACAGCCAATTGAAAGTGCTCCCAATAGCCAAAACTAAAATGATTTCTGCAAAAAATAAATAGTATTAGATTAAACCCCAGAGTACAAAATAGCCATAAATTTATACTGATATAAACACATGATCAAATAAATAAGTGGAGAGGAGGCAAATATCCTGTGCAGAAGTTATTCCAAATAACTTAAATAGATACTCTCAATAAGGGAGATCATAATTTCCCACACTTTAGCATGGGCTGTGTGTAGTGACTTCCTTGTAACAAGTACGATAGAAAAAGGGAGGAAAAAAGAAAACCTGTGGGAAAACCTGATACTACCGCAGCCAGCTGGTCAAGGACAACATTAACAGTGACAAATCATATTGATAGTACATAGCCTTGAATATATATAATGTGATAAAATGGCACTTTGCTTCTTTGTTCTTCCTCCCAAATCCCGTATCTCCTATCAAACCATGAGAAAAACACCAAATTCCAACAGAGGGTAATTCTACAAACTACCTGATCAGTCCCATTCCAAACTCATCAAAACCAAAATCTGAGAAACTGTCACAGCCAAGAGGATCCTAAGGATAAGCCGCAATTAAATGGAATGTGGTATCCTAGTTGAGATCTTGGAACAAAATAACAAAAAGGCATTATGTAAAATAAAAAATACAATCTTTACTGAAAAACAATGTATTAATGTTGGTCCACTACTTGTAACAACAACTGTAAAACATATACCACATAATGTAATCTTTTTTTTTTTTTTTTTAAAGGGGGACGTTAGGGATAGAGTATATGTGAATTGGATAAGAAAGTATACAAGAGAGGGGCAGAGCAAGATGGTGGAAGAGAAACCTACACTGTACTCCAGCTCTGCAGGAACACCGAATTTTAACTATCGGCACACAGAAAAGCACGATCACAAGAACCAAAAAATCGGATGAGCAATCACAATACCAGATTTTAACTTTATATTGCTGAAAGAGGCATTGAGGAAGGCAGGTGAGACAGTCTGAAATCCTGAACACCGCCTCTCCTTCATCCCACAGCTGTGGCCATGCAGCATGGAGAGAGAATCTGGACACTTTGGGGAAGAAGAGCACAGCAACTTGAGGACTTTACATTAAAATTCGTGCTGCCCTATCACAGTGGAGAATAAAGCTCTACTGGGCTCTGTCAGTGTCCATGCGTGGTGGAAACATTTGGACTAGCCCTAGCCAGAGGGGGATCTCCCAGTGGCTGGAACTTGAATATCTAGGCAAGCCTCATCATCACTGGCTAAAGGGCTCTGTGATCCTAGATAAACTTGAAAGTCAGTTTAGGACACAAGAACTGCAATTCCTAGACAACTCCTAGTGCTAGGCTGGACTTAGAGCCACTGGACTTGGGTGACATGTGACTTAGGGAGACACCAGCTGGCGCGGCTAAAGAAGTGCTTGCACCACCTCACCAGCAACCTCAGGCAGCACAGCTGGCAACAATGAATCTTTTCTTCTGCTTGAGGAGAGCAAAAAGTAAAGACTATGTTTTGCATCTTGGATAGCAGCTCAGCCATCGTAGAGCAGTGCACTAGGCAGAATTGTGAAGCCCCCGTTCCAAGCCCTAGCTCCTAGGCAACATTTCTAGACATACCCTGGGCCTAAAGGAAACCTGCTGCCTTGAAGGGAAGGACCCACTCTTGGCAGGATTCACCACCTGCTGACTAGAGCCCTTGGGCTCTGTATAACCAGCAGCGATACTCAGGGAATATGCCATGAATCTTGGGCTCTGAGACATGTTGGCATCAGGGGTGACTCAGCACACTCCCAGCTGTGGTGACTGCAGTAAGAGACTCCTTCCATTTGAGAAAATCAGCAGAAAAAGCGATTTTTCTTCCAAAAAAAAAAAGACTTTGTCTTGCCCCTTAGATGCCAGTTTGTATACAGTGGGGTAGAGCAACAGGCAGGCTCTTGGGGTCCCTAAGTCCAGGCCTAGGCTCCTGGACAGCATTTCTGGACCTATCATAGGGAGCCCACTGTCCTGATGGGTGATCTCTGGCTTGGCAGCATTCACCACAAGCTGATGGAAGAGGACTTGGGCTGTAAGCAAACATCCACAATGGCCTGGCAGAACCTCCCATGGACTGGTGGTGGTGTTGGTGGTCACAGGAAGAAGCTCCTGTTCCCATGGAAAGAGGAAGGAAGAGCAGAAAGAATTTTGTATGTGGTTTGAGTGCCAGCTTAGCTGGAGTACAGTGGAACATCAGGCAAATTGCTAAAGTTTTCTTCCTAATCCCTGGTTCCCAGATAGCATCCCTGAAAACTCTTGGGTCCTGGAAGAATTCACTGGTCTGAAGGGAAGGGCCTTGAGCAAGCCTTAGTGCTATGCTGGCTTTAGGTCTGACCCAGCACAGTCCCAGTGGTGGTGGCTACAAGGGTGCTTACATCACCACACCTCGAGTTCCAGGTGGCTAAGTGCAGAGACAGAGAATGTACTTCTTTGAGAGAAAGTAAGGGAAAAGAACAAAGGTCTCTGTCTGATAATCTAGAGAACTGTTCTGTATCTTACCTAAGACCACCAAGTTTATATCTCTATGAGTCTGCAAAAACCACAGTGTTATCAGGCTTGGAATCTCAGTCCCTTTGATTACCTAGAAAGGATTCCCCAAAAGGACAGGCACAAAAAAGTCCAGACTGTGGAGGGTACAATAAATACCTAACTCCTAATGCTCAGACGCCAGTAAATATCTACATCACCACCATCCAGGAAAATATGACCTCACCAGATGAACTAAATGAGATACCAGGAACCAATCCTGGAGAAACAGAGATACATGACCTTTCAGATAAACTGTTTTGAGGAAACTCAAGAAATTCAAGATAACAGAGAGGAAATCAGAATTCTGTCAGATAAATTTAACAAAGATATTAAAATCATTAAAAAGAACTAAGCAGAAATTCTAAAGTTGAAAAATGAAATTGACATGCTGAGGAATGCATCAGTCTTTTAATAGCAGAATTGGTCAAGTGGAATTAGTGAGCCTGAAGACAGGCTATTTGAAAATATACAGTCAGAAGAGACAAAAGAAAAAACAAAACAAAACAAAACAAAAACAATAAAGCACCCCTCCTATAAGACCAAGAAAATAGCTTCAAAAGGGCAAATCTAAGTTATTAGCTTTAAAGATTGGTTAGAGAAAGAGATAGGGGTAAAAAGTTTATTCAAAGAGATAATATCAGAATTTCCCAAACCTAGAGGAAGATATCAATATTTTAGTACGAGAAGGTTAGAGAACACCAAGCAGATTTAACCCAAAGAACACTACCTCAAGGCATTTAATAATTAAACTCCAAAAATTAAGGATAAAGAAAGAAAGCAGCAAGAGGGAAGAAACAAATAACATTCAATAGAGCTCCAATACATGTGGCAGCAGACTTTTCAGAGGAAATCTTACAAGCCAGGAGGGAGTGGCATGACATATTTAAAGTGCTGAAGGAAAAACCTCTACCCTAGAATAGTATATCCAGTGAAAATATCCTTTAAGCATGAAAGACAATTAAAGGCCTTTTCAGACAAGCAAAAGATGAGGGATTTCATCAATTACAGACATGTTCTTCAAGAAATGCTAAAAGGAGTTCTTCAGTCTGAAAGGGATGTTAATGAGCAATAAAAAACAATCTGAAGGTACAAAACTTACTGGTAATAGTAAGCACACAGAATTGTATTACACTGTGAGTGTTGCATGTAAACTAATCTTAAATAGACTAAATGATGAATCAACCAAAAGTAATAATGACAACAATTTTTCAAGACATAGATAGTACAGTAATAGATAAAGAGAAACAACAAAATGCTAAAAAGCAGGGTACCAAGTTTAACTGTAGAGTTTTCATTAGTTTCTTGTTGCATGTTTGTTTATGCAATCTGTTAAGTTGCCATCAGTTTAAAAAATGGGTTATAAGATAGTATTTGCATGCTTCATGGTAACCTCAAAAAATATACAACAGATACACAAAAACTAAAAAGCAAGAAATTGAAGCATACCACCAGAAAAAAATCACCTTCACTAAAAGAAAGACAGGAAAGAAGACCACAAAACAATCATAAAACAAATAATAAAATGACCGAAGTCCCTACTTATCATAAATAACATTTAATGCAAATAGATTAAAACTCTTCTAGCAAAAGACAGAGTGGTTGAATGGTTGAAAAAAACAAGACCCAATGATCTGTTCCCTACAAGAAACAGACTATCATGATTGTAACCAGTATCAATTTGTTTGATTACCAAGACAACTTTTTGCAAGAGACATCCTGTTTTTTTAAAGATAAGCATAGTTAAAGCAGTATAGAAATTTAGTTCTGTCATGTAGGCATCCCACTGAGAAACACTTTGAGACAAGTGTGATTCTACCTGCAAAACACAGCAGGTATGTTTGAAATGTCTACTAAGATGAATTTTGCTAAAAATACACTATAAGGTTGTTGTATATACATCCTGTTTTTTCTAACAAGTTTTCCATCTCTGCTTCCAAAAATATAGGAAACTCAATGCCAGTAGAATTTGCTAAGCTAATACATGCCAATAGTCTTTAGGTATTCATCAAGTCACAGTATTAGTTTTTACTTACTATTGCTTATTCATTCATCTCTTCATGGAAAATTTTAAACATAAAGTAGGAGCATAAAGGTGACATGGTCAGATGTAGTTTTTGAAAATATTAGAGATAAGCGAATAGGTCAAGTAACTGATATTCAGGCTTTATTCATCAGGGAATGGGTTGTCATTTAAATGTTATTAGAAGCAGAGTCATACTGAAAAATCTATACTTTAGTTCTGTGCTTGCCAGGGTAGAACTCAAAAAGAGTGTGTGAAAAAGAGAAAATTAAAAAGGAGGAAATTGCTGTTACAAACTATGTTGTATACATATTATTAAGATTTTTAAAAGCTCCTTCTTTGAAACGAGGTGCCTAACTTTCCAACAATTGTAAATAATCTTAGGCTGAGCAGTGCCCTCCAGGGTAAATATGCAGCAGCCAGCATTGCAGCCTTGTGGAGGCCAAATGAGAGCAATTTATCACTTATTTACTGATCCAAGAGGTAAACAGAAGTTATAATCAATCTGACCTTTCAGTACACTTCAGGATATTAGAATTCATCCCCATAGGGAATACTCTGTATGCAGAATGCTTTTTTAAAAAACAATTATGGGGTAGAATTCCATTTAGAAAAAAAAAATGCAAAAAAAAGGGGGTGGTTAATTGTAAAGATAAATTTCTTTCAATTATTACAGCTTGCATGTGTTTTATGTGTCTGCATATATGTATGCTATAGTGTATTTCACAGATAAGTTGGTTTAACTGCCTGAAATATAAGATAATTTCATAATCAATAACAAAGTCTAACAGGAAGGGAAAATTTGTATGGCACAAGTATCCTCAAATTTTGGTATGCTCTTCCATTATAGTTACATATACACATTGAAAATATGGACAGACGAAAATACACATCATGTAAATTTTATTTTTTGCCAGATCACATCTCTTGTATTAAACCATTATTTCACACTGTTTAAGTATGATTTTGGGGGACTCTTTAAAAAACTTGTCTTCCCAACCCCATTTTAAAAAGTATTCTTTGATTCTCACAAAATAAAAAGATATCTTATGGAGGGTAAGGAATAGAATGAATCCAGGGCGGTTAATCAATATGAGGAAGGGCCAGAGGTGGAAGCATTCAAACAGTATGGAATGCAGGCCTGCCTGTGGAATAACAATGCCTGTAATATATTTGTGAGAAATAACCTTATTCAGACAATGGAGACCAGTGCAGAGCCTTGAATGTCAGACAAGGACATAAACTAAATAGGAATAGAAAATAAAGAGCTCACAAGAACTGCTCTTGGAAGGCATCATGAAGAAGTGTTAGGAAATGAGATTGAACTTGATCTTTGATCTCAACAATTCTGGGTTTGAGTTGAGTGCATTCTTCATTTCTGCTTTAAAGTTGCCTTCAGGAAGGTAAGCAGTTGAAAGACTTTTTAAAATAGGTGCATCTCAAACTTTAATGTGCACGTTAAATCTCTCGAAGATCTTAGTATAATGGATATTCTGATTCATTATTTGTCAGTGGGACCTGAAATTCTAAATAACTAACAATGTCTTAAGCCAACACCCTTGAACTACATATTGATCAATAAGGCTTTAGAAAATGCATTTCCTTCTCAGGAATCTAGTAAAGAAGTGAGAAATATAGCCAAAGCCCAGATCATCAAATCATTTCTCAAAATTAAAAAAAAAAAAAAAGTAAGGCCAGGCATGGTGGCTCACGCTTGTGATTACAGCACTTTGGGAGGCCACGGTGGGTGGATCACTTGAGGCTAGGAGTACAAGACCAGCCTGGCCAACATGAACAAATTCTGTCTGTACTAAAAATACAAAAATTAGCTGGGCATGGTGGCATACACCTGTAATCTCAGCTACTTAGGTGACTGAGACATGAGAATTGCTTGAACCTGGGAGGCAGAGGCTGTAGTGAGCCAAGATCCCACGACTTCACTCCAACCTGGGTCACAGAGCAAGACTCTGCCTCAAAACAAACAAAAAAAGTAATTGCAAATCTATTTAAATATTTATTCACCTTCAGTTTATTCAAAGAGAAGGAGAATTAATATTGATAGATAACATAGTCTACTAGTGACCATAAACACACTCTATTTCCTACATAATATACACAACCCTATGAAGGTTTACTTACTTTAATGGTGAAGAAATTGGAGACTCAGTCATTAATATTCTGACAACAGAAAAGGCAACTGAGGGATATCTATCAGGAGAATCTTACTGGTCCCTTTGACTCACATCATTTTTATGCCATACTCAAGTGTCCACAATAACCAGTTTCTGCTCAGAGCATGCACTGCAGATGAAAGGTGAACTGAGAATCTGGGAAAGAGAAACATTTGTTTAATTTTTTTTTTCCCGAAGCAGAGTCTTGCTCTGTCGCCCAGGCTGGAGTGCAATGGTGCGATCTTGGCTCTCTGCAACCTCCACCTCCTGGATTCAAGTGATTCTCCTGCCTCAGCCTCCTGAGCAGCTGGGATTACAGGCACATGCCACCACGCCTGCCTAATTTCTGTATTTCCAGTAGAGATGGGGTTTCACCATGTTGTTCAGGCTGGTCTTGAACTCCTGACCTTGTGATCCACCTGCCTCGGCCTCCCAAAGTGCTGAGATTACCGGTCACCATGTCTGGCCCAAAAAGGAACATGTTTTAAACTTCAGAGCTAGGCCACATTTAGAATCAACCTGTTAGTTAGGACTGTAACATTCCATATCCCTATTCTGAGTTCCTTAAATGTTCTTTCAAATGGGAAGAGTAGAGTTTGCTGAGCAATAGAATATTGTCATTTAAGATGTATTTACAGATGTAAATCTTGTAATTAATCATGCAGTATGCCATGAATCCGTCCCCCCTATATAACATAGTAAAGACAGAAAATAGAGTCAAATGCTAGGAATGTAAGTTTCTTTGTTTGCCACTATCACAAGCCATGTTGAAGTCATTGTGGTCTTTTTAAAATTTCTCCATTGTTCCTAACACCTTCCTGGCCTTGGGCCTTTGCTCACTCTTCTTTGTTCTGGAAGGTTCTCATCTTCTTGCCTACTATCACTTTCGTTAGCTTAAATATTTAATATATAGTTTTTCTCATTCATCAGAACTCAGCTATCGTTTTACTTTCTTAAGAAAGTCATTCTTGGTTCTTTATGCTAAAAAGGGTCATAATGATATCTTCTAGTTTAGACTTACAGGTTTTTCAGTTACAAAAGGGAGTTGATTCCTTATAAATTTACTAAATTATCTTCTAATATGAGTAAAAGTATCCCCTTGAGTCTCAGGTTTTTTTGATTGTTGTTTTTTGTTTTTTGTTTTTTTTTTTTAAATACATCTGTTTTAATATATAAATAGCCTTCAGAACAATGGTTATTAATTAGTGGTACACAGTCCAAATGTACTGTGTATACGTATTTGTTGGGCAGCTTACACAGTGTTAAAAAAAAAAAAGTAGTTGCCAACTATGTAAATAACTGAAGACTTCACATAAAAAATAATTATTTTTCTCTCTAGAATTTCAGAAGATCTGGCATATCTAGAATTCACTTTGCTCAATGACAGTAATCAACTAGAAATATGTCGCTTCTGTGCAATTTTGGATAGGACATTTTTAAGAATATATTTCTTAGTCACCACTACTCCTGGTTGGTTTCATATCCAACTTTCTTCTCACATTTACTTTTACTCCCTGGCCAGTGTAGGTATTTTCATCCTTGGAAGTTTATACCTGAAATCATTATCTACCACTAACACTCCTAGACTAGTGCTTCTCAATCTTTAATGTACATTTGAAACCCAAGGGATCTTATTAAAATGCAGATTCTGATTCAGTAGGTGGGTGCAGAGAGTTCTGAGAATCTGGAGTTCTCACAAGCTCCCAGTTGATGCAGAAGCTATTGCTATGTGGATCACACATTGAATACAAAGGCTGAAATACATGTACCTAGGTAAAAACGTCCACATGGAATCACTGATAGGAAAGGTTAATTCTGGTACAAGGCAAGATAATGACATTGGGTCTCTGGCTCCCTGTCCAGACTAAGGGAGATTGATTTGAAGAATGCATTGGATTAAGGAACCCAGAGCGGTGTGAATGGAATCATGAAGTGAATGGTATGGGAGGGAAGCTATGCTTTTAGGCATTGATGGTAGATAGTCTAGTCCACAGGTTTATATCCTGTGTAGACAATAGATTGAGGGCATTAAGAGGTCTGGGTTTTTCAGAAAGCTATAGAATCCATGCCACAGGTCGCTGGATCTAGTAAATTGTGCCTCAAATTGTATAACTAGATTCCATATAGAGAAATAGAGAAAGTAGATGAATGTATTTTCTCTATTTATCTCACAGGTTATTTGATAATTTGGAATTATTAATGTTTTGGTTACTGTTTTATATTGTAAATAATCTTGAGTCTAGTTAGCAGTGGTATGGTTTAGCTTCCACATTTTGAGAAACCACTATAAAAGATCACATTTGTGGTGGTTACTCCTCATGTCCTGTCATGGAATGGAGTGTGGTGTGTGGGGGAGTCGGGGGTGGACATTTGTAGTAGGGTATGTACTATTGGTGGGAAAGCCACAGGCGATTACCCTATTGTGAAAACAAAATACTCCCTGAAGGACCCCCTTTCCAGTCTCTCCACCTCATTTGTTTGTTGCCTAAGGGATTTACATAAGAGAAAATTGGGAAACAATATATCCAGAAGATAGTTTAGTAATGGTGATAGATGGAAAACGGACAGGGGAAAATAAGGAAGAACAAATGGCTGCATGTAAGATGAGAATGAACTGTTGTGATTAGTAGAGCATTAGGGCAGAGATGTCTAATGTCCATTATTAAACATGTTTCAGAGAATAATCGATGCCCTCGCTTTGCACTTCAGAGGACTTTAGTAGATTTAACCTAGCTCTTCAATGCTTAAAATTAGAGTAGTTTTTCTTTGTATTATAATTAGGCCATGATGGGACTTAAAAGAGAAGCAATACAGTATGATTTTATTAATTTTACATAAAAACATATTTTCATGTATTTCAAATGTAAAATACATTAGTCACTAATCCAGGTGAGTGATTTTTTTTTCATAACTCTGACAGGATTATTTAATAACTAATTATTTCCTGCAAACTGGGGTATTATGTTAAAATTTGTAAAACAGATTTTGCTTAAAGCGTAGAGACCTTTGGTCTCAAGATATACATGGTATTATTACCACCACAGGAGATTGTTTATGCCTGATATTGACAAAGCTAATCTCAAAGTGTCATGAAATTTAAGAGCTGATGTTCATTTTGCTATGTAGAGTAATATTAAGTATTTCATTTCATACTGGAAGTGTTTACAGATAACATGAAATCAGTTTATAATTGCTCTAAATAATACAACATGTAGAAAGTGATCTATTTCTGAAATACAAAAAGATGAAAAGCAAGAAATCTGGAAACTCAATGTGCAGATTCCAGACAGATCAATGTTAAGGTTTATTGATAATGAGAGAAAAACAAATACATATGTGTATACACTCACAATGTTTAAAAGAGAAACAGCTAGAAAGTTAAAATAGGGTAAAATAGTAGTGCAATATTACATTTGTATTCCATGTATCCTTCTCTAGAAAATTATGAACAGAGATTTCAAGAATACTGAAGGGAAGTTTACCTCAGTAATTGCTAGAATATCTAATGGACTATTTCCTGCTATACCTACATGCCCCATCCTTATTCACTTTCTCTGTTGGTGTCTTTACCTCTTCTTCCAAGTCCATTAGTGACCTTTACCTACAAGTTTGCGTAGAAATCAGCCTTGACAGAGACAAGAAGTGTAATACAGCCTCCTCAGCCTCTCATTGCATAGAATTTAGAACTCAGTTAGGTATCCTGTTTGTTGGGAGCCTGGTACATAGTAAACAATCAAATAAATATTTCTTGAAAGAATAAATGAATAAATGAACTTTTATAGCATCATTTTATTATTGAGTACCCTTTGCCGAAGATTAGATATGAAGTCTTCTGATGCCCTGGAATTAAGTTCTGCATACTATATTGCTCCCAAATCAAGTTTGTTCTCTTGCTTAGATGTAGATAAGACTCATGATCCAGATACATCACGACCAATTGCTCTCTCAATACAAGATAGCAACTGCTGAATAAATCTCCTAATCTTTTTTTAGATTTTGTACTTCTTTTTTTTACCCTTACAGTCATCACCACAAGCTTAATCTATTACATTTTTTTCCCCAAAACATAATGGTAAGGATGCGTTTTTGCATTCAGATCTATACTAGAAAGCTAGTCATCCAGTCTTACTAATAAGCCAAAAACCTAGGAGGAGTGGGCAAAGTACATTACATCAGAAAATCCACAGATCCACATTTGAAGTCTAGAATTGTTCTACTAAAAATAAATTATAAAAATTAGCTGGGTGGAGTGGCGGGTGCCTGTAATCCCAGCTACTCTACAGGCTGAGGCAGGAGAATAACTTGAACCTGGGAGGCGGAGGTTTCAGTGAGCTGAGATGGTGCCATTGCATTCCAGCCTGGGCAACAAGAGTGAAACTCTGCCTCAAAAAAAAAAAAAAAAAAGGTGTATGGTTCTTTGTCATTTGTTTGGTAGAGACTGACTAGTCTCTTTCCGGAATATTCAAACTCTTTGGGATGACTCTTAATGTCTCCTACAAAAGACAGGCCAATGTTCCCATCATTGCCATTTATTCAATGATCATTTATTTTCCAGCTTGTCCACCCTCTCAGTTTTAGTGTTATCACTGTTGAGTAAATTGTCCTAAGGCATCAATCTGTCATTCTCCAAAGACAACTCAACTCTCTCAGAACTTTATAGCACATAGGTGTAGCATTCAAGAATGTAATTTGCAAAATGACATCCTGGGAACCTAAAATCTTTGATTCTTTCACATGATAAGTCATTTCTCTGAAATGGTTATGTCATCATTGCACTGTGGCAGAAGGCCAAGGGTAGGTCATTTTAGCTAGTTGAAGTCATTGGCAAGTGTGCTCACAATTCCTAGCCCTGGTGAGATTCATTCCAGTGATGAAGTAAATCTTCATTTGGCAAAATAAAGATATCATGTCCCATTAAGTAGAATTTATTAAAATAGTCAAATATTCTCTGCAAAGTTCTATAAGGAAAAAAACAATTTTGTTCAATATCCAAATAAATTACCATAGAATATAAAATATTGAATGAATAATTCATTCATTAAATCATTTATGCTCCAAACTAAACTTATAATGTGGCATAGCACTGCATTTGTTATAAAAGGAAAAGGTTAATGAATTAATAATAAGATTGCTTGTCAGAATTAATTGAGATATTTGGAGGAATATTTAGAAAGAAATAAAAAATAATTTCTATGAAAATAAGTATGCATCAGTGAGGATATATGGTCCAGAATTTTTGAATATCTGCTTAATGGGGTATTTGGAAGAATCAAGTTATAAGATGGGAGACAGAGCGGAAGACATACTCGGAGAGACAATGACATTTGCCAAGGCCTATAATCCCACTAGGCTAGTGAGAGTATGAGGGGGAGAGAGTGGGAAAATGAGAGACTTCTAGTCTACTTAGACATCTTCTATTCCAACTACTAGAAAACATGAATAATCTCAATTAAAGGTGGTACAGAAAACTTCACTTGGTTGGAAGTTAGATCTTGATAAGTCTGTGCCACTTACCATTTGAGAAAGTTGTTTCACCTTCATGAATTTCAGTTTTCTAGTGTTTAAAATAGTGATACGTTGTAATGAGGATCAAATAAGATGATACATGTAGAACTCTGTGTCTGCAACAGATCCCAGGGAAATGTTAGAATCCTGCCTAAGTCCCTCTTAATTTAGAGGGGTTGCTATTGTTATTTAATTCTGAGACAACAATCACCACACAGCCTACCAAAAGATTCCTATCCATTTATCTCCTAGAAACCAAATATATAGAATTGTGAGCTGAGGTCATCCTGGGAATATTTCTCATCCTTGTACCTAGTACAACAACTTCTTTTTTTTTTTTTTTTTTTTTGAGACGGAGTGTTGCTCTGTTGCCCAGGCTGGAGTGCTGTGGCGCAATCTCGGCTCACTGCAAGCTCTGGTTCCCGGGTTCACACCATTCTCCCTCCTCAGCCTCCCAAGAAGCTGGGACTACAGGCACCCACCACCATGCCCGGCTAATTTTTTGTATTTTTTTTAGTAGAGACAGGGTTTCACCATGTTAGCCAGATGGTCTCGATCTCCTGACCTCGTGATCCACCCGCCTCAGTCTCCCAAAGTGCTGGGATTACAGGCGTGAGCCACCGTGCCCAGGAATAACTTCTAATTATATCTTTATGAATCTAGATTTTCTTACGTTTTCTGTATTTGTATTGGAATTAAGGATGTGAGAAGACTTTGGAAACTGCAAAAGAAAAAAGTCAATTATTACTAACCATGTCTACATGTAAAAATTTAATTTATTGTTCATTGTAATTTTTCCAATAATTTTGATTTTTTAAATTGTGTTAAATATTATTTAATTACTGATTTTGGGGGTACCTTTTTAAATCATGTGGCTGAGGCAAGTATCTTACTTGTCTTACCCTAGTCCTGGGTCTGTAGGAGGTATTTTTAGATGTTGATTGAGCAATTTTGTTTTTGTGTCACCTTACAATAGAATTCAGGGTGAGCTTCATCATAATGTATTATGTCAAACAAAAAAGAAAATTGATGTGAAAAAGAATCAGCAGCAGAGGGGGCATGAGATTACTCCAACCAAGGAGATGGGATTTCTTGACGGCTCTCCCTCCAATTTCATTATCATAGACGTGGCTCCCTTGTGGCCTGTGTGGTCCAGTGCTCAAAGGCCTCTTCAAGGTATTTGGCATGCAGTCAGCATCACTGGAAAACTAGGCATTTCTCTTTTTGTTAGTGATGCCTCTGTTATTAATGCTTTTCTAATGATAAATTATGATTCATTGAGTACATATAGCATGCTGGACATTGGAATATGTATTTTCATTTCTCCACCAGTTTTAGTTCTTCTTAAGGAGCCAATAGAAAGTTTTTATTAACATGCTACAGATGATGAATCTGAAACTGAGAGACATTAGCCAATCTGTTGAAATCCTGTTCTTAGAATTAAGTTTCAAATATGGCAGCCTTTCTCAAGAGAAAAGAACATGAAAGAGATAAGATGAATTAAAGTTGGGACTCTGAACTCTGGAAATAAATATAAATTAGTCTACAGATTACCATGCCTATAGTTGAAAGATTTTTATGATCAGCATAATGTCAGAAATAATATCCTGATTGGAGTTATATAGAATTGAAAGAAAAAATCAACAAAGCTCCAACAACACACACACACACATGCAAAAATCAAAGTATCATCCCTAGAAATACAGAAAAGATATGAAGCTAGGTTATTACTGTGGAAATGAAAGAAAGGACCAGGCTCTGGGAAAATTTCCGCAGTTCATATTGGCAGAGTTTGGAGTACAGAATACAATACTATGATTAGTCTAGAAAAATAAGATAGAAGTTATGAATCAAGTAGAATTTGGTAAGCACTCAGCTGACTAAAAGCCACATTGGGAGAAGGGCATAACTAGTGGATAAAAGTAAGCAGCAAACCATCCTAGTTTACCCGGGACTAACAAAGTTATCCCAGACATAATCACATAGGGCTAAAACAAGGACAATGCCAGGAAAGTTGTACAGTCCCAGGAAAGCCAAGATAGTTTGTCACTACACAGTGAACTAGAAGTTCATAGTCTAAGCAATCAATACTCAGAATGGCCTAACTGGATGAGGCAAGCAAAGTCAAGTGGTGAGTATGCTAACTTAGAGATGGAAGGTAGACAAGTCAGGTGGTAAGATGAGCTAGATTCAGAAATATAAGTGTAGGCAAGAGAGTCAAAGTTCTCAGTTAGACAACAATCTGCGAGGCTAACGGATTGAATAATGCATGTGCAAAGAGTTGCAAAGTAAATGATAATACATTTCATAACTGAAAAATGAAACAAGTATTATGGGGAGTTAGAGGGTAGAAAATTGCCAGTTGCAGTGAAATGAGTGAGGAGGGATTGAAATTGATATTTTAAGCATGATTGATTTGTCATTAAGCATATTTGGAAGAAAGCAGATGGAAGATGTGATATCAGAAGGGGCAGGAGATGTACAGTGTAACACACAAGTTGTATACCTGGTATGCCCTATCGTTTGAATGGAATTTGGAGCTGAAATGGTGTTGTAGAAAACTGCATCCAGAATTAACATTAGGATTGGTCTTTAATATCAAGGTAAACATTTTAGATTGTATTCACCAAATATCAGTGAACCAACCACTTAAAATCTTATTAGGAAAATGGGCAATGAAGCTGAACTGTGCTTTAGAGAAATTGCCCAGACAATGGTGAGCTTTGGAATAATGAATCACTGGATAGGTGGATTCCTGCAAGGTGTAATGATAACTGTCCAGAAATAGTAGGAGACAAAAGCTTGAGAAAATGAGAGGAGGATGGAAAGAATAGGGTAGTGAAAAGATGAGAATTCAAGGCAGTGTGGCAAAGTGGGATAAGCTCAGGGTTTAGAGATAGACAGACGTCAGGTGATTCCTCTGATCCTTGGCTTAATGGCAATATGAACACAGGAAGAAATCTCAACTCTTCCAAGCCTCAGATTCTCAGCTGCAAAATGAGAATAATAGTACCTACATCAGAAGCCTGCTTTAAATTATCAAATATGACAACCGATATAATATCCATATTACAATGCCCGTCACCTAGACCTTCAGTAAATGGTGACTATAATCCCTTTATTTAACAGAAATTGGCAACTGGTTGCAGATGGGAGTCAAAGTAAAGTATCAAAATATTGTCACAATTTTATATCAGAGTTATGCAAGGGTTTTCCAAAAGTTAATGAGATGGCTATTAGGTTTCTCCCTCTGAAGTTATAAATAATTTATCTGCCTTCAAGCCTCATTTTTGCCGAGTTCTGGTCCTGTAAACTTGAAAATTCACCCAAATTTCTCTTGCAATTATATTTGAGGGGGAGAAGAGATGTACAAGCACACACACAATTATATATCATTTACTAGTTGTCAAATTGCCTACAGAATGCTTACATTCTTAAAAGTTTCTTTAGGATTGGATTTTAGTGTTCGGCATGCCAAAGAAACACATGGATTTTCCTTTAGAGAAATTGATTCGGTTATTTCCAACATGAAATAGATAGGGTTAGAATCAAGCACACTGAACATAAATTTAGGAGCTGCTCAGATAAGAAAGATTGTGCTGTGGAATAGATATTCTCATGGGCCGGTTCACAGGCATTGCAGAACTTGAGCAGCAATGAGTAGGATTTGTTTCATGGGATTCTTAAAAAGAAATCTGGAACAGTTTTTGGACTACTCCAACCTGTTCCATTAGAGTACAAGTGCCTTGTTCTGTGATAAAACCCCCTGGAGTATCTTCCTTTTCCAAATTCATGAGCTGATTCTTCTTACTGCTTGAAGATCTTGATGATTGGAATTTGCATATTAAGGTGTAAAGTGGGACCAAGAGTTTTCTAGGAGCAGCCACCTGGCACCAAGTTATAAAAATGTCTTGAATGACGGCAACTTAAAAGACCTAATGATCCAGCCTAAATGGAAAATAAACGTAAACGTAGTACAGAATCATTCCCAAGAAATTTTGGCATTAAAAGAAGTTCATTTTGTATGCTACATTGGTCCTCTCTGGAGATTATCTTTTTTTAAAAAAAGGCAAACTGAGGATATTGTATGTCCCTCACGCAGCCCATCGTAAGATTTGAGAATACCAGTGCTCACATTGGAATTTCCATAATGACTAGAAAATATATGTCCATATGGCTTGGGAATGTCCCTCAGCCAATAACTCTTAAAAGGAAATTGTAAGTGCACTAAGGGGCATCATTAACAATGATATTCTCTTAACCTTACAGCAATGTATTTCAGTTTATGGAACTTATACCGACATTTACAGACCTTTGGGGAAAGTACTGAATGTGGGTTTAATCACCATGGTTAGATATGTGACTGTCCAGGCCTGGGAAAACTCTTTGAAAGCATGCTCCTTCTTTCAGTTTCAACAGGTGTTAGAAGAATAGATCTGTCTAGAATATTCATGCCCCTGTATGCATGCCTAGATCTATCTAGTGAAGAATATGAAAGGTGCTGCTGTAAGAATTCATTGCCAATATGAGTATATTAAGGAAACCAAATTGTTGGTTGCTAGCATAAAATCAGTTATGCTTTGTTAGAGAAAGGTGAATCAACAAAACAATTGCGAAGACATTCACAGCACTGTAGGCACTTACTGGTTTAAACAGCTCAAGCTAACACATTTTTATTAGAGGTAGATATGATTCAATAATTTGCTGCTAAGTAACATTTTCTTCCCTCCCTCTGTGTATGAAACTGTTGCCTTAGCAACACAAGTGCCCAGATGACTCATGCATATTGTTTTGTCTTTTCTTCTGCTTTGATCTGCTTTCTAATGTGTGAAGTTTTAAAAAAAAACTTTAAAAGACTTTTAAAAAGTGCTTTGGGAATGTTAATCAAGAAAATAAACTAGGAAAAGGGAGTTTTTGACATTATTTTTCTCCACTGTTGGGCATTTGGTCATGTCATCAATGCAGTCAGGTGTATCCTCTCTGCTACATCCCATGTCCATTCCTCAATGCTTAGTTTAAGTGGCTCCTTGGTGAAGTTTCCCGGACACCATATTGATTTAAATTTCTGCTGCTCCAAAGTTTTGTAACAATTCATATTTGTACCATTTACTTGGCTGCCTTGTTCTGTGGTTATTGTTTTTTGTATGATAAGGCTGAATTGTTAAGGATATGATAGAAACAAGAAAAGTTTGTAGTCATATCACAAAGGAATAAAACCTGACTCAGTAGGTGCAAAACTTGCTCTATGCTTGGAGGATAAGGAACAGTTATCCCAGGAGGAAACAAGCCATTATTGCTTGTGAATATTACTCATTACGTAAGTAAAAGATTATCATTTTCATAATTCTCCTTGCTAGCTGACAGAAATGGGTTCTGAATTATGTAGGTACATATTTCTAAAATAATTTTAGCAGAGGTTATTTCTAGAAATAACTTACGGAGAATGAATTTTACCTATGCTTGATACTTACATAGATTAAATTAACTAATTGCCTGTACATACACTATATAGACCCTACACTTAATAAAGATATAAGATGGATAAATACAGTTTTCAGCCCAGCTATATACGCTCTCCCTTTCAGTGATCACATCTCCACAAAGCTGTTGTAGTACTTTCAATGCTTTTCAGTATGACAACTTCCTATGCATTTTCTCATCAGCAGCATCTCATGCTAACCATGTTTTTTACTTCCTGTGCCTGTTCAATGACTGCATCATCCCCAGAGTTGCTAATTTTCCCATGGCAGTATGCTGTTTGCTGATAATGCTCAGTGCATTATATCTCAGATATTACACTTTTATATTTAATAAATATCTAAAAGCACGACTGTAAGGTGTGTTTGACATACACCAAAAGGACATTTTGTACAATATAATTTGATGTGTATCAAATTATACAAGGTAAGCAGCCTTCTGTGTCACCAAGCTATTCTCTTTGCCTGGCCTCATATCACAACTAATAAAATATCAGCTGTTTAAGGCCAATTCTTCTTAGGAGGATGAAAATTTGCATTTTTCTGTCTTTTTTCCCCCCAGAAAGAATTGCTCCTCTCACATGAACTATAAAAGGTGTTTTTCTTCTCTGGAGACTGCAATACCACTTGGGATTATGATTTAGGATGCATTGCAAATTCCCTTTTTTATAATAGATGGAATCAGTGAGGGCTTTTTAATACGCTTCCTTTCCTCATTAGTAAATCGAATTGTGTGATGGTGTTACAGACATTATACTGATCTAGATTGCACATCTTTGCAATTCAGGACCCTTGTGATTCATAAATCTTACATGAATCTATTCTAATGATATTTATTAAAAAAACACAAACATTTTGCATAAGTCAGTGTAAGCAGACATTTTTGTAGAAATTACTTAAAAATTTAAAAGGTGGGGGTGGGAGAATGCTATTAAGTCGCTTCAGAATGTTTGAGAATGATTTCCTTGTTCAATTGGTAAACTATCTCCCCAGTGCTCATTTTTGGTATAAGAAAAATCCATAAAATTATTACTGGGGTTCTCTTCTGTTACCTTTCATAAGTTCCTGTATACTTTATTTTTCTTCTGTTTCCTGAGGAATATGAACTTTAGATCTTTAGAAGTATACAGTCACTCAAGCTACCTGTCCTTGATTCCCTACACTCACTCCTAGGAATGTGTTTATACGCCAAATATGATGCCACTCCGTCTCACAGAAGACAGGATGTTGTAACTTTGTGGTATAACCCCACCCTTAATGTTCCCAAGTATGAAGGAGGTGCCACTGGTAAGAGGACGGATTAGATAAAGTGTTGAGACATCTGACCAGAGGAATTATCTGGGCACAACATTAAATGTTGTGGCTAGAAGGTCAGCTCCTTTCTCAGGTTCTTTCAACTCTTTTAGTTGATGGAGTAGGAAGACTTAGTTAATGGCTCGTACATCTTTAACATCTTTCTATCCACTACTTACAAACTCTTCATTTTACAGTTTCTTTATTCTTAAAGAAGGGATAATAAACCTCAAGCAGTTGTTATGATCAAATGTGGCCTTATACAGGCATAAATCACTCAAAAAACAGTCACTCTCATATGATAAATTCTCAAATTCTATTACCCATTAATGCTATCATAATTATTTTCTGTTAAAAGGAATAGTAAACTCCAGACTCAGAATCTTAGGCTGGCAGGCATTAATACCTTGGTAGAATTCAAAACCTTGCTCTACTTTCAGTTTATTTTATAGCTTCCTACTATTAAAACATGTTTCTGTTTGTGGATATGCTACAGTGTTTATAAATTATTCAAGTACAAAAAAGTGTCAGTTACAGAAAATATTCGTCATATTTTAATTCATGCACCAATATAATCAAATCTGACAAAAAATCAGGTGAATGACCCACTCTTGGGACTACTGTTTTGTTGTTGCACACACCTGCATGCCACACTCCTGCCTCTCTTAATCACGCTGCTTTCCTGTCTAAAACATCCTGTCTGCCCTCACAATTTGGGTCATTTTCTCCAGGAAACCATCCCAAAGTACCCTGACCTATAATGGTCTTCATATATATATATATGTGTGTGTGTATGTGTGTGTGTGTATATATATATATATGTGAATGAAATCAATTATTTTAAAAGGGCTTTGCAGTCAAACAACACCATAGTCAATCCTGACTCTGCCATTTGCTGGATACATGACTCCGACACAGGTCCTTTACTTCACAATTTCATCATCGTTACTATGAACAAATTGCAAGTAATGACTACTGGTATGTTAGTGTGAGGATTAAATAACGTAAAAATATATGAGACAATTGGAATAGCTCCTCAAACTCAATAAAAGTTCAGGGTGTATGAAGCTATACTTGTATTTTAGTAAAACATCTGTTTTTATTATTTCTTCTTTCTTCCCTTCCTTCCCTTTCACAACTACTCTTTGAGTACCTTCTTAGGCGAGGACCTTTTCTAACTACCACTGTATATGACTGTAATAAAGACAGGTCTTGTCTCTCTCCTGAAAACTGTATTTACTCATTTAATTTTTGTTTATTGAAGTTTTAATTTATATCTCCTTTAAAAGATTTTGAGCTTGCTTACAATAAGGGAAATTTAGAATAAGACCACTTAAATGTAAATGTTAAGTTCAAATATTATATAGAGGGAATGGGATGTAAATATGCCAAATGCTTTGGGTAATAGAGTTACTGTAATTGAACATAAATTTAGTTGTGCAGTCTTGGCAGCCAGGGTTTAAGGGGGATTGTGACAGGTTATAAGGAGACTGATGAGTATTTTCAAAGTTTGGCTACATCTGACTCTACTCCCTGAAGGCTTAAAGTTGCCTTCAACAAGCTGGATCAAGGATAGTTAAGCTATAAATCTATTTTCCTAAGTGTTTTCTGTTGGGGAATATTTGTCAGATAAGCATGGTACAATTTCATTAAACATGACTAAGTCAGGCTACATATTTTGCAAGACAATTTTCCAGTTTACCACTATTTTTGTGTTTTTCTAAATGAAACATTCAATTATAAATTGGAATTTGATATATAGCCCACCAAGTGACCAAACTGAATGCATAATGCAGTGTTTGGAGCTAAGGGATTATTTTTGGAGAGCTGATATATCAACAAACTAATTCAGTGGATTTGTTTAGTATTTTATAGTTTAAAAAATGCCATGGAATATATTATCACTTTTAGAAATACAGATAAAATATATGAGAAGGAGCTCTGGGCTTGAAGTTAGATGATTTGCATTCCATTCTGTCCACCATGACTTTATGATGGCTTCAGCCACTTCCAGTAACTTTTCCTTTCTCATTGATGCCTTAACAGTGATTCTGAAGATAGGCATCTCCAGGCTAGCAAAAACTTTGATTTTTTAGTTCTTTCATAATTTTTTATACATAAAAATGCTGGTATAAACCATTACAAAAAGGAAACAATTAAGTTAGTAGCCAACCATAAAATGACACAAAATGTGTCTTATTTCCCTGAGATTCTTTTCAGTCAGTGCAGATAGTGTTTGGGAATCCTTTCTTCATCTTCTGCCTTTCTTTGCCCACCTCCTCTGGAACCTCTACCCCTCTGCACTCCTTGCTTTACTCTGGAGGCAAGTGAAAAACTTGTATAAAGTTTTATGTTTGTTGTTTCTTTTTTTTTCTTTTTTAAACAAAACAAAACAAAACAACAACCAACCAACTCTGGTCTTTTAGATGATATTGATTATTTCTTTTTCTATAACTTCAATGTCTTAATTTATTAAAATGTTTCTATCTGGTTTTGCTGTATCACCCGTGATAACTTCCCTTCCTCCTCAAAATTAAAGGAGGAAAATCAAATAATAACAATGGGGAAAGATATGCATATGACCCCAAAAGTGGGAGAGACCTTGGACTAAGAACTAAGGCTACTGTAAAGTGGTCTCTTCTTGGAGATCTACAAACAGCTGTTCAACGAAATAAAAGAGGACACAAATAAATGGAAGAACATTCCATGCTCATGGATAGAAAGAATCAATATCATGAAAATGGCCATACTGCCCAAGGTAATTTATAGATTCAATGCCATCCCCATCAAGCTACCAATAACTTTCTTCACAGAATTGGGAAAAAAACTACTTTAAAGTTCATATGGAACCAAAAAAGAGCCCACATTGCCACAAGAAGCCTAAGCCAAAAGAACAAAGCTGGAGGCATCATGCTACCTGACTTCAAACTATACTATAAGGCTACAGTAACCAAAACAGCATGGTACTGGTACCGAAACAGAGATATAGACCAATGGAACAGAACAGAGCCCTCAGAAATAACACCACACTTCTATAACCATCTGATCTTTGACACACCTGACAAAAAACAAGAAATGGGGAAAGGATTCCCTATTTAATAAACGGTGCTGTGAAAACTGGCTAGCCATATGTAGAAAGCTGAAACTGGATCCCTTCCTTAAATCTTATACAAAAATTAATTCAAGGTGGACTAAAGACTTAAATGTTAGACCTAAAACCATAAAAACCCTAGAAGAAAACCTAGGCAATGCCATTCAGGACATAGGCATGGTGAAGGACTTCATAACTATAACACCAAAAGCAATGGCAACAAAAGCCAAAATAGACAAATGGGATCTAATTAAACTAAAGAGCTTCTGCACAGCAAAATAAACTACCATCAGAGTGAACAGGCAACCTACAGAACGGGAGAAAATCTTTGCAATCTACTCATCAGACAAAGGGCTAATATCCAGAATCCACAAAGAACTCAAACAAATTTACAAGAAAAAAAAAAAACCCCATCAAACAGTGGGTGAAGGATATGAACACATACTTCTCAAAAGAAGACATCTATGCAGCCAACAGACACATGAAAAAATGCTCTTCATCACTGGTCATCAGAGAAATGCAAATCAAAACCACAATGAGATATCATTTCATGCCAATTAGAATGGCAATCATTAAAAAATCAGGAAACAACAGATGCTGTAGAGGATGTGGAGAAATAGGAATGCTTCTACACCATTGGTGGGAGTGTAAATTAATTCAACCATTGTGGAAGACAGTGTGGCGATTCCTCAAGGATCTAGAACTAGAAATACCATTTGACCCAGAAATCCCATTACTGGGTATATACCCAAAGGTTATAAATCATGCTACTATAAAGACACATGCACATGTATGTTTATTGTGTCACTATTCACACTAGCAAAGACTTGGAACCAACCCAAATGTCCATCAATTATAGACTTAGATTAAGAAAATGTGGCACATATACACCATGGAATACTATGCAGCCATAAAAAAGGATGGGTTTATGTCCCCTGCAGGGACATAGATGAAGCTGGAAACCATCATTCTCAGCAAACTATCACAAGTACAGAAACCCAAACACTGGATGTTCTCATTCATAGGTGGGAATTGAACAATGAGGTCACTGGGGCCAGATTTTCTCACAAAATATACTCAAATAATTTGAGAAGTCAATTTAAGGAAGTTAAAAAGTTTTTATTTTTATCTTTGAAATTTGCTTTTCAGTGGTCAATAACTAAACTTATAACTTTCGACTATCTGTTCCTATATTATGCTCTTCTGACTCCACAAACTTCAAAATCTTTGAAAAACTGACTTTACCACTTTCCTTGATAACCTCAAGATTGCACTCAAAGTTTAAAAGCCTTCTGAGCCTGCGATATTTCCTTCTAGGCAGGAGTTCTGAAGAAGAAAACATACTGATCTCAAAAACTAATAGGGCTATATCTGCATGATGCCAAAATAATAGATTGATTTGATTAATATTGGTGAAGAGCCTGCCAACCTGGGTTTTAGTGTCATATGAAACCCAGGGAAATATTAATAATAAATATCTAGAGGGTAAGACTTACAGGAAAATATGGCAGTTCCATCAATTATTTGAAAAACTGTCAAGTATGAGGATTTGACTTGTTCTGAATTGCCTCAGAGGAAAAGAGTAGAGAAAAGAGTCAAATTTTAGTTTAATTTAAGAAATAATATTCCAAAGCTAGAGTAGTTCAACAGTAATATGGACTGACTCAAAAGACAACGAGTCTGTAATAAAAGTCAAGCTGATTCTGGAATCGTAGCCTTAGGGTCTGGAAAGGAGAAGAGCAAAATGATGAATGGAAAACAACTGAAGAAAAAATATTTGGTAATTTTATTTTCAAAGAAGGAGCTTGTCTTTTGGCTAGGTCAAGAGGTAGGAGGATTAGGTCTTGTTTATAATAATGTATAGTACTGTGAACTCCATTTTCTGCACATCTTCTCCCCATCTTCCTTCTCCAAACTATTAAAATAGCCAGTGGCTGGGCGCGGCGGCTCAAGCTTGTAATCCCAGCACCTTGAGAGGCCCAGGCGGGCAGATCACAAGGTCAAGTGTTTGAGAGCAGCATGGACAATATGGTGAAACCCTGCCTCTACTGAAAATACAAAAATTAGCCGGGAGTGGTGGCAGGCGCCTGTAGTTCCAGCTATTCAGGAGGCTGAGGCAGGAGAATTGCTTGAACCTGGGAGATGGAGGTTGCAGTGAGCCGAGATGGCACCGGTGCACTCTAGACTGGGCGACAGAGCAAAAATCCATCTCAAAAAACAAAACAAAACAAAACAAAAAAACATTTTACTCAGCTCTGCTCTCACTTTTCTTCTACTTTCAGTAAATCTCATGCTCATAAAATAATCTGGAATTAAATATATGAATAATTTCTTAAAAATGTATGCATTTTAACCAAGATGTAAGTACCACATGAATGTAGGATAATGTAATGTTAAACTTTCTGGCATTGTTCATTGAAGTTGGAGCTATTAGAACCCAAATGCCCACAAGTAAACCCTAGGTCATTTTAATAATGGGTATGTGGTTTTAATGTTTAACAAATTTAACCACAATGAAATTGTATCTGTCCTTATGAGGTCATGCTTATGCACTTGGTCCCTAACACACATGTACATACCACCTTCATTCTCACAGACATTCTGTTCTTCATATCTAATGTATAATTACCATAGAATTAAAAATAACAACTGGGCCAAAACTGCCTGTTTAAATTTCTAAATTTCAGGGATCCTTTAGATTCAATACATACCATTTATCTAGATCTGTTAACTAGAAAAACTTGAATCATGTCAGAATCCATACTATACCTGAATTGACGATTTATTATTTATTTTCAAATATTGATGTTTCTGGAAAGCTTTATTTAGGGTCATTTGATTCCTTTGACTCCATGGTGACTTGCTATTTCATGTGATTTTGTTTCCAGAAAATTCAGAGCAGTGGTATAGAAAAATGTTCATTTATGTGAAACAGTTTTGATTCTTCTTCATCTGACTCTAATTTCCAGTGTTAAATGCTGAGGATAAGCTTTTGCTTAATGGGCCTCAGAAGAACATCCTAAGAGTGATAGGGATCAAATTGAACAGGAGGGGGAGCTAATGTGAACTTGGGAGGTAGGTGGGGACTGTTAGGGGCTGAGTAAAATAGCTCTCAAATACTTAAACATTATGCCATGTCCAAATATGAACCTAGACAACTTAAAAAAAAAGAGCAAGCCAAAGATGGCCCTTGCAATCTAAGGGCAAGGGACAATACAGCTTTGAAAATGCCAAGTTGGGGCCGGGCGCCGTGGCTCAAGCCTGTAATCCCAGCACTTTGGGAGGCCGAGATGGGCGGATCACGAGGTCAGGAGATCGAGACCATGCTGGCTAACAC